>NW_005842252.1:944922-962639 GCF_000455745.1 Alligator sinensis
ACTACCACTGCTCCCTCTCTAGCACATTTCCAGGAGATCCCATGGGCTGGATGACAGCTCTGCGGACCGGATGACATGATTTGATAAGCCAGATCTGGCCTGTGAGCAGCAGTAGGAGAACCCCTGCTCAACACAGATACACAAACCAAGATTGTGTTGCTTGCTCACATGAATCCACAGCACAGAGACAGCCATTTTCACTTATGCCAGAGGTGGACAAAATATGCACCGTGGGCCAGATTCAGTCTGCCAGTTCATTTTATCTGGCTCATGGGCAGGTGGCATGGGCAGCGGCAGCACACGGCAGGCCCTGAAGAGCCTGCTTGGACCCCTGCCTTTGCTGGTGGTCAGTGCCTCCAGCTCCAGCCTCTGCTGGTGCCTCAGGAGATGCGGGGCAGAAGCAGCCCCACCTGCCTGCCCAGCACTGCACAGCGCTCTGGGAGATGGAGTCTAGCCCGCCCAAGGCCTGTGGGGCCAGACTGCATCTCCCAGGCACCATGGGGGATGCTGGGCTCATGCATGTGTGTGCACATATGTGTGCAACCCTCAACAGCTCACCAAAACTCATTAAATAGCCCTTGAGCCCAAATAATTGCCCACCCCTGATGTATGCTCTAGGCAGAGAGGAAAGAAAAAAGTTTGTCAAGTGAAGAAAAGCTAAATAACATTCCCTGCAGAAGCATAACAAACTAACTGAGCACCTGAGGCAGTGGCAATATGCAGGGGCAATGGCAACTTCTAGCTGCCAGTGCCACCAGCATGGTTGCATGGCTGCAGCTGTTACTTTTCCACCCTTTCCCCTTCACCCTAAGCACAGTGGATAAAAAAAAGATTATTTTTTACATTTTAAAAAAATCAATTTTTAATTCAAATATTTTAAGTGATAATGAAGTTTTTCTTTCTAAAAATATACCATCTTAAAATGAAATCTGAATTTAATACAGCATAGGATAAAGTATAAAATTAGTACAATCTACTAAAATAATTTAAATAAAATACATTGAGTCAATGAGCTTCTACTGAAAACTCTGGAATAAAAGGCTGATTTTCTTCTATGGGAACAAGGGAGAAAACACTTAATTTTTTATGTCAAGCTTTAAAAACATGGCATAATATTTCATGTATCAGGGACCTGACCCTGCAGGGGATACAGGGTCTCTATTAGTGGATGCAAAGGATCAGCAAAGTCATCACAAATGTTGGAACCTAATGCTGTAAATGCAACAAAGATGAAAAGAAACTTAGCAGAAGATAATGAAGCAAACCTGTAACTTGTAGCATATGGGTGCAATGCTTATTTTCTGCATCCGTTAGCCAAAGGTTTAAGTACTCCAGGTATAAAGGAAAATGTTGCTGAAATTGCAAAATACTTCTGTAACAACCAATTTGCTTCAGCTACACTGACAAGACCTGGGAAATCCAAGCTAACTCTCCCACAAGATGTATGATGGAATTCAGTGGTTGACTAACAACTGGCCTATTCGGATGACCGTCTGTGAAGAAAATTGTGACAAAATTGATAGAAGCATCACAGCTTAGAGTTGTCAATACTGGACTAAAGAGAAATGTAGAAGGCATGATGAATACACTAAAATCTATTTCCATAGCCTTGGACAAACTACAGAAAGATTGCTGCTGTACTGCAGATGGTTTAGAAATTTGGAAAGAACTTCAAGAAACATTAAAACCAGAAATACCCAACAGCAAAGTTAAATTGCAGGAAGTAATGAAACGGATGGATCAAGCACTTACTCCACCTCATTTTCTTGCCAATATTCTTAACAAAGTACCAGGGTAGATGCCTAACTGCCAAAGAGAAAAGCGTTGCTATGATATGGGCATCTAAATCACCCATCAATCGTGCCAATCATAATAAATTTCAGGGCTAGAGGTAAACCATTCAAGCAGTACATATTTGCTGAGCATGTTTTAAAGAGAGTCACACCACTGAACTCATGGAAGTCACTAGCAAAGCACCTGGAAGCAGAGTTTGTTGAAGTGCTAAAACAGCTTTTAGCAGCAGGTGCAGAAAGAACATTTTCTTCATTTGGACCAGTTCATTCAAAGCTGAGACATCTAATGGGAGTTGAAAAAGCAGGGAAACTTATTTTTTTTCTAGCCTATGAATAAAAAGAGGGAGGGAGATGAGATTTATGATTTCTAAAAACTTGAAAGAAGAGGGGTAAAAAATTTCAACACAACCTAGGTTAAAAAACGACTCTCTAATTTTAAAGAGAATTAGGCAACTAGGAAGTTCAAATGACTTTCACTTAGGCATTTTAGAAAATTTTCCCCAGGGTGAAATAAGTGGTTTAATTTAACCTGAAATAATTGTTTTAATTAACTATGCACAGTTCATATTTCTAATACTATAACAGTTAATACTAGTGTTTAATAAATTAATTGTGAATGTGCACCATGTTTTGACAAAAAAAAGTTTCTGTATCCAAAACCTTAAAGTTTTGTTTAATAAATTTGAAGTTGTGGTTTTGTGCTTTTAATTAAATTCAAGTTTGTGTGTTTAATTATAATGCAACTTGCTACATTATAGGCAAAAAGTTAATCATCTAGTGAAAAAGAAATATATATTTCACCACTTTATAGCATTCTACAACGTAGGATTTCTAACAATCAAAATATGTTAAGCTATATATATAACACACACAATCTAGTTTGTGCATCTAAGAAACATATGTACCAAATTTGCTGTAAAAACTGTATTTAGTTGTAAAGCAACATGTTCTAATTGTTATAGCAATCAATGAAAACACACCTTTATTTTAAAAACAAACAAAAACACACAACAAGAAAGTTGATAAAAATCCATTATTTCAATCAGGCTTGCTTGCTGACTTAAAACATAATTTAAATCAACCTGATTTTAAATCAATCCACCCTGCCTCCAAATCAATGCCCAGGGCTACTGCCCTGGTTGTCCCACCTTAGTTATGCTACTGATTCCATAGGGTTCCTATACACATGCAGGGAGGCTGCTCTGATGCACTGTAATTACATCATGTCAAAGCAGACTCGATTAATCTCAAGTAATTACTGCACTCCAGCATCATGTGTATCAGCATCCCCACACTAAAAAATGGCAGTGGTGCACTTTAAAGCTCATTCGCTACGCTTCAGTTCAAAACACATAGCCGCCAATTTTCAGCACTGATACACATGATGCTGCGGGCGCTTTAATTAGCGTGGCTCTCAAAGCTGCGCTAATTATTAACACACCCCCCCACCACCACCACCACCTCCTGGAGCATGTCTATAAACACCACTAGTTTCTAAGATGGACTATAAAAGAGAGCCAGAACATAATTTTAACAATATTTAAAAGTAACTCCTTAATTTTTTTTTCAACTAAGATGCACAGAGCTAGGTGAGGACCTTCAGGAAATCAGGGGAAGGTAACAGGACTGAAAACATTCTACTTGAACATAGTGTAAAATATCCCAAACAGTAATAGCTGACTCCTTTCCTTGCTTCCTCTCATAAACAGGCTTCCTTCCTTTGGTAAACTGCCCCTACCTTGTCAAGCTACTTCCTTTCCTAGTCCTGCTGAGCTCCAACCCCATACTCCATGACTGTGAGGCAGGGGATGGAGACTGAAGGTGTGAAGACAATTGTTTTTGCCTGTGGACTGGGAACCTAAGAGCTTGGGTCTAATGAAGAACATGGAGGAATGAACTGGTTTTGACTAGGAAGGGAGAAAGCTTAGTGAAGAAGAGAACAGAATAGATGAGGCAGAAAGGCGAGAGAAAGAGGAACAGAAAGGAATGTCATGGTTTTCTGCAGATGATAAAAATACAGCGCTGCTTTTGTGTCTTTATTACCAGTAACCCAGAAGACAGAAGAGACATGCTGCAGCTTGCAATTACTTTAGCCGCTTGTATAGCAAAGTGCTTTAAAAAAAAAACATGCGTTTTTAACAGCATTTTTGGAACAGTATTCTGGAGTTGCTGATGCTCCTCAATAAAGATTTGTGCTAAAATGACACAAGGACAGGCAGAGAAGGGGAAAAAAGCAGCTACAATTTCAATTGCCTTTCTTTTACTACTACTTAATGCAGCTGCTGTTTATTTTAGGATCTTATAAGGGTTGCATCATGGGCTACTAGTTGAATTTGGCAGCCTGTACCAAAATACCGAGAGCAAACACAGCAAATATAGCAAGCCACAGCCAAGCATAAGTTGTGTTGAGGAAGTATCTTCAGTCACAAAAGAGAAGAGAGATTAAGAGAAGGCCATGTCATGGAATACCACCACATATGGAGATGTACTTGCTGTAGAGTTGCTCACAATATGAGCCCCATCCCCAGCATACCACTTGCTACAAGGCATTTGCCTATGAAAACATCAAGCCAACAAACCTCCAGCAACATCTGGAACAAAATATTCTGGCCTGAAAGCCAGTGGAATTTTTTCAGCATAAATTAATAGAGGTGCATGGCCAAAAGAAAAGTACAATGTCCACTCTATAAACTCTAAAGATTTACTGGCTTCTTATCTTACAATTCTTTGCACTGTGAAGTGAGGAATTCTGACAATACTGGAGAAAAGGTTTCATGATCATTGTACAAGTGATGTTCTTTGGCAACCCAAACAAGTAAACTGGTCATATGAACATTGCTGAAAGATCCTGTATCAAGACAAAGCCTCTGATGTGGGTTAAAATAAAATACCGACGTTCTTGGGTTTTGAAAATCGCTTCTTTGAAACTAAGATTGATTGATTCACTGATGCAGCTGCCTTTGCAAACAATCTCCTTCTGGCCGATATTAACCTGATGAATGCCAAGACAACTTCCTTTGTTCTCAGCCTTTGTTAATGTGCACCACTGCAACGGAAGATCTTCAAATATTAGCCAGATCCTTGCAGGAAAGTGGAAGGAGTAGAAACGCTGTAATGGACTCTCCACAGATGGCACATGAGCAATCCCAGAAGCTGCTTTTCAGCACCATGGGCTGTCAGAATAAACTAGGGGGCCTGACCACAAGGGAAAGACCTGCACAATGGAAACTGTTAAAATAGTTCATTTCATAACTTATTTCTTTTTTCTTTTCTGTTTTTTTGGACGGTGCTGAAGAATGAGCACTACTAGTTCTTTCTACAAACAGAAATGCCTTGTTTTTATCACAGGAAAGATAAACTGATGAACTTTTTTGAACTCTGTCCTGAAGTGCCACCCCTCTGTCAAATCACTCATTTGCATAGTCTGCCTACTTCGATGACCCCTTACAGCTCACACAGCTGGCTTACTTATCTGAAATTTTCACTTGATAGAGTCAATTCAACTTGGATTTGCAAGGGCACTCTGACACGTGCAACACACTTGATGGAAGCCCTGATTTAAAAGAACTGACCTTGTGAGGTGGTGCAAGTAAATGAGGATAAATTTGACATGCTTGGATAATTTCCTTGCCGAGGCCAATAAACACCTTTTCATTTGAAGTAAAATGCTGTTTTCAAAAATACCTGACTCCTCTGACAGAGTAGATCTGTGAGTACTTCACAAAAGACACGTACAATGATAAGTGGATTAGAAATCCTTTCAGTACAGCAGGGAGCGACATTTCAGATTTGTCTTTAAAAGAAGACTATGACCTCAAGGAACTTCCTACCACAAGACACTGCAGACCATACTCAATAATCAGCCCCTCACGGAGTTCTGACTGCAGCTACAGGGGGAAACATCCAGCACTCGCAGATGGAGATTTAAAACTTTTGATGCCTTTCACAGTAATTTACCTAGGCAAGAACGAATTCTCAGTGCTCCTAATGCTTAAAACAAAGCACAGATTCAAACGATAATGACTTAAGACCAAAGTGAAGTATAATTTCCCCCTGCTAAGTAGTTACACTGAACTCTTTAAACAGTTAAAATACATAGCTTCCTTTATTCCTTTCTCCCCCCACCCCAGGAAGCAATTCTAGCAGCTGCCACCAAGATAACATGATTAGAGTCAAGCATAATTTAGAGTCTGGAATCTGAGACTGTTCAAGGGATAGCTTTATCACTCAGGTGTGATCCACTGCAGGAAAAGCCAGGAATCATGTGGGTAACTATGTGGGTAAGAATAAATTAAGAGCACGACTGCACAAAAAAATGACCACAATGCAGACTAAAGGGTGAATTTACAGCAAGCAGTGCATCCTCCCCTTTATCCCGGGAAGTCATTCTCCCCTTGTACTTGGCCTTGGTGAGGCCACAGCTGGAGTACTGCGTCCAGTTTTGGGCCCCGCAATTCAAAAAGGATGTGGAGAAGCTTGAGAGAGTCCAGAGAAGAGCCATGCGCATAATCAGAGGTCCGGAAAACAGACCTTACAATGACAGGCTGAGAACTATGGGGCTTTTTAGCCTGGAAAAGCGCAGGCTCGGGGGGGGGGATCTGATGGCCACCTATAAGTTTATCAGGGGTGACCAGCAGTATCTGGGGGAGCATTTGTTCATCAGAGCACCCCAAGGGATGACAAGGTTGAACGGTTATAAACTCCTCCAAGACCGTTTCAGGCTGGACATAAGGAAGAATTTCTTTACTGTCTGAGCCACCAAGGTCTGGAATAGCCTGCCATCAGAGGTGGTTCAAGCACTTACATTGAACACCTTCAAGAGAAAATTGGATGCTCATCTTACTGAGATCCTATGACCCCAGCTGACTTCCTGCCCTTCCAGCAGGGGCCTGGACTCGATGATCTTCCAAGGTCCCTTCCAGCCCTAATGCCTATGAAATCTATGAAATTTACTATGCACTCCCTGGGCATATGCTTTTACCCCATGGTAAGAGAGGTAGCTTATCGCTCTTACTACCTCCCATACTTCAGCTTACCTTAAGAAAGATTGCTCTTGACGCCATGCCTACGGACAGATCCTGGATTTCATAAAGGAGGTACAGGAGCAGTGACCTGTGCTGAAGCAGGGGTGGGGGGTACACACTGCCCCTTCTCGCTCAGTACACATACACACTTGGGCAGGCAGACAGCGCTGTAGGAGCAGGAGTGGGAGACTATTTTTTTTTTAAGGTCCCTCAAGCAGGTAAATATCTTCCCACACCCTCTGTGCCCAGCAGCATGTTCCTTCCCCTCCCCTCCTCTCCTCTCCTCTCCCAGCACTGCAGCGGGGGTCCAGAGCAGCTCCTCCCCCTTCTCCAGGCAAGCTGCAGGAGGAGCCAGGCTTGGCTAGAGAAAGTATGGCAGCAGGCAGATTCCCTTCCCCATGCCTGTTCCCTCGCTGGCAAGGATCACCTAGGGGGATAGGGCAGAAAGAAGGCACCCTCCCATTGCTGTTCCTGTCCCTGGCAGAGCCCAGATGCAGTAGACAGGAGTGGCTCTGGAGCTCTCTCTGCCCCCAGGACAGCCTGAGGGGCAAGAGCAGTCAAGGTGGAAGGAGGGAAGGGGTGAGGGGGGATGTATTGATGAGTATGGAAGAAAAGGGAGGGGGGATTCTTACTTGCTTCAGGGACCTAAAAAATTGTTCCTGCTTTCTTACTTCCCTCTGTGGTGAACTGAAAGGGGTGTGTGTCCTCACCACTGTACCTGCCCTTAAACAAGCTGAGTTTTCCAATCACCCAGCTTGTGCCAGGGCAACACTACAAACTTCTGCTGGCACAGATAGATCAGCCAGGAATCACAACTCTTCAAACCACTTAGTCATGGACGGGGCAGTAGAAGTCCCTAAGGTAGATTCAGCTAGACCAATGAAATTTCCCTTTTGCCAGTACAGCTTGTTTCACCTAGGCAGGGTGGTTTCTCTATACCAATACAAAGGCAGCACAGCTTTGTCCACAATACAAGTGCTTTGTGGGCGTCAGACACTGGAAAAAAGCAGTTACTGTGGTCATAGTCTTGTATGCATTCAATCAAAAAGCGAAATAAGTACACTGAGAGGCAGAATACTAACGTTTTTAATTTCCTTTCCAATGTCACAAGGGCTCTGAACAATTTGAAATAGATTAGATAGAGAAAATTTGGCGCAAGTCTTCTCAGTCTATTTTCCATATCTAAACTGTTATCAAAGACACAAAATTAAATAGATAAGGACTGAGTAAGCCTAATGTAAAACTGGCTTTCAGAAACACCATATAGCCAAGGACTTGGGAACCTCTGGCCATTAAAAGAGTCACGTCACTTTTCACAGGATTAAAGAGACACGACCAGTACATTCTAGCCAAATTCCAGTTTGAGCACCAATGGCACATGTCACATCCCTTGCACTTTCAAATGGATGTGTTCCTCTTCACCCTGTACTAACCTGCTCGTGTATTATGGTGAGGAGGTAAAGCATCACCCTGCTTCACCCCAGAGATGGCTGTGTTTCATTGCAGACAAAAGCTTCCCTCTACATACATCTGAGGTGATTTATTACATACTCCCATTCCCAGATCCTTTTCAATGAAAGAAAACAAAAGGTGCCACAACAATCAATATGCAATAAGCAATAATTGCAACAAAATTCGGGGAATCTTCTTATGTGCAATTTATAAACCCTCTCTGAGATTATTAACTTGGCTGCACCTTTATAAAACTATTAACCCCACTCTGAATGTGCACCTCACTTGCGTTCCCAGGTGCCTTTTAACCTCTAAACTAAAATGGAATTGCAAAGGCCAGCTTCACAGAATGCTGTCTGGCAATAGAGAGCTATCTGTTTAATTGCTCCTCTACTGAACAGTAATGACTCTAAACTAGGCGTGTCAAACAAAGGACCCACAGGCCAGAATTGGCCCTTTGGGCTACCAATGGACCAGGGAATTTGGGGACATGGCTAGCAGTGGGTGACTTCCTGCAGAAACTGGAGCCCCAGTGGACATTGCCAGCAGCAGCAAGAGAGCAAGTGACAGCTATGCAACACTGCCCTCAGTCAACCTTCGGCCACTCGGACCACTACTGCTTACACACCTCTGCACGACCCGTGGCCACCTGACTTGCTACTGCCTGCCCCACTGCTGCTGCACTGGCCACCAATACCCCATGCCCTGGGCCAGATCCAGCCTGAGGAACCCCGTAGTCCAGATCTAGCCTGTGGCATAATGTGAGCTTAATACCCATGCTGTAAACAACAGGCTGGCTCTGTTCTAAGAGAAATGGTTCATAAGGCAAACGTTTCCTCATGACTAGGCTTGGCAGGATTTGATTTTTATCACTAAACATTGATAAATGTTGATTTCACCTCACACACACAGCCTGACAAAAAAAAATTCTATTGTTAATAATCAAAATTTATAGAAAGGGGATGTAAGAAAAATGATGGCTGATGGATTATTTGATGACAGAAGGAGCAGTAGTTTGGACTACAACTCCCAAAAACCCTAAGGACTGAACAAATAGGAAGAGGAAGTGACAAAGTGGATGAAAGAGCTATAGGCAAGCACAGCCAGGACTGATGGCAGCTCTGCCGCTCAGCTGGCAGCCCTGCCGCTCAGCTGGCAGCCGTCCTACAGTAGTTACATTTTTCATTAATAAATTGACTGCCCTCACATCCCTAATTTTGCACAATCCCGAAAATTTAGATTGATAAAAATAAAAAATAAATGCCTAAAGATAAGCATTGATATTATCCATCAAAAGTATTAAAAAATACAAGCAAATTCTTCCAAGCCTACTCATGACCAAGCCATCCTGACAGGGGTTTGTTATCATATACTGTAACAGATAACAACATAGGGGACTGAAAGCTTACAAAACTGCAAGTGCTGCTCTACTGGGAAAGAGAAAGGGATGCATTTTTCACCATTTGAGATGAGGAGAGCTGCTGCAGGAGCTGCTGAAGCAGAGAAAACTCTGCTGTCCTGGAGAGAGACAGACCCCTCCAAAGAAAAAGTGAACTAGTGTGTGGAGCATTGCATTCAGGATATTTATCTACTAAGTTATCTGTATTCACTTGCGCTTTTGTTTTAAGCAAAACCCAATAGTATTTTAAGAGTCCTATGCATTGTCTGGGTGTTTCTGGTTGCTTACCTCTATCACAGACCCCTGAAGATACAACTTGCTGCCCACAGAGCTCGGATTGTGAAAGAAGGCAGGCTTAAGCTACCAACTTATCTTGGAGGAAGCTGAGCTGCACAGCTCTATTTCCACGAAGGGCTAACAGCTAAAAAGCCTGTGCCTAGGAAATGTGCCAGGCGGTCCTAGAATGGAAATAGTGCTGCGGCCAACTGAGACCAAGAGATGTTTAAAGCACACGTACCCAGTGGATTGGGCCCCAACACAGTAGCCTGATGTACGTTCACCTAAAGGAGGTCAAACCAATCTGTGATGGCATTATGTTTGGCTCCAATTCTGTTAGGACACCTACATAAATGGGTCCCTACCTGTGGAAATCCTCGTTGGACCAGGGCCACAGACAATACATCATATGTGGAAAAACCAACACTGTTTTATTCAAAATTAACATGACTTCCACTAAACAAAACTTTATTACTGCTCAGAAGTTTCATAGTTTCGGTCATTTTGTAGGTGAGGCTCTACAAAAGGAACAGCGTCATAGATGCTTATGAACAGATAGGTAAGAGACAGAATACATGACTGCCTGCAGAGATCATTATTCTATCACAGGGGTTTTGAGCTGGAGGTACTTTTCAACCCTGGAGGTACTTGGAAAGGTCCCAGCCGGCGGCACTTCCAGTTTTGCTGCCGCGCATGGGATCCTCCCCGCGCTTGTCGACCAGCTGTCGCGGGACTCTTCAGTTCTTGACTGGCCACCGGGGGTACCCCAACCAAAAAAGGTTAAAAGCCCTGTTCTAGCACAAGAATGCACATTGCAATAGCATGCTCACCATCCTTCCCAACAATCATACTGCTCCTCTGAAACGTTTCAGTTTTTATGCAGGTTCATACACAAGTCTGCCCCTACCTCAGTAATTAAATTTGCATTAGCAAAATGCAGTGAATCAAAGGAAATGTAACTGGGCACTGTGGGTTAAATAAATTATGAGCTACAGAATTACTGTGTATGGGTGAGTGGACAGGTATCGGGGTAGTGCACTGGACTTCAACAAGATGCAGGAACTAATGTCACACACTAACTGTGACACTACCTGAAACTAAACTATCTGTGACACTTTGCCAACTTAGAAGGGCCAGAGAGTTTTGAAGTATGGTTATTCAGTATTGTCTTCCTGACTGCAGATTGCTAGATGCTCAACAGCTACTTTGAAGCTTTACCAAGGATCCATGGTATATGAGAATCCATGTTTTCGGGGGAGGGGTGCAGGGGGGTTGGTGGAAACAAAAAAAAAAATTGCCTCCAGAACAGAGACCAATTATTTTTTATTCTTCAATTCAATATTTAAGAAATGCTATAATTTTAAAAGGAGACAATAATAAAGACTCCTGTACACATATTTACATAAAAGTCTCGGGCATTGGTTAACTCTGCAACTAGCAGCAACACTGCCTACCTGATAATGTGTCACTTTCCATTCCTGTGCCCATCTGCACAACCCAGAAAGCATGTGTCCTGAAATCCCAAACACACCCGTAGGTCTGGGGTTTGGCCCATCATACTCAAGGCCCATTTAAAAGAAAAGGTTTATATTTTGTGTGCGTTTATTCTGCAGTCAGAAGGTACAATGAATATTTCATTAAGTAGGCTTGTGCATGCTTCTGAATGTAATAGGAGAAAAGCTAATGGATCAACTTTGCAAATGTCATAACGAAGCTTCTACAGAAAGATAAAAATGTTTGTCTTTTAGAACATCTTGATGAATAGAAAAACCTGACATTTATTACCCATTTGAAGAGGAAAACATTAAGATCCCACTCAGCTCCCTCTTCCCTTAGCATTTTTTTTACTTGAATGCTTGTCAGTTGTATTCAATGAAAGATGCACAGTACTGAACAGCTCTTATTGTGTCCACCATGCCTGGAAGATCCATAACAACCTAACCATTGCAAGTAGAGTATTAGCAAGTGATGTTTAATAAAGAATAATTTCTAACTGTACCTCACTTCCATTAATCTTTGATCTCTTTGCTGGAATCTCTTTGTCCTATAAAGAAAAAGAAAAATTCCAATTTAGAATGCTCACTTACATGAGTCAAATCCCAAATATACTCCTGCTAGAGAAGATAATACTACAATGTTTATATAAATACAGACTAGACTATTAATTTTAAGCAGGTTTGAAAAATCCTGTCATGGGGTAGAAACTAAAATGCTTGACTTTGTGAGTGTAAGAGCTCAAGCTATTACATTTATGTTGACTAGATTTAAAGTTGCACAGAAAGTTTCCAGCTCTTACAGTTCTCAGAGCCAAAAACTTCCAAAAGCTCGCAGATGGGTTTTTGTCTTCCCAAGTCAAGACAGGAAAAAACCTAGTTTCTCCTTGCTGCTACTCAACAGGTGCTAGGCAACAGCTAAGTAAAATTTAAAAGGGTGAGTGAGTTTCAATTCCCCCCTACAATCACAAAACAATCAAAAACCATGTCAACTTTATAATACTGCTGCCTGAGAAGGCTGAGAATAGTACTGTAAAGGACAGCAGGAAAAAGTTATTCACAGGAAAGGAAGACTTCAGGAGGCAGAGGCTGGAGGAAAGAAAAGGAATACCAACCTCTTCCTTAGTTCTTCCTTTTGCAGCTTCCAGGATGCTGAGAGAGGGTAAGAGTAATAATATTGAAATCCATACCCCTTCCAGCAACTCAGATACTCCACTGGGAAACTAAAAATAGAAAGCTTGTTCCTCACATTTAGCAGCCAGACTGGGACGGGCACTTGAAGATAAATTAAAATAAAAATAGCTTTGCACGGAGGATCCAGGAGCAGAATCCTAGTAGAAACAGCAACAGCTACTTCTCTTCTAGCAGCTATGGATGGCAAGAAGGTTGTGCATGTCACCAGGGCATGACCTCTGGACTTCACTGGCAAGTTTATTCCCCTAGTTCTAAGTCTTCTCCATTACTTCTCACTAGCAGGTTTAGTCTGCCTGCTTGAAGGCATCAGGGATATTTTCTATAGACTTGATGACAGTGTGTGTTAAAGTTGTAGATTTCTCTCAGCATCCAGGTCATCCAATTGGCCCAGGCAACAAATGATAAAAAATGGACAAACACTTTTTACATAAACGGGTTAGAAGTCTGCCATAAACAGACTTCAGACTAAACCAAAGACTGGCAGCTCCCAATGACATATGAAACAGGCATTTCATTACGGTCATAATGAAACTCCAGGGAGCATGTCTAACGAGACATATAAGTGCTCAGCTGCACCTCTTGCCTTGTAATTCTCCTAAGGTGCGCTTATCATGACTTTCTTGGGCATTATCATCAGCTTCAAATTATAACACTCCTTTCAGGAATTAAAAGAAATCTATACCACCCTCTTAAACAGATTACATATGCTTTCTCCTCAGCAAATCTGCCAGAAGTTTTGGAAGGTACACGGAAATGCATATATTTAAATGCACATATAGAAAAATATTGTATTATATGGGTTCTGCAAAATAAAACGTGATTTAGGAATAACAACTTTGTATTCTAGGAACATATCACCTCAAACTCCTAAGAGTGAAGTTAATTAACTACCAGAACGTCTTGCCAAAAGATGTGGTTAGCTTTCTCATCATTTAGAGCCTTTAAATTAAGGTTAGCTTTTTGCAAGTTATAATCTAATTCTAAGACAAAGTGTTAAGCCCTATGAAAAAATACTAACTGACATTCTATGACCTATATCACGCAGGAAATTAATTATTATCATAATAACTAGAGATGCACCGATATATTGATCGCATATTGGATCAGCAACAAAAGGAAAATTAACATCATCAACTATCAGCTTTTTCTGGCTAGAGTAGCTGATAATATTACCAATGAATGCACGCAGCCAGGAATGCAGCCCAGCAGTGTCCTGCAGGTAAGACTACAGTGGGGTGGGAGAAGGGAAAGGGCGTGGGGGAGGGGGAGGGAAGGGGTGTGGGGTGGCAGATTGAGGCCCCAACAGTGAGGAAAGGAGTGGGGCAGGGGCTGCCCAGCCAAGGCAATGAATGGGACCCCAGGGCCAGAAGCAGGCCAGAGCCGTGGGTGGCTCATCCAGGGGGCACAGTAGGTGGGAAGGGGGGCGGTTCCCAACTGCTGCTCCTGCCCCTGGGAGAAGTGCTCTGCTGCCTTTCTCTTGGAAGCCCCCCACTGCAGGACGGACAGGGTACGCACAGCCAGTGCAGGGCTCCAGAAGGAAAGTCAGAAGAGTGGAGTGCCCCCTGAGCAGGAGCAGTGCTAGGGGGAGACTTGGGGGGGGCTATAGCTACTCTAAAATTTCCCCTAGCTCCCCCCACCCAGCCATCGCTCCCAGCACCACCTCCACCACCCGCTCCATGAAGCTGAGTCCGCCCTGCCCTGCCCCCACCCAGTCCCCCCACCAGGAAGAGTCTGGCACTGCCCCTGGTCCCAAACCTACAGCAGGCAGCCCACCTCTGCTCCACACACATCTGGGGGGTGAGGCACATGCCGCCCCCAGGGGTGCGTGCAGCAGCAGGGAGCTGCCCTTCCTCACCCCCACCGCATCCCCTGGACAAGTGTCCACAGCTCCATCCTACTCCCAGCCCCAGGGTCCTATTCACGACCCTGGCTGGGCAGCACCAGCCCCTGCCCCACTCCCTCCCACACCGTGGGAGCCTCAAATCTACACCCCGCCCCCATGCCCTTTCCCGTCCACAGACTTACTGCAGGGCATTGATCTCCAAGCTGCTGGGCTGCGTTCCTGTAAAATTGGCTATCGGATCAATATTGGCCAATATGGCTGCTTAATAACGGGCTATCAGTATCAGCCAAGAAAATCTTTATCAGTGCACCCCTAATAACAACAACTTATAATAACATCTTATAGTTATTAGTATCACAATAACTTTTTTGGTCCTAAAATATATAAATCTACAGTACTATTTAGTTTTAAAAAAAAGTTTTCAACTGAAATGGAAAAAAAATTACCATCATTTTAAGAAATAATTGTTAGACTCATAAATAAATACCTCTTCAGATGCAGCAAACAGAGGGATGTCATGAAATGGAGAAATATATTTGCCCTCTGCATTCTCTGCAAGACAAAAAAAGCATTACAAATCTTAACTAAACAAGCAAGCATCAATCAAGCACTTTGCTAACTTATTGTTTGTTAGTAATCTAAATACAGATTTTCTGGGGTTTATGTTGCAATTCCATTTTTAAGGTGTTTTTTTTCCAAATTCCAAACTTAACTACAAAAAGGGTACATCTACCCTTGATACTGTTTATCACAGCATTTCTCAACCTGTGGGTTGAGACCCAAAAGTGGGTTGTGAAAACACTGTAAAGGGTCGAGGGAAGTTCCAGGGAAGCGCCCAGTTTTCCCCTGCAAGCTGCAACGCTGGCAGCCCACAAGGAGACAGCTCACAGCCAGGGGCATGGGAAGCACACAGCATTATGAGAGCACCCCCAAGAGCCAAAGAGGGAGGGAGTGGGCCGGATGCAGCAGCCAGAGGAGGGGGGAGGGAGGGAGAGAGGGAGAGGGAGAGAGAGAGAGAGAGAGAGAGATTGTATGGGTCGGGATCAGGGGGCTGTTGGTCGCAGCAAGCTGATAATTATGCTAACAGGTGTGAAAAAGGTTGAGAACCACTAGTCTACCGGACAGCTGCACTATGTCCTTCATCTCTTCTGCCTACCCATTCCCCTAAAAGCAATCAGCAAAATGAATCCTGCAAAGATGTCACACAATCCTTGTATTCTTCCAAACCAAAAACACTATAGGAAAAGACATTTGGTATGAAATGCACACACCATTTCATGCATTTCTTGCAGGTGGCCAGACAGGGCTTTCTAAGGGTGGAGCACAATCATGAGGAACTCTTTGTATGTTGGGCCTTCCTACTGGGAAAAAAGGGTCACCTTGCCCTTCTGTGGGAGCCCCGCAAATGACAGCATAGGACAATGGTCCTGTCACCTTTTCTCCTCCAAGCTTGGTATTTTCCTGGTTTCTTGGCAGCACCTGACCTAGGATTTTAGAAGTGCTGCAGGCTTCATTCTGGACAGCTACCATATCAAAACTTAATAAAAAAAGAGCCATTAATGAACTATACAGGTGGAACATACTGCAGCTATTACACTTCACAGCGTTCCCTTGGCATAAGCTTATATGAAGTAACAAAAAAGCTAATTTCAGTTGAATAAAGAGGACTTCCACTCATAGACAGACCGTACTAATTACAAGCAACACTACAAGGTGGTTAGGGTCAAAGTCTATCTTGAAAGAATGGCAAACACTAGGGCTAAAGTCCTGATCAATCCAATGGAAATTCTGACATTTATTTCAACAGGGCAAGGATTACGTCTCAGACTTTTTCACTATTCTTATAAAGTGGAGCAGAAGGGGAAGCATTAACATTTTTGTTTCAGAACTCAGGGATGTACTTTCTACCTAGCTCAAGGACTGTGCCAAGCTCACATAAAGAGAAACCACAGATAAAAAAGACATTCGGTACTCAGAGACCACGAATGCCTGCATACGTCCCTGATCCAACTACCTATGTTCATATTTAAGGTAAGTATAGACATAGGCCTATTTGCACTGAGAATTACACTTCAGTCACCCCTGGAGTAAGGAAAGAACACTGGAGTTTTTCACAACTCCTGGAAGTCTTCCAAATGTAACACTGCCTCTCTCAGCAAAGAAAGACAAAGTTTAGTCATAGGTCACTCACTGCTCCAACTGAACTGACTTTCCCTAAATCAGCCCTCTTGCCAACAGCCTCATGATGATGCATTACTAACAATTTACATAACCTGCCCATTTTCCTCACCCCAATGTAAATCAAATGCAACTCCCCTGAAGTCACTGGAATCGTAGAGATATGAAACCAGCACGAGAGAAGAAACATGTGGAAATGTTTTTTTTTTTTTTACATCTTTGCTACTATTAAACTGTGTAATTCTGAATCAAAACACCTAAAGCTTTTTCTCAGCTTTGACAGGTCTTTTTCAGCTCTGTTCACACATTCACACTCACTGCAGGCTGCTCAACGGGCTCGCCTTTGGATGGACACCCTCATTTAAGTTGCAAATTTCCCTTTGCTACAGGCATATCTGAAACACTAATGAGCATAAATGTGACTGCACAAGGCAGATTCTAGTCCCTGGTATGTCTGCTAGAACAGGGGTGACTAACCTGCGACACACACGTGCTTCAAGCCTCTGTGTGCAACCCGGCAGATCAGGGAGGGGGCAAGTAGTGGAGTGGCAGGCAGGGCAGGAACACAGCTGCAGATCGGACAGGGTAGGGAAGCAGAAAGCAGAGCAGCGGATCGAAGGCCACGGTACAGTGGGCCTTAGCCTCATTGGGAAAACTTTAATCCTCTCTTAATTAGGGAGGCTACTGAATTCCGGGGGTCAACAGATGTGAAAACAGGGATGAGAGTGTGGGTCAAAAGTTAATGAGTGCTCCACTGGCTGGCACCCACTCAGATCAGGCAAGGAAGCAGAAAGCAGGGCAGCCAATGGGGAAGGGAGTACAGGGCAGGTAAGCAGAAAGCAAAGCAGCTGCTCAGCTCCAGAAAGCAGTTAGCAGAGCAACGCATGGGGCAGGAAGCACAGGGCAAGAAGCAGAAAACAGAGCAATGGATTGGGCAAGGAGCACAGGGCAGGGAGCAGAAAGCATAGCGGCGATAGCGCGGGGCGGCGCCCAGCCCGGCCGCCCCCCCGGGCCCGCGCTACTCACTGAAGTAGAGGCTGTGCTGGGCCGAGCGGGCCGGCCCCC
>NW_005842252.1:962771-972846 GCF_000455745.1 Alligator sinensis
CTGGGGGCGGCACGTGGCCCCTCCACTCGTACCCGCCAGGGGTCCCCTGCGCCCCCACAAGCTCCCAGCGCTGCTGCCGCGCCCCGAGTTCCCTCTCCTGCCTCCCGCCTCTGCATCCTGCCCCCTGGCTAAACGGGCGATACACCTAAGCAGGAAAGAGGCTCTGGCTTGGGCCCCCCCCCCCCCCCCCCCGGAGGACTGCCGGGAAGGATTTCCCTGGGCAGCGTCCACTGGCTCCTTGCGCTTGCTTCAGGGCCAGCGGGCACTGTACTCCGTGTCCCTCCGTGGTCACTTGCTTTGAGCCTTTGGCCCACACTCCTGTCCCTTTTTTCTTTAATCGACCCCTGTAATCACTTGAGGTGCACCTACTGGTCTCTAGGGGATTTGCAGGGGCACATTAGGGGACCTTGCTTGGTAGGCAATGGCAAAAAGCCTGTCCCTGCTCCTGTGGACAGTGTCCACCAGCTCCTTAGACTCGTGCCAGGGCTGGTGGACGCCGCCTAGTGTTCTCTGCTCAGTATCCCCCTTTGGAGCACTTGTTTTCAACCTGGGACCTCGCTCCTGTCCCTGTTTTGCTTTTCATCTGTCCCAGGGAAATGTCAGTGTGCCTGGACTGGGGTCCCTTAGCAAAGGAGACATAATTTGCCTTGGTGGGCCTAGGCCCGTGTTCCCCCAGCCTGCCAAATAGGCCTGCCCCGTAGCTGTGGGCAGTGTCCACCGGCTCCTTGGACTCATCCAAAGGCCAGTGGATGCTGGCTGGCTTGCTCTGCCCTGTGTTCCCCCTTGGAGCACTAGTTATTAACCTCTGACCCTCACTCCTGCAGTACTGTAGCAAGGGGCAGCGGGTGAGTGGGGCCGGGCACTGAAGCGAAGGGGTGCCAACAGGCTCTACCCAGCCAGGACAGACACAGGACAGAGCCGCAAGTGACTTGTTTGGGGGGGACAAGGGAGGGCAGCTCCCATCACTGCATGCGCTCCCAGGCAAGCATTGGGGGGGGGGAATATGCCCCCCCCCGATCTGTGTGCGGGGCAAGGGTGGGCTGCCGCTGTGGGCTTGCCCCAGGCACCAAACTTCTTTGCTATGGTACTGCACTCCTGTCCCCCTTTTGCTTAGCTGTCTCAAGAACTCTGTTGGTGCACATTTAATAGCCCCCCAGGAAGACGGCTCTTACAATTACTTGCCCACAACTCCATGTGCATCAAGTAGGCCTGCCCGTGTGGTGTCCCCCACCCTCCAGCTGGAGCACTCCTTATGAACATATGACCCCGAGGCCCATCCCTGTTTTCACTTTTTTTGTCCTACAAAATCCCTTGTTGTTACACACTTAGTGCCCCTCCTCTAGAAAGAGGGAGGGGCCCGTAGTTTCTGTGTGGGCCTAGCCCTCAGATTGCGTGTATGACAAATAGGCCTGCCCCTGCTGCCCTTGCTGAGGGAACCCACAGCTGGGGCCAGGGGGATGTGGGGTGCCAGTGTAGTGCAGTAGAGTTTCATAGTTTCATAGTTTCTAGGGTCGGAAGGGACCTGGGCAGATCATCTAGTCCGACCCCCTGCCATGGCAGGAAAGAGTACTGGGGGTCAAACGACCCCAGCAAGATGGTCATCTAACCTCCTCTTAAAACCCCCCAGGGTGGGAGCCTGCACCACCTCACTTGGAAGCTGGTTCCAGACCCTAGCCGCTCTGACCGTGAAGTAGCGCCTCCTGATGTCCAACTTAAACCTTCCCTCCGCCAGCTTGTGACCGTTATTCCTGGTCACTCCTGGCGGCGCTCGGGGGAACAGGGACTCCCCCAGTGCCTGTTGATCCCCCCTGACTAGTTTATAGCAGGCCACAAGATCCCCCCTCAGCCTTCTCTTCTGGAGGCTGAACAGGTTCAGGTCCCGTAACCTTTCCTCATAGGACCTGCCCTGCTGTCCCTTGATCATGCAAGTGGCCCTCCTCTGGACCCTCTCGATGCTGTCCACATCCCTCTTAAAGCGCGGCTCCCAGAACTGGACGCAGTACTCCAGCTGCGGCCTGACCAGTGCCGCATAGAGGGGGAGGATCACCTCCTTGGTCCTGCTTGAAATGCATCTGTGGATGCACGACAAGGTACAGTTGACCTTCCTAGCCGCCTCCCCACACTGCCGAGCGATGTTCATCTTGGAGTCAATAATGACTCCAAGATCCTTTTCCATCTCCGTGCTGACAAGAGGGGAGTTCCCCAGCCTGTAGATATGGGGAGTTGCCCACAGTAAGACATGTTGGGGTCCCAAATGGCACAGTGTGGCAAGGGGAGCAAGTGGCACATAGTTATGGGGCCTGTGACCTCCAGCCACTCCAACAGCCCTGACCTAGCCAATGGCCCTTTGCAATAAAAGCCCAGAGTCTCCTTTAATCCCAAGACTCCAGGAACTGGGGCTTCAAGAAAAGCAGTCATCACTAGGCATTTTGGCACCCTGGGTGCCAAGTGCTGGAAAGCAGCAGGGTGAGGGAGTGTGGTGATAGAAGTACCCAGTGCTTACTTCCTCCCACAGAGGCCCCCACAGCTTTTGCTGCAGCATAGCTCCCAGACAACACTGCAGGCAGCAGCACAGGCTCTCCAAGGGGCTGCCATTGTGATGCCTCTTTAAATCAGCACCCAGGGCTGGTGCCCGACTTTCCTGCTCGCATGTCTGCATTCTATGCAGACCCCTCAAGGTGATTTCTGCCTCCTCAAAACTGATCTCTCTATTTCTGATATAATTAGAATTTGATCGTTATAACTAATTGGTCCTTACAGAAGGTCTCTTGTGATTTGGGTTCAGGGGTGATGATGCTAATGTTTAGATCATCTGAAGTGCTATTCCTGACTTAATTTGTGAGAGTTTCACAAAGAAGGGAAGAACCATTCCCATCTTACCTCTCAGCAAATTGAGGCACAAACCAGATGTGCTCGAGGCTACACTGTTAGTCAGCGTCCTCACTTGGAATAAAACCCAGGTCTCTTGATTCCAAGTGCAGTGTACTAGTTATAAGACCTACAGACCTCTAAAAGTGATCAATATTAATTTGTCGTCCCTAAAGTTAATGTTATTAATATCAAAAGGCAAGATCTGCTCAGTACTTATTACAATGCTTATTGTGCACTGTACTACTCCATAAATGTTAGGGGCAACTGCTCAATTTGTTAGTCCCCTGCCCAGGATCAAAACATTCAGTACTTTTCCAAACTATTAGTAACTTGATTTGTTCTTTCTTCAGTGTTGCAGGTCAGGTCTTAAAAGCAATAGTCCTGTCTGTTTTGTGAGCACAGTAAATATCCTGGGTCACTGTTTGCAAAAGCAAGGGATTTTCCCAATGACCTTTGTCAATATTTTCCCTAGCTGGGTGCCACCCTACATCCTAGAGATGGCTTTATTTCAACAGTGCTTGCTTACTGTATGTTACAACAGACCATCTCCAGGAAACATGGAGGTTGCATTACAGGCCAAGGATCGTTTGTTTCCACCTCCATAAAAGCTGCGAAGGCTCTATCAACTTTACCTGAATTGGAAAGAGTTTGGATCCTTCTTTACTGAGTCCCCCAGATTTCTTCTTTTCAACAACTGATCAGAAATAATAATTTTCTGAGATTTTTACATTTTAGGGCTCAGATTCTTCCTACTAAGTCTCTGCTGGAAAGTTATTTGCTCTTAGTTTGTGGAGGGTCTGCTTTTTTCTATAAATAAAAAATGTGTAAAGGAAAAATCTCCCATTATAAAAGAAAAATCTCATGAACTTTCTTTGATTAGGTCTGCTGCTGGAACACCTGATGCAAAAAGTTAACATGTGTCATAGACATAATCCCTACCCCCCTCAAACCTACCCCTTCCTCCCACAAAGTGCTTTTGCTTAGTTCAGAGGCATTTTTTGCCTTTGCAAGTCACATACTGAATGCACGCAGTGAATTTTTTTTTACTAAACTTGTAAAGTTTGCAGCTAAGGGAGAATCCCACCACATGTTTGCTTGGCTAACTTATTTGTATAGTGAAATATACAACTGCAAATGGTTAGAAATTCCTAGAGCTGGAGGAAAAATAGATAAAATCTAGGAGTAGGCTCTTCTTTGTTTTGTAAGATAAGATATAACCTCATCTGAGGGCTCTCCATCTTGTACAATCAGCTGCAAGTTTCTTAAGGACCTTATAAAATATAAAAGGGTTGCCATTAATGTATTTTCAAGGCCATCATCATAGCATGTAGCCCTACTTTGAGAAATGTCAGTACCCAGTCCACAATGACTTCAAGCTAACACAGCTAAGGACCTCACTCTTCCCAGTCTATGCTGCCATAGAAGGGATCATGACTTGTTCATGTTCTCTAAAGTATCAGAAAGTGTACAATGTGGTATTACAGAAATAAAAATAATAGTAAAAGGTCTGAATAGAGTATTTCTATATTGCCTGTAAAGTGCCACAGAATATTTTTTTAAAGATAGACTTGGGTAAGGAACCAGCCTTATTATTAGAATGGTATTTCTAGCTGTTCTAATAGATTTTGAATCCTTAATCCAGCAGAGAGATTTTGTTCTGATCTCTATGTTAAGCAAATTCTCAGAAAGTATTAAAGCTCTTACTAAGAAGAGTAATTTTTTTCTGAGATAACCTTCATCCATGTTTTGCATGAAGTTTTTCCTTCTCTAAATCTTAAAGCCATTGCTCTGATTACTCCAGATAAAATTTACCCCATGTAGGGGATGTGGAAAAGACCTATGCACCATTTAAATTCTATTTTTTCAGCTTGAGTCTTCTCTCTCAGAAATCAGTGAAGGCATTGCCATTTATTTCACTTGGAGCAGAATCAGGCCCAGAAGACTTAAATAGAGCACACAAGTAATTTAGGCTCTAGGGAGGAATTTCATTCTATCAGAATGTTACTGAAGAGTAGCAAAAACTGTAGAGCACTGTAATCACCTAAACCCAAAGGACATCCTTGCATTATAAGTTTATACACTACACTAACTTGATTTCCATTCTATATTTTACAATATTGTTCACATATTTTTCTCATGAAAATGTATTATGACATATCATGGCAAGCAACTGAAATGAAAAAAAAAAATTTTTTAACTATTTTACCACTGATGTACAGTAAAAGTTCTGTTAACCGGCATCTTACAAGTTGGCATGCTCCACTAACCGGCATGCTGGCTTGTATGATAAAGTGAAACTGGAAGTGCCCACTGTGGCACATCCCATTTCTCCGAGCCCCCATGGTTCAGGACAAAGCACCCTGCACTGCCAAGCCCCCATGGCCTGGGGGCATAACGGGCTGGGCAGGGCTCGCCTCCCTGTACTGCAGGGCCTGCAGGAGGGGTGGCAATGCCACGGGAGGGGTGGAGGGACACCCCAAATGCGGCGGGAGAAGCAGTGGCTGGGACCACTCAATTAACCGGCATATTGTGTTATCCAGCATCCCCCATTCCCAGGGGATGCCGGATAACAGAGGCCTTCTGGATAAAAATCAGTGGTTTTCTCTTTGCAGTTAATATAACTTGTGTTTCATTAACATGTTTATGTGCTATTTAAGTAATTTAACTTGCAATTTACAATCACGCTCATATGTTGTTATATAGCTTCCACTCAAGATCATTAATAATAAGGGACCAGTTTCTGCTATCTTTGCACATATTAACTGAAATGCAAAAAAACTAACACAAGACCTACACGTCACACTAGTGAGCAGTTACATGAGTAACACCACAGAATTGAAGGGAATGATCAGTGTAAATATGAGGGTCACAGGCTGACCTTTTATTTGCAACCTATTTTGCCTGTCTGATTTTAGCTGCAGTGGGCCCATCTACATGCATGCTTTAATGTGCATTAGCCTATTTTAATGTCTAATAAGTGTCACTTTAAAAACTGTGCTATTTAGTTAAGGCATATTAAAATAGGCTAATGCTCATTAAGCATCACTTTAAAACCATGGGCATTTATACACATACTTTCTTTCCCACAGCACACCAGAGATCTGCTGCTTCAGGGCGGACTCGATTGAGTCTACTCCGCATGCGAGCTAAGGCGAACTGCGCTGTGCCGTGTGCAGCTGTATAACCGGCGAAATGCGCATCAGCACACAGAAAATGGCAGCGGTGCACTTTTGAACTAAAGCACCTCTGAGGTGTTTTAGTTCAAAAGCATACCAATGCCATTTTCTATGTGCTGATGCACATTTCACCATTTATACAACTGAAAGCGTCCCAGCACCTAGTGCTTTTCAAAGCTCCTGGCACTGTGGCACTTACACATGTAAAAATGCCCCATGCTCTTTAGTTAATGTGCATTAAGACAGGCTAAAGCACATTTTCTTTGTACCTCACAGTGGATAGTGCCTATACATGAGCAGGGAGGCTGCTGCTGTAATTACAGTGCGTCGGACCAGACGTGTTTAATTGAGTCTGCTGGAGTGTGGCAATTACCATGCTCCATCAGCCTCCTGTGTCTTATGTATCAGTGTCCCCGCACTTCAAAATGGCAGTGGGGGCACTTTAGATAAAGCTTTAGACAAGCTTTATCTAAAAAGTGTCCCCACTGCCATTTTGAAGTGCGGGGACACTGATACATGAGACGCTTTGGGTGCTTTAATTAGAGTGGCTCTCAGAGCCGTGCTAATGAAAGTGCTCCCCCCCGCCTTCCACTCCTGGAGTACATGTATAAATGCCCTCTGAGGTACTTGATTTAGTGCGCATTAACTAAAGCACATTAATGCACATGTAGCCCTGCCCACTATTGGTTAATTAGTGTGTATGCAGAGCTGTTAAATTTATACTTGTCCCTAGTGCTGCTGAATAAACTATGTTTCTCTAAGGACATGAAAAGTTTATTAGCAAGCATTCCTTTCACTAAACTCTTAAAGATTGCACTAACTTCACCTACTGCAGAAGTGCTCAACCATTTTGCTCAGCTGGCTGAATGGGTGCTGTCCAATCCATCCGCAGTCCATATCAGAAGTGGTCCTGATCTGGCACTTGGAGGGGCAATACCCAGCTGCATGGGGTGGGGGTGGGGAAAGGGGATGTGGCCTGGTTCCAGCCTGGCCGTGTGGGTAAAAGGGTGTATTGCTACATCTAGTGATGCTCTACCTCCACCTGACCACATGAGGAAAAGGGGGCATGGCGCAGCTTCAGCCCCGCCACAGAGCTTGGGAAATTGGTAGCAGAGGGTGGGGGTGTAATATTAATTGCCACTGCTCCCCTACCACCAATTTCCCAACCCGGAGCCCTAGAAGCTGGATGTCATGGCTCCATGGGCTGCATGTGGCCCATGGGCCAGAGGTTGAGCATCCCTGACTAACGAATAACTTCTGTGTCCTCAAATGACAGGTGGGTTTACCAGGCAGTTACCATTGTGATTTGGTCCCATGGTTATGCTTGAGATGCTCAAAGCTGAAAAGGGCTAGAGAGAGGTGCCACCAATTCTGACTGGACACATACAGAAAATTACCTAGCATTTAGGACACTAAGATGACTGTTGGCTGGGTCAGAATTTATGGGATATGCTAGTTTCTGCCTTCCTATACATGTGATTTAAAACTTCAGCCCAAAGGAAATAGTCAAATTCTATTAAGAATTTGATTCTGTGGCCTCAAGAATACATTGAAATTGAGTTTGATAATATTTTAACATGCCAATTTCCACTTCCATCAAAGCAGTCCCTCACAAAAAAATTAACAATAAACAACTTCTCCTCTAACTGTTTGGCCTTTCCTCTACACAACACAACAAAATCATCTTTGGAAATAAGTGAAATCCAATCCTAAGTATTTTATTTGTAAAGCCAGAAACACGGAAAGGAGAGACTTATGATGACAGCATCTCCACAGCCATAACTATAGCATCATCAACAATTTTTTTTATTCCCTTCAGCTCTTGCTTGAATTTTTCGCACATCAAAATCCAACATAATTTTAACAAAAACTTCCTATGTCACTGGCTAATTTCACAACACCTTTTTCCCTTAATAAACAACTTGCAATTCATCTTGTATCTTTCTTAGTTCATTTTCTTGTTTGCCCTGGTTAGCTTTGATATTACAGTGCCATCTACTTGATCAACAGAGTCAGGTTATTTTCATGGAAAGACTGTATTGCTATAAACCCTGAATGAAATGAAAAATTGATCAACCTTTCCTTAATAAATTTACTGTTCTTCTTTACTCCAACCCCCTTCAAAGAAGCAATACAATTAGATATATGCTGTATCAAGCTGTCTCAGCTCTTCCTATGCTTTACTAATGAATAAAATGCCAGCATTGATGAAACCAGAATTTCTCTGAGATCAGATCAAACCCTGTTGACCCTCCTGTAACCATCAGCCCTCCCCCTCCCTGCTATAACAGGTGTTTCATTTCAAAAGCCAGGTCCCCCTCTGTATACATAAAACACAAAAGTCTTTTGTATGCATAAACTCAGGCATAGCCTAGGTTCAAAGCAAGAGAAGTGGCTGATGCTGCTCCTCTGGCTGTGTAGTCTGCTGGCTTGAGCTCTCACCTCTGAAAAATTCCATAGCTCTTTTTTCAGCCCAGTCCTTAAAGCTAGAGACAGACATTCAAAAAGCCGGAACCTGAATTAATTCAATCTTTGAGGGTTAGTTTAACTTGCCTAGATTGAATCGATCTGCAAGTGAACAGACATTCAGGCCAGAAGCCAGGGGTTGCTAAAGCAGCCCTCAGCTTCAAGGAAGCTGTCCTGGGGCAGCGGGGAGGCATGGCCAGCCCCAGCAGTAGTCTCAAGTGAACTGGCCAGGGATGGGATTTAATGCCCCACTCCCTGTCGGGGTCCACCTGGTGCTTCCCCCTTGCTGTTGCAGTGGCATGGCATGGCCAGACACCGGCTGGCATGGCCCCCTGAAGCACAGAGGGCAGGGACGGGGCTTATTCCCCCATCCAAACCTTCTGCCCCCAGGGGACTGCAGCCAGGGTCTGCCAGCCCCAACCGCTGCCTCCACCAATCGCTCCCTGCACAGGCTGAGCAGCAGAATAAGCTCCTTCCATAGATTCATAGATTCTAGAGTCGGAAGGGACCCAATGGATCATCGTGTCTGACCCCCTGCCCCTGTCAGGAAAGAGGACCGAGGTCAGACAACCCAGCCAGGTGATGGTCAAGCCTCCTCTTGAAGACCTCCAAGTTAGGTGATAGTACCACCTCTCTTGGAAGCCCATTCCAGACTCTGGCCACCCTTATTGTAAAAAATGTCTTCCTAATGTCTAACCTAAATCTACTCCACTAGTTTGCACCCATTAGTCCTAGTTATTCCCTGGGGCACTCTGGTAAACAGCGTATCCCCAATTCCCTGCTGTCCTCCCTTGATAAATTTACAGGCGGCTACAAGGTCATCCCTCACCCATCTTTTGTATAGGCTGAAGAGATCCAGATCTCTCAACCTCTCCTTGTAGAGTGTTTCACAGAGACCACTAATCATGCAAGCGGCCCTCCTCTGAACCCTCTCCAGATCCTCCGTGTCCCTCTTGAAGTGTGGGGCCCAAAACTGGACACAGTACTCCCAACTGTGGTCTGACTGTCCCAGGGACGCCAGAGCTAGAGGGAAACCCCGGCCCAAAACCAGGGGAAGCACCTACTTACCCTTTGCAGGAGTCGAGGGCAGGAGGTGTGCACGCCGAGAAACCACCCGCGCAGTTTATCAGCCGCGCTTACATTCAGCTGGGGCCGAGTGACGTCAGGGAGAGGCGCCACCCGGCGGGAATAAAGCACGGCCCCGAGAGCACAGGGGGGCTGCAGGAGGACGCAAGAGCCGGAGGGAAGCCCGAGGCCGGAAGCAGGCACCCGCGGGGCGTCTCTGCTTTAGGCAGGGTAAACTGCAGCAGCGCCGGGAGCAGCAAGGACGAGGAGAACCGCAGCTGTGGGGATCTCAGCTGCGGAGCCCGCGCCGGAGCCGGTAAGGAAGCGGGGACGGGACCCGCCGGCGAGGGAGCTGGAGGAGGAGCCGGCAGGGACGCTGGCGAGGGAGCCAGAGGAGGAGCCGGCAGGGACGCCGGCGAGGAAGCCCACAGGGGCAACGGGGCCTCGGGACGTATAGTCCTCAGGCCGGGGATAAGAGGCTGAAGAACCCATGATCC
>NW_005842252.1:973017-976247 GCF_000455745.1 Alligator sinensis
GGAGTGGGGCAGGCCCGGTTAGCTGCTCGCGCAAAGGCAGCCCGGGAACGCCTCTTTGAGCAGAGGCGGGCACAACGTGGTAGCAGTGGTGGGATCATGGAGGCCCCCAACCTTGCAGCCTACACCAACATGCAGGCCACGGCTATTGGCCCCGCTGATGTCCTCGGACAGAACTTGCAAGCATTGACCCAGATCCTAAATTCCCAGCAACAAATGCTAGACCGACAACAGGATTGGCTCCAGCACAGTTTGGCCTCCTTCAAAGTGCCTAAAATGACTAAGGATGATGACCCGGAGGCATATATCGAGGCCTTCGAGCAGCACGCCCTCATGACCAGGCTCAACAAGAGATATTGGGCCAGCCAGTTGGGAGCCTTAGTAGTTGGCAAGGCCCAAGCCGCCTATCGGGCCCTCTCGAGGGATGATGCCCTAGACTACGAACACATGAAGGAAGCCATCCTGTACCGCTTGGAGATTAACCCTGAGCACTACCGGCGTCATTTCCGGGCCAAGAAGGGACCTGAGGCGAAACAACCGAGAGTGCTGTTGCAGTTTTTGCGGGACCTGCTGGATAAGTGGGTGAGCCCAGTGGGGCAGGACTGAGAGGCAATGGCGGACCAGATCGTCCTGGAGCAGTTCCAGAACGATTTAGAAGAGCGGACACAACGCTGGGTCCGACAACATACCCCACAGACCTGCGAGGAGGCTCTAAGGCTGGCCAAGGCTTTTACTGCCTCAGAGGCTTACTACCCCCAGGAGAGAAGGAACCAGGGGCCCTCGATGACAGCCCCAAGACAGCCAGAGCGCCGGCGTCCGCCTGGCCGGGGGGCTACCAGAGATACCGTGTGTTTCCGGTGTGGGCATAAGGGCCATTTTTCCAGGGAATGCCCGAGCCAGACTGCGGAATGCTGGATCCCAGAGGACTGAGCAAGAGCCCCAGCAGAGAGGCAGAGAAGCCAAGAGCCCGGCTAACCGATGGATTGCAGCTATGTGGCCAGTGGGGAGGACGTGGCTTGGAAATGTCCTGTTGTCAAGGCTTGGGTGGAGGGTCGCCCCGTGCGAGCTACCCTGGATTTGGGGTGTGCTCAGTCTCTTGTCAGGGAAGACTTGGTACCATTGCACGGCCGGCGGCCGGCTCCCCCCGTGAGAATAGCTTGCCTCCATGGAGACACCAAGCAGACCGAGCGCCAATGGGTCCGCCTACGGGTGATAGAGTATCAGGGAGAACTCCTGGTGGGAGTGGTGCTCCGGTTAGCATGTGAGGTGCTCCTGGGACAAGACTGGGAGCCAATATACGACATCCTGGATAGGGTGAGGGACGCTGAAGTGGCCCGTAAGAAGATCCAGAACCGGGAGGGCTGGTTGGGCGAGATTGAGGAAAGTGAAGGGTCGGCCGACGAGACGGATGGGGTGGACCTTAGCGACCTTACCAGTAGCCTGTTCCGTGAAGCCCAAGAGGAGGATCCAGAGATCGGGGCGCTCCGAGAGCAGGCCCAAGGGAGCCCAGCGTCGTCACCTGAGGGGCGTCCCCACTTCGAGGTAAGGGACCGTCTCCTTTACCGCCTGCGGGGGGATAGGGGGGAGGAGACCGAGAGCCCGCAACTAGTAGTGCCCGCCCAATTCTGCCCAGCCATTTGGTGGTTGGCGCATGCGAGCCCCGCAGCGGGGCATTTGGGCCAGGACAAGACCCTCGCGAGAGTAAGCAGGTGGTTTTTTTGGTCCAGGATGGGGGAGGAAGTGGCCCGCCGGTGTGCAGCCTGCCCCAACTGCCAAAAGACGAGGGCCGAACGCCCTCCACGGGCACCCCTCCAACCCATGCCCGTTATCAACACCCCGTTCTCCAGGATCGCCTTAAATGTCGTGGGCCTGTTGCCCCGCAGCAGCTCGGGCCACCAATACATCTTAGTCATGGTGGATTACGCCACCCGGTACCCGGAGGCGATTCCCCTGCGAGCCATAACTGCCCCGCGTATTGCAGAGGAGCTAATAAAATGGATAGCCCAAATGGGAATCCCACAAGAGATACTGACAGACCAAGGGAAGAATTTCATGTCTGGGGTTTTGAAGACGGTATGCCGGACCCTCCAGGTAAAACAGCTCCGCACCTTGGTCTACCATCCCCAAACCAATGGGTTGGTAGAACGCCTCAACGGGACAATAAAATGGGCACTGCGTCGGTGTATACAAGGGGACCCGCGGAAATGGGACCTCCTCCTTCCGCTAGTACTATTCACTCTCAGGGACACCCCCCAAGACTCCACGAAGTTCTCTCCATTCGAGCTGGCGTTGGGGCATCGCCCGCGGGGTCTCTTACAGGTCCTGAGAGAGGAGTGGGAACGGGGAGAGGGACCCTCCCAGGAGCTGGAGACGTACCAACAGGTGTTCCAGCGGAGGATCCAGTTAGCCCAGGACCTGGCGCAGGAAAACCTAAGAGAAGCCCAAACCCAGCAAAAAGGCCAGTATGACCGCCGGGGCAAAGAGCGAGAATTCGAGCCGGGGCAGAAAGTCCTGGTGTTGCTCCCCACGTCCACGAGCAAACTCCTAACGCAGTGGCAGGAGCCGTTCGAAATTCTCTGATGGATGGGGCCGGTGGATTATGAGGTTCACAGGCCCGGACACCTTCGGGAAAAGCAGATTTATCATGTGAACCTCCTACGGAATGGCGATAACCCGAAGGATGGGCGGCCTTTTCCGAGACCAATAACAAAGACCTAGGACTCCAGGGGTTAGAAGGAGAGATTGAACCCTCTCCGGGAGGAACCCCAGTTAGAATAGGAGAGGAATTGTCTTCTGCTCAGCAACAAGAGGCCCGGAGTTTGATAAACGAGTTCCAGGAAGTGTTCCGCGAGGAACCCAGCTGGGTTCGGGGCTTGTGCCACGCTATAAGAACACCCCCTGGGGCGATAGTGAGGGAATGGTGGTGGCCCATTCCCCACCACAGGGAGATCGATTCAATGTTGAGGCTAGGAATCATTCGGCCTTCTAGAAGTCCCTGGAGGAGCCCGCTGGTGCCAGTGCGCAAGCCTGACAGGTCTTTAAGGCTTTGTGTAGATTACAGGTGCCTGAATGCCATGGCGGTTTTCAATGCATTCCCCATGCCCCACGTGGTGGAGCTGATAGAGAGAATAGGGGATGCTCGATATATATCAACCCTCGACCTGGCAAAAGGGTATTGGCAGATCCCAGTAGCCAAGAAAGACCGGCTGGAGACGGCGTTCGGGAACCCGTGG
>NW_005842252.1:976259-1000642 GCF_000455745.1 Alligator sinensis
GGGTTGCATGGCGCCGCCGCAACGTTCCAACGCCTAATGGACCAGATCCTGGAACCCCACGCCGAGTACGCGGCAGCATATATAGATTATATAATCATATACACACGGACCTGGGAACAGCACAAGAGCACCCTACGGGCCATCCTTACAGAATTGAGGCGCGCCGGCTTGACAGCAAATTCCCGGAAGTGTGCCCTGGCTCAGAAAGAAACAAAGTATTTAGGATTCTTCGTTGGTAGGGGCATGATTAAACCCTTGACCGACAAAGTAGAAACCATCCGCAACTTCATGGCTCCTCAAGACTGCCGCCAGCTACGGTCATTTTTAGGGCTAACCAATTATTATAGGCGATTTGTGCCACATTTCGCAGAGCTAGCAGCACCCTTATCGGAAGCCCTTAGAGGGCGGAAAACAGGGGCAGTCAGATGGACTAAAGAGATGATGCAAAGTTTTGAAAGATTGAAAAAGGCGTTATGCAAGGATGTTATAAATCACACCCCTAACTTCCAAAAACCCTTTATCTTACAGACGGACGCCTCAGAGACAGTGGTGGGTGCCGTCCTCACCCAGGAAGAAGGAGGGAGTGAAAGACCCGTGGCATACGCAAGCGCAGGCTACTACCAGCAGAGAAAAGGTATCCCCCTCCGGAAGGAACCCCGGTTAGAATAGGAGAGGAATTATCTTCGGCTCAGCAATGAGAGATCCGGAGTTTGATGAACAAGTTCTGGGAAGTGTTCCGCGAGGAACCCGGCTGGGTTCGGGGCCTGTTCCATGCTATAAGAATGCCCCTGGGGGCGATAGTGAGAGAAAGATGGCGGCCCATTCCTCACCATCTCCTGGAGACCATCAGCAGGGAGATCGACTCAATGTTGAGGCTAGGAGTCCTCCGGCCTTCTAGAAGTCCCTGGAGGAGCCCGCTGGTGCCAGTGTGCAAGCCTGATGGGTCTTTAAGACTTTGTGTAGATTACAGGTGCCTGAATGCCATGGCAGTTTTCGATGCATTCCCCATGCCCAACATGGCAGAGCTGATAGAAAGAATAGGGGATGCTCGATTATATATCAACCCTCGACCTAGCAAAAGGGTATTGGCAGATCCCAATAGCCAAGAGAGACCGGCTGAAAATGGCATTCAGCACCCTTTGGGGGCTGTACGAATTCATTAGGATGCCCTTCGGGTTGCATGGCACCGCTGCAACGTTCCAATGCCTAATGGACCAGATCCTGGCACCCCACGCCGAGTACGCGGCAGCGTATATAGATGATATAATCATATACACCCGGACCTGGGAGCAGCACAAGAACGCCCTACAGGCCGTCCTCACAGAATTGAGGCACGCCGGCTTGACGGCAAATCCCCAAAAGTGTGCCCTGGCCCAGAAAGAAACCAAGTATTTAGGATTCTTAGTTGGTAGGGGCATGATTAAACCCCTGACAGACAAAGTAGAAACCATCTGCAACTTCACGGCTCCTCAAGGCTGTCGCCAGCTATGGTCATTTTTAGGGCTAACCAATTATTATAGGCGATTTGTGCCACATTTCGCAGAGCTAGCAGCACCCTTATCGGAAGCCCTTAGAGGGCGGAAAACAGGGGCAGTCAGATGGACTAAAGAGATGATGCAAAGTTTTGAAAGATTGAAAAAGGCGTTATGCAAGGATGTTATAAATCACACCCCTAACTTCCAAAAACCCTTTATCTTACAGACGGACGCCTCAGAGACAGTGGTGGGTGCCGTCCTCACCCAGGAAGAAGGAGGGAGTGAAAGACCCGTGGCATACGCAAGCCGCAGGCTACTACCAGCAGAGAAAAGGTATTTGACTATCGAACGCGAGTGCCTGGCAATTCGGTGGGCGGTGGACCACTTTCGGTACTACCTGATGGGCAGGGAGTTCATGCTGGTGACGGACCATGCCCCACTGAAGTGGCTGAGTACAGCCAAAACTGATAATGCCCGGATCACCCGGTGGGCCTTAGCGCTCCAACCATATAAGTTCCGCGTAATACACCGACCCGGAAAAACTAATACAGTGGCAGACTTCTTGTCCAGGTGTGGAGACGAAGACCAGATCGAGGACCAAGGAAGTCAAGGAAAGGGACAACCTGACCCCGCAGGTACGACCCGGATGGGGAACAAAGAAGCGCCCCAAGGCATCTTAAGTGGGGGGTTATGTCCCAGGGACGCCGGAGCTAGAGGGAAACCCCGGCCCAAAACCAGGGGAAGCACCTATTTACCCTTTGCAGGAGTCGAGGGCAGGAGAGGCGCACACGCCGAGAAACCACCCGCGCGGTTTATCAGCCGCGCTTACATTCAGATGGGGCCAAGTGACGTCAGGGAGAGGCACCACCCGGCGGGAATAAAGCGCGGCCCCGAGAGCACAGGGGGGCTGCAGGAGGATGCGAGACCTGGAGCCGGAGGCCAGAAGCAGGCACCTGTGGGGCGTCTCTGCTTTAGTCAGGGTAAACTGCAGCAGCGCTGGGAGCGGCGAGGACGAACAGAGCCGCAGCTGCGGGGATCTCAGCTGCGGAGCCCACGCCGGAGCCAGTAAGGAAGTGGGGACGGGACCCGCCGGCGAGGGAGCCGGAGGAGGAGCCGGCAGGGACGCCGGCAAGGGAGCCCACAGGGGCAACGAGGCCTCGGGACGTATAGTCCTCAGGCCGGTGATAAGAGGCTGAAGAACCCATGATCCAAGGTGGTGTTGGCCGGGGTTTAGGGGAGGCTGGAGCCCCGTGAATGCCCGCCACAGGCGTGTTGGCACTGGAGGCCACGGAAAGTGGGATCCCTCCACTGAGGGTCCCGTTGGGACCGTGGCTGGTGAATTCCGGGGAGCTGCCACCGTCACCTGGGGCACCCTCTGGGAACCCTCCCACGGGAGCAGGGCAGACCCGGTTAGCTGCTCGCGCAAAGGCAGCCTGGGAATGCCTCTCTGAGCAGAGGCGGGAACACTGACTAATGCCGCATAGAGGGGGAGCATCACCTCCCTCGATCTGTTGGTCATGCATCTGCATGGTGCAATTGGCTTTGTTGATGGCTTTGTTACACTGCCGGCTCATGTTCATCTTGGAGTCAACTATGACTCCAAGATCTCTCTTAGTCTCTGAGCTGCTAAGGAGGACATCCCCCAACCTGTAGGTGTGCTGGGGATTCATCCTTCCTAGGTGGAGTACCTTACATTTATCTTTGTTGAATTGCATCCTATTACGTTCCGCCCATTGACCCAACCTGTCCAGATTGGCCTGTATCTGCTCCTTGCCCTCCGGTGTATTAACTTTGCCCCATCATTTTGTATCATCCATGAACTTGGAGGGTGCTCACCACACCCTCGTCCAAATCGCTGATGAAGATATTAAATAATACCGGCCAAAGGACCGAACCCTGCAGGGCTCCACTGCCCACCTCCTTCCAGGCCGAGAATGACCCATCAACCACCACTCTCTGGGTGCAGTCCCTAAGCTAGTTAGCCACCCACCTGACTATGTAGGCATCCACTCCACAGCCCATTAACTTCCCTATGAGAATAGGATGCCCTGCCCCCTCTACCAGATGCCAAAGGGAGGGGGGCCCCTGGCCTAAGGGGGCCTTGCTGGCCAGTCTTTGGCCATGCCTCCTCCACTGCTGCTGGAGCGGTGACGAGGCAGGGCCCCTGATAGGGGCAGCTCTCCTGGTGTCCTCCTGCCTCCCCCGCCCCCCCCTGCAGCACAGCCCCCCTGCCAGAAAGAAGCCTGCACTCCTGGGACACCATGAGAGGGGCTGCTGTCCCCATCAGGGTCCCTGACCCCTTGCCACTCCATCAGCAGGAGCAGGGGCATGGCCAGAGGCCAGCCGGCACAGCTCCCTTAGGCAAGGGGGCAGAGTGGGGAGTTATTTCCCCCCCTCTGTCTGGTGTTAGAAGGAGGGGACAGGGAAGGAGCTTATCCCGCCACTTGCCCTGTGCAGGGAGCAATCAGTGGTGGCAGCAGTCAGGGCTGGCAGACCCTGGCTGCGGTCTCCTGGGGGCAGAAGGAGTGGAAGGGGGAATAAACCCCATCCCTGCCCCATTTGCCTCAGGGGCCATGCCAGCCAGCATGTGGCTACACCCCCGCCCCTGCCACTGCAGCATCAAGTGGGGAGCACCAGGCAGATACCAGCTTGGGTCAATGCCGATGGGACAGGGAGTGGAGTATTAAACCCCCTCCCTGTCTAGTTCACTTAAGGCTACTGACAGGGCTCACTACACCCCTGTCACTGGAACAGCAAGTGGAGAAATGTCTAGCAGGTCCGTGCTGATGGGACAGGGGAGGGAGGGAGAATAAACCTCTTCCCTGCCCTCTTTGCATTAGGGGGGCTGGCATCTGACCACACCCTTGCACCTGCCTGTCCCTGCTCTGGCTAGGGAGCAGAGGAGCAGGGCCAATGCTGCTCCACTAAAGCAGAGCACAGCCCTGCCCAGGGCTGCAGAGCATGCTGGGATGCTGGGGGACTCTGTTTTAACTTAAACCAGGAAGGGGTCTGGGACAGAATTTCCATAAACCGGTTTGAGCTCAAATCACTTAAATCTGATACTACATTCAACCAGGTTTATCTCAGACCAATTTTAGCCATTTTGAAACTGGTTTATGTGCACTGAACTTAAGTTCTGTTACAGATTTAAACCAGTTTCTAACCACTTAAACCAGTTTATGTGTAACTTCTGTCCCTACACTACAGAGAAAATTACTTTAATGTCTCACATAAAAAACATTCAAGAGACAAATGCAACAGAAGTGGCTTAAAAGTGGCCAATTATTCTACCATGGTCGCTTACTTTCGAAGACATTTTTCCCTGATGGAATGACTAGCCTGGTAAGGCAACAGTGTGAAGCCAGGTGACACTTGTGTACCAAATAAGACTTTATCCAAATGCATTGGCTCCAGTGCATTATTTTCCTGAATAAATTCCCCTGACATGTTTCCCATTGCTTTGGATTCTTACTAGGAAAAAGCACTTTCTTAGTACATTCTGGAGCTCCTTCTGTATACATTTGATTTGTCTATCATAGAGTCATAGAAAAGTAGGGCTGGAAGGGATCCCAAGAATCCAACCCTCTGTTCAAGCCATGATCATCCCTATCCAAACCATCCTATGAAAATCCATTGTCTAACCTTAGCACAACTACAAAGTCAACCCTGACACAATACAAGATGTAACACCCTAACCTTCCCCAGATAAAGCAGAGGAACTGTGAAAGTCAAAGTCCTACTCCTGCAAAGGTGTGTTAAAATACATACCAACCTGACCATGGGGTAAAATTCCTTCCCGATCTCAAATATGACAATCAGTCTGACCCTGATCAGAGAGGCAAGACCCTCTAGCCAGGAACCTCGGGGTATAAGTCCCAGGAGGGGCACTGTCACACCCCAGTCAAAATCCCAGATCTGAAAAATCAACATGTAGACTTCCAGTTTTACCCATTCTGCAAACTCCCTTTTTTGCTGCTTTTATCCTGAATCTGTCATTCTATTCTTATTTCACAGTTGTGAGGACAGATAATATATATGTACACTACAACCTTTAATGAATAGGTTCCAGTGCTCAAAGTCCTCAGAGGGCAAATCATGCGGTAGTTCTTATCAGTATTTACTCCTCTGCTTCACTCCCCCAAAGCAGCTCATGTTTAGTACAGCTAATGTTTTGCATACAGTCAGACTGCTAACTGATAAGGGCTTCCTTTTGTGTTCGGTAAGATTTCCTTTTATGACATGAAGGCAGACCTTTTTCCCATCTTTCTCCCTTCTTAAATAGCAAACCAGAAAGGAGTTCCTGGGTACAATGTCATCTTTCCTTCTCACCAGCTTTCTGCCTCGTGTAGTCATTTGCACTTGTGCAAACTGAACACAAGGAAATTTTAAACAAGTGACTGCAGGGAGTGTCTTTCTGATGTAGTGCACTGCTTCTCCATTTCAGACAAGTTGTTGTATGAAGAGGAAAGCGAAGGAAGCACTGTCAGAGGGCTGTTGTGATTATGATCCACTTTTATATGGCATGTTGTACAAGTGAATCCTTTGCAAAGAGCTTGATCTGGAAACCCGCTTACTTTAAATGGAGGATTCAAGTAATGCACAGGCTTTATTTAGGCAGTTGTCATTCCAACAGAAAACTGTAGTTTGAAATCCTGCCCTTATTGAAATGAATTGCAAAGTTTCTGTTAGCTGGGATTGTACACGCTCTTATATCTCTCAAGAGGTCAACTTGCTTTTGTGCCCAATTCTCCCCTAAGGTTTTGTCTACATGCAAAAGATTTTTCAGCATATATTTTTCCCCACTAGAACTATACTAGAGTACATGTAGTGGAAATTTCTCCACACAACTCTGTTACACTACATCTCTGTGACTTATTGCACCTCCACAATTCTGGTCATTTAAAAAAATAACTCCACAGCATTCTGTAGGGGACATTCATGGTGAAATATCCTACCTCTAGACATTATACATTCTGCAGGTTTTCTCCCCCTATATTGCTGGAAACCAGCACCTATTGGTATTCTGAGACTTCGTGTCAAATTAGCAAAGTCTTACAATTTCTCTCCTGGTACCCCATAACTCATATTGTTTAGTAAATCAGTATCATTTCAAACCGCTGTTCAGGCAGCATGAATGAAACATGGCTCAGTGCTACAATCCAGGCCATCATTATACGAACAGGATACTCCACATGTATTGACAGTCAGGCAGCCAGATGGCTCTGAAGGATTTGGGAGAGAGCCATCATCCCAGGTCTTGGAATGCCACATGGATGTGCCTAGAGAAAGAACAGGATGTAGTCAAGCAGTTACTTGTGCATTACATTTCCCTGGGGAAACCTTAGTCCATGGAGGACTGCTTCTAGATTTGGCCAGGCACCAACTAGTATTGCAGAGCTGGGATGACAACCAATGGCAGCACAACTTCAGCACAGGTAGGCTGCATTCTTTGATATCTGTGCAGTTCCCACCCAGACCTCTGATGTAGCAGCTCACCAAAGTAAGAGCTCCCCTTAGAATGGAGAAGCATGTGCCATCACCATTTGGAAACTTTCCATCCCTGTTTACTACTGGTCAGTACCTATTGCATTTGATGCTGATAGATCTGTTGTCTCAGGTTCAGACCTGAGGAGCACTGCTACATAGTGATAAGGTGCTTGGCAATGCATAAAAATGTATGGTTGAAGGTTGATGGGATCCATGAGCTTATTTGTTATTCCTCCTAGGCCTCACAATTCATCCACAGAAACAGGTTTCTCCATGGTGATTATGCCATAGTAATTCCTTTGACATTATTTGACTTGTTCAGGTATAACAGAAGAGTCTGGCCTTTTGGCTTGACTGGATTAAACTGTCCCATAATTTAGACTGTGCTGTTCCACCAAACCAACTTGAAAATGCATAACTCAAACTTTAAACTGGTAGAGCTCCACTAAAGTGAAAAAGAAATGGCAAGTCAAGTAATAACTAAGTCCAGCATTTTAAACATATGGACAAAAGTCCCAATAGGTTGTTTTTGAGGTTTGTACAGAAATACCATATAACAGCTGTGAAGAAGCACAAAAAAACAAATAGCCATGTGCTTACTTAGTGGCTATCAGAGTTGTGATGATGTTTCTAGTTCATTTATAGCTCAATATTCAGATAAAGGGTTAGCATTGACTATATAACAACAACCTCTGATATATTCCTAATACAGTTGCTTGGGAACATGATGTCTGTTTTTTCCATGTTGACTCATGTTCTGTCTCTTAAATAGAATGGCTTACATGCAAATAACTCACATATGAATGCTAACATCACCTGGGATTCCCTTTTTTAAAAGAATCACATGAAGACAGCAGGGAGATGTTTCACTTCTTATAACTAAGCAGCTGCAATATAATCTGCACAATAATTGTGACTAGACCAGAAAGGAACAGAAATGATTTCTCTGCAACGTGTTTACTTCTGTATTTAAGTTGTGTGTAGCAGCTCAGTTCAACTCTCTCGCACACAACTCCGGCAATGTTTCTTGTTTTATTGCAGTCCAGGAGAAGGATACAGGAGAGGAAATAGTTGACAGACCAGTCTAGTTAAAAAAAAAATTCTGAATATTTTTGTATGAATCTCACCTCACCAGCCTTAGTCCCAGCTTCCAGTTTTGGCTTTCACAGGATTTCATCAAGTGTTGCTGTATCAATTTGTATAAATCTCTGTGAATTTTTTGGGTGATGGCTGTCTGTACTAGCCAGAAGGCAGAATAGATTTGCAACTTTATAGGCTAACTAAATCAGAGATGTATAGCACAAGCTTTCAGAAACACAGGAGTTTACTACATCAGATGCTGTGTCCATACCAGGGCAATCTATAATGTTTTATCTCCAGAGTGGAGAGGAAATAGTAACCCCTACCTTTATACAGCCTGAGTTGGAAAATTACCCCAAAGCTCCTATTTCAATAACAATGCTGGACAGCAGTGGAATAAGTACCTCAGGGGTCCAAGACTGCACTACTAAAACTACATTTGTAAGTTGTGCCGTACTGGATACTCTCAGAAACAGTGCTGCTGTGTGGGTCCTCTAAGGCTAAGCCACCAGAAGAAATGCAGCAAATTGCATCATGGAGTCAATGCCCATACAACTGTTTCCTTGCTGAGTAAATATGTACTATTGTAACCTCCACAGATGATGTATTGGAGTGGGGTAAGGACTGTATTTACCATAGGCTGTTGTCTTAGCAAATAACTGAATGAATTTTGTTCAGTGTTTAACTGTTAATCTATATTAAACTTGACAGTGACCCCAGAAAGATGGAAACCTATGAAGCCCAGGTTTTAATCAGATTTGTTCTGCCATCATCTATCCATCCACCAGGAAAACATGCTCTGCCCCCTCCCCACCAAATAATTAAAATAAATGTAAAAGAAACAAATGAAAATCATGGAATGTGTGGTTTCCGACATTCATGACAAAAATCACAAGGATCTGGTAAAGATCAGATGAGAATTGGACAGTTAATTCCCCACACCTTCCACTAAATCTACCAAGGATGGAACTGTTATGCCTCTGTGTTTTATTACACTGCCATCATCATTATCTATGTATTATATTCACATTTTTCTCACCAGTGTGTCCACAGCAACTGTCACCTTTGAGGCTTATATTGCTGAACACATTGAGCAAAAAAGGTACTTAAAGCAACTGAAAGCGTACTTCTTATATACATGGTTTTGGTGTACACATTTTCACAATGAACCTTTAACTGTTTTACTCTTCTATAAAGTGGTGTTAGGCTAGGGTGTTCCATGCAGCACTAAAACTGCTGCACTGGGCATACTAATTCATTTAATAGTTTCATAATCCTTTCCTCTCACCAATGGGTAGAAATTAGAGGCTTTAATTAAGAGGTAATGTCAATGGAATAAGAGCAATTATTGCAGGACAATGGACTCCCACTGCTTCACAGTGAGGCTCTTACAGAGAAATAAATGTTGAAAATGAGGCACAACTGTCAGTGTGTTGTTTTGTGTTACTGTTTCACTGCATTGCACTGATGCCATTTCAAGGACAGCATCAGGTAAAACTACTAGTCTACAAATTATTATGGATCAGAGCTATGCAATTTCTGAGCGGCCAGGGGTCACAGGCCCCCGGGCACATGCTGTGTGGGCTGCATGTTACACCGTACCAGGCTGGTCCCCCGCACCACCACACTGCAGAGTGGGTACCCCTCCAACTGCACTGCAGCCAGTGGCATAACTGGAGGGCAGGGGGTTACAGCAGCCACTCCAGACACTGACTTGGGTGGTGGGCAGGGTGAAGAAAAGCAGGTGCTGCTAGCAGCCACACATTCACTTCCACAATCACAGGAGGAACCAGAAGTCACCATTTCCATTTTGCCCTGGGCACCCAGCTGCATCTTTACACTGACTATACCAGTGCCACCTCCCCCCCACCCCCCACACACACACACACCAGGCAGATGCTTCCACACCACACACGGTCACCAGGTCCTTTAACATCTGAACTGTGTTAAAATGTCAGGAGCTGCTGCAACTAAACACTAGTAAAATAAAATGATGGTGATAACAACAATCTTTTACAAAGGCAACGATGATACGAATAAGAACAACAACAGATTCAACATCTACCAAATCCAATGAAAGTTGGTGTCTGCCCATTCACTTCAAGGGGCAACGGGACAGTTCTGCATCATGTGTCTCACCTGAAGATCTCAAAACATGACATCACAATGAGATGTAAAATCTCTGTAAAAGGCACTGGGCATTTTCCTTTTTTCCCCCTTTACTTCTTCCTGTCTTCTTTCTTGGTGCTTATATTTCCCCTTGGTTTAGCTTGCTTTTTCTCAGGGCTGCATTAGGGCTTATGCAGACCAGGGAAATTCACGGTAGGGTCTTTGAAATGCTCCCTTCTCCCCAGGTAGCACACTGTACCGGTGAAACACAGACACACCTCCCTGATGGAGGCAAGCCAGCTGCAGCACTCCATTGCACACCTGACACAGGTGTTTTCCTTGTCAACTTCCCCCTCCCTCCCCCATCGCTTTTATTTTGAGTTTCTCAAGGTCCCACACTGTGTAAAGCAGAGGGAATCTGAGGATGTGTGGAAACCTGGACTGCATCCTCTACTCACCTTGCTCTTGGCTCCCTGCCTGTCTTTGGCAGTGATCAGACAGGGAAAGCCAGCAAATAGCAGGGCAGCTGTGATCTTTGGTGCACTGTTCTTTCCTTCTGAACACACAGAGGGGGAAAACCTGCCATTGAGCTGGTAAGAGGATTAACCTCAGCTTTGGTGTGTTAATGGACCCAGAGATAAAAAGATAAAAGGTGATTTTTTTATTTTTTTTTTGCAATTTCTTAGTTGGTCTAATAAAAGGTATCATCTCTGAACCAAGATTTCTAGAGTTCTGCATTTATTAATGGGCCCGGAGGAACAGACTTCCACCTTCAGCTTCCTCTGTGAAAAAATGAAGTTTATTTTCGAGCTATGGGGACTTTTTACCATCTTTCATTTTCCCTGAGGCTGAGGAAGGGTGTGTGCACCCAAAAGCTTGCAGAAAGAGAGAGGTTTTTTTTACAATTTCTCAGTTGGTCTCATAAAAGGCATCATCTCTGAACGAAGAGTTCTGGAGTTTTGCATTTCTTTGGTGTGTTAATGGTCCGGAATAGGACTCCCAGCAGCCTGCAATTGCTGCCTGCATAACAATGCCCGCAGGCTTCCCCACCTACCCAGTGCCTCACTCTGTATAGCCCCAGAGAAGGGAAAGGACTCTGGCATGTCATTGTCTGCACAGGGGGTCTCAAGCTGGGCTTGCTTTGTGAATGGGGCTTGGAGAAGCAACTGCACTGCAAACAGGCAGAAAATGGGCTTGCTTGTTTGCTTGTCAGCAGGGCAGAGGAGCTCCTTGTGCGGCAGGTCTCTCAGGTAACAGGTGGCTGGCTCCCTAAGCAGGCTCCTGGTGCACTACAGGATGACTTCATAGGGGTGGAGCCCTGGGAGGCTGTGGAGGTGGCAGGCTGAGCCAGGTAACAAGTGAACTTGTGGAGTCATTTCCCACACCCCCCTAAAAACAAGGCAGCTTTTACACTCACTTGAGCAAGAAGCACTGCACCCACCTCTTTCCTACCTCATTGCTGATTTCAAGCAAGTGAGGGGACTGCTTCTTGCTGAAAATGGAGAGCAAAGAAGCCCCTGGGAAAGAAAGCATGGGAGCCAAGAGGAAGAATTTGACCTTCTTGAAACACCGGCTGTACATGCTGGAGAGACGAAAGACAGACACTATTGTGGAGAGCAGCGTTCCTGTGGACCATAGTAGCTCTGGCACTTTGAGGAGGAGCCAATCCGACAGGACAGAATACAGCCAGAAATTACAAGGTATCTGGGGGTGGGGAACAACTTACTATTTATTATTTGCAGTGAAGTAGTACCTAGAATCCCCTATCAATGATCAGGACCCCACTGTGCCAGGCAGCTTATAAACTAAAAAAAAACAAACCCCAAGAAGACATTCCCTGCCCCAACGTGCTTACAGTTTAAGCCTGCCATTATGATGACTGTTCCCAACTTGCTTAATATTTATAAATAATGGCACTTGCACAGGATACTAAAATGGGATTCAAGAGACAGTCAAGCTTTTGAAACCCAATTGAAAATGTGGGTTCACAACATATACATGAACTATATAATGTATACTCTATAACACAATGTCTCCCCCATGGCTTATTCTTTTTTTATTGGGAAATGGAGTATATGCATTAAGTCAGGTTAATGCGAGTGTCAAGGCAGATTTTTGCTTTCAGTTAAAATTGCACAGCATTTTAAATGGCTTTGTTTGGCCTGTTTATTTGGTTTCCAGATTGTACATGCCTGAATTTCAGATATATTTAACTGCATGCCTTGAATGGATATGCTGATTCAAATTATATGGCTACAGTGGCATTCTTTTTTCAAATTCTTAACTATTCTCAGAATCCAAAACTGCCAAGTTTTGTCTGCATCTGAATTGGATATCAGAAATTCAACCTGAAGCCACAAATTAAAAAGAAACCTCACAGATAGAAATTGTCACACTTCTGTCCAGTGTCCAGAATAAGGACGTTAGGAGCACTGCAGTAAGATAAACACTTATCACTAATAATTACAGAAATGATGCAATTCCTATGGTAATAATTTTGTGTCAGGGAAATAATTAATACATTTTAGGTTTCCCACAATGTATGTACAGTTGTGTGGTGTTTAATAAGGGATTTTTCAAATATGAAATAATATATGGTATTCTATATAGTTGAGACACAGTTTGTAATAGGGTTAATGGTGATGACACAGTTGCCTTGTAGAGACTGAAATGCTATATAGCAAAGTGTTGTAAGAAGTGTGACACGGTTCCTTGGGTGAACCTGATATCTTTTATTAGACCAACCCAAATAGTTGGAAAATAATTATTAAGCAAGCTTTTGGGTTCAAAAACCCTTCGTCAGGCTAAGGAAGTTACAGCAGTTGGTATGTGCTCTTCCTGCCCAGCCCAGGGCCAGATGCTATCCAGTCTAGCTTCCTTATTAGCACAGTATTGCCCAGCCCATCTGGCTCCATGGACCAACCCTGTACCCCAGCCCAATCCAACATATGGGGCCACATCATTTGGACCATGGGGCTTCCCATAGCCCCGAGACCCACAGCAAGTAATGCTACCACCACTCCCCCACTGCCAAATTTCTGGACCTATGAGGAGTCCCACAGACTGAATGACTTGGCTTCGCCAGTTGGATCTGGCCTGCCAGCTGTAGACTGAGCACCAGTGGTCTAGCATACCAGTTGAGGTTAGGTCCCAAGGTGTAGCCCCTTGGACTATGTAAGGGTGGAAACAGACATCACCTTTGTGATGCCATAAAAGTTCTTATGATGACACAAAGGCCATGCAGACCTATGTCCATGCCCCTAGGCATGCCACAAATGCCCAAAATTTCTGCCTATAATATAGGTGGTATCAGTTTGTGCCACTTTATTGTGGTAGATGTCTGTTAGGTTTATAGAAGGAGAGCATGGTCAGTCTGGAGCTGCCCGTGCTTTCCAGTCATCCTAGGCAGGCACTCCTGGGGCTTCAGAGGCCTAATTCTATACGCTCTGGAAATTTCCATTCCTGCAGTATGCAGGATCAGGCCCCTGAAGCCCTAGGAGCACCTGTGTGGGTTCCCTTGTTGGGATCCTGGGGATTAGCTGATTGGTGGTTTCAGCTTTGGGACCTCACTGGAGCTGGCTTTCCCCCAAATTCCCCAGGGTGCATCTCTGTAAGAGGGGAAAGCTGGGCAGGCACTCTTGGGCCTGAGGGGCCTAATCCTGGATAGGAATTCCCAAGCATCACAAAACCAGGACTCTGAAACCCTGGGGGAACACATTGCCCATTGTCCTGCAAGATGAATGGGTGGGACAATTGGTGATATCCGTTTTGCTGAATGAAATGGATTAGCTGTGCTAGGATATGTCTCAGCAAACTGATCCTCTTAATTTTGCAAAGGCTATTTCTAACCTAAGTGAGTAAGTCTCCAGAGCTGACTGCCAAAGCACCGCTTAGCAGTGGTAGGCCTTTTGAGCTGTCCCTGTACACTCCCCCTTAAGTTTATGCCAGTGTAAACCAGGAGTCTATTTCCTTTGCTTTTCCAAGTGCCCCAAGCCTCCCAAAATTGTTTAAGGTTGAATTAAATGTTTTGTTTGGCACTAAACGCAGATTTTCTGTTTTCCATTTTGGTGAGGAATATGTGTGCATGTGCATAGATAGGATCTTTAGAATATATATGCATACGTATATATGTACACATACATATATTTGTTTCCACTGCTGAACCACAGAGTCACACAACCCCAGTCCAAAGGTCCCAGCTAGACTGGGGTCCAGCATGTGGGCACCTGGCAAAGATACACACAGTACGAATGTTGGCCTACTCCTAGTTTGAATCAGATACACACCACTGGCAAGCTCTATACTGATTAACCATATCTCTATCTAGTTCCTTGTTTTTGAACACTCTCCAGAGTAGTATAGGCAAGATGGTATAAGACTGGGAAGCACAGTGGTAAGTATGTTCTGCAATAGATTCCATTCCTTTAGGGTCAGGATTCTACAAAGAATCCCAGAACAACAGACTGCAGGACCTAACTCATATATTTTTGATAGTTGAAGTACAAAGCTTTGATACACATGTATAGCGATGTATCTTTTCATCCCTAGGTCTAGGTCAGAGTAGAGAAGAGTTCTGCTGAAGCCACAACTGGTATCCCAGCCCTTTTCAGAAGTGCTCGAATAAAATTGACTTTAAAAATGGAATTACACGCATGGAAAAAACAGGCACTATTTGATGCTTACAAGTAGTAAAATATAAGTAAAATTGGCAGGCCTGGAAAATTCTGAATTTCTGAGGATTTGGTTTCTTCCCATGGATTTCCCTTACATCTTTTATAGATAAGTTAAAGTTTAACTGAACAAAAAAGGTGTTAGCTCTGTGATTGCAAAGATAACCAGGAGCATTCACTTAGCTTTGTCAATCTGCACTAGAACAATAGGATTGCCAAAGGTTCAAAACTTCCCACACTATTGGATAGTTTTCACTCCAAAAATAATCACTTAATTAGCAACATAATCAACCTTTTCTTAGCTAATTATTATACATGAAGCATCCATTTAACTCACTTATCTAGTATGAATAGCTGTTTAACACTTTGATTGTTTCATTTATTTAAAAATGATACTCCATTGGGAAAAGGCTACACTTTAGTAACAGTTTTCCATTAGATCTTGAAAAGCTTTACAAATACTAATAAAGCATTGCAACTCCTTCTGTAAAGTAGCTAGGTGTAATTAGCCCCATTTTACTGCGGAAAAAGGGGCACAAAGTCATAGAGCAAGTTAGAGATGTAAGAAATCAGTGAGCTGAAACTGGAGAGAGCTGGGTTTGCTACAAACTCCATGGTCTAGTCATTTACTTCCTTATACCAGGGCCTCTTGTCAGCAAAATGGAAATTATATATCACTATCTCATGAAGATCATAGAAAATTAGGGTTGGAAGGGACCACAGGAGGTCACCTAGTCAAGCCACTAGCTCAAAATAGGATCATCCCCAACAAGATAAATTCACTAATGCTTGATTCAGGAGCCTAGATATGAATTGTTATATTTGCTGAAATGCATCTTAGGAAGTAATAATATGAGTTCTAACTCCCAGTTCACTCCTGTACAAAAATACTAAAAATCCTGAATGATGCATGCCCCTGGAGGCTGGGCTGGCACAGCAAGCTCCTGCAGATGGCAGTGGCGCTGTCCACAGTGGGAACATGGCAGAGGCAAGTGGGGAACTGCTGCAGGCAGCCACAGCGCTGTCAGTGGCAAGGAGGGGAGGGGGTGGAGAGCACCGACCAGTGATTAGCGACCACCTGCAGACACTGCCGGCAGCATCAGCAGCAGCCAGCAGCAATTGCTCCTAGCCCCAGCTAGATTCCTATCCCTCCAGGGACCAACAGTGAACTTCTGTTTGGTCCGAGGTAACGTAACTCAGAGCGCTTTGCAGAAATCATTCTGAGCTATAGCTAGAACCTGTACTTATGTCTGCACTTTATGTTGTTATTTCTCAAATTGCTGGCTACTGGCTAGTCAGATTAGATATTTTTGTTTGTTTGTTTTTCAACAAGATCTACAGGGAAAAATTCTTCAGGAGGGAAAAGTTGCTATGACCTAGCTCAGGGATCTCAAACTCACTTGGGAGCCTGGGCTGGATCCAGACTTCAGGGCAGCTCATGTGTCAGATTCAGCAAGGGGTATGAGAGCTACCACAGTGGCCACTGCAGCAACAGTGACAGCAAGGGATCTAGTGGTGACCATGAAGGGGCCACCAGTAGCAGCAGATCTGGGGTGGCAACTCCAGGTGCAGGAATGGAGAGCCAAGTTTACTGCTGATGGCTGTGCCCAGCAGAGCTAAAGGGCCCCAGATTATGCAGCAAGCCTTGTCCCCCAACTTCCAACGCTCACTGGCTCCCTAGTGGGCCAGATGCAGCCCAAAGGCTGTATGTATGGTACCCTTAATTTAGGTAAAGGTTTACATGTTGCACTGTTGTTACATAGTTGCATATCATGCTTGGATTAAGTTAGATGAAGCAGTGCTATAGTTGGAGCAGTTTTGCTACACTTACATCATTTCCAGCTTGTCCACATATAACAATTAGAATGTAACCGCTGCTAGCCTTTTGAAACATTTCCCTTCTGTAATGGCCTGAAAAGTGTGTGTCCATAACCTCTATTGAAGTCCACAGTGTCACATTAGTTTACTCCTAAACAAAGATCTTTGGAGCAGAGCCACCTTTCTCAAGTGAAGTGGGGTCCTCCATCTTGCATTGGCTAGCCCCATCACCCTCAGTCTCCTCACAAGCCTCCCCAGTCCCAGCTTGTCTGCCATACCTTGGTGTCAAAAGTAATCTGGAAGGTGTCCTGCCTCCATACTATGTGGAGAGGGAAGGAACCCAATGACCCTGTCCTACTGGACCAGCAAGACCTTGGGCATTTACTGGCCCCAAAGCCACCTTGTCCCACTTGTGATTTATGTAGTTTGAATCAAGCATTCAGCCTGTTCTTGGCTCTCAGTCTCTTTGGGCTTGGGGCCCTTGTGACTTCAAGTCCCTCTCCCAATCCATAAACTCCCTTCCTGCTTCTGTCCCTCAGGGACCTAGAACCCAGAGCCCTGGGCTTGGCGCACACACAATCTATCTGCTAAGTCACAGCAGCAGACCCTCAGACCCTAGACATCCAGCTCAGGTTCCAATCTTGGGACTTTTATGCCTGCACCTTCTGGTCTGTTCCTCTGATGAGAGCCTCTCTCTCTCTTTCAAGATGTCCAGCAGCCTTTTATGCAGCCTCCTTATCTCCCCTTATAGCAGCTTCTAGTCCACCAGGTGTTTGATGTACCAAAATTCCATTTTAGGCTCGTCCCCACCTCAAGGTAAATGGACACAGTCAACATCAAAAATTTCGCCCTCAGGCTTGCCACTCAAACAAAAAATACCAACACTTTGGGTCTACTCACTTTATCTGCAGAGGCCTTCCTCAATCCATCAAGGGTGATCCATCCTCTTCTACAGTCTGGGCTTGAGTGATCCGTTCTCTGCTGGGTACGCTTTTATACTCACTAGCCCTTCCCCTTACGTGATCCCTTCTGCTTCACCTGGTGGAACAGTCCCTGGCTGCCTCTGAAGCCTCTATGCTAGTGGTGAGCTTGCTACTTGGATCCCCCTGCCTCCTTTTGAGCTCCCCTTCAGGCTTCTGGCTCCTACTGGCCCAAAAAGTTGAGAGTCATAATGGGGCCATGCTAGCTTTCTGGACTTTTCCATCTCTTCTGTAACGGGGATTTGACTTACAGGCAGGAACCCTCTTTTTATTCTGAATTTGCACATTTCTTAGTACAAGGAGATCCTAGGCTTTGACTTGGCCTCTTAGCAGTGACTACAATATGGATACTAAATAATAACACTCTTAAGGGAGTGAATACTTAAGACCCTGTTTTATAAAAATGTATAGGCCTCCCAACTCTGAATACACAGTCAGAACCACTAATGAATTATTTCTTAACTGACTGGCTGGATTGTGGATAAGATACACACCTGACAGTTCTTGTGGATGATCCATGACAAAGCTTGACACGTGTGCATCTCATGGGAAAAGATTCAGATGTAGCCCTTCATCAGCTCTTATTGTATTAACATATTAGCCAAATAACATTTGACTAGTGTATTTATATCGGTATATGACACACTGGAAAGGCTTATTTGTAGGTAATAGCACTAACAATAAGGGCATTCTTCTGTCACAGAGCGATAAGTCTTCCCTTCCATCATGGTCACATGGGGTTTCTCTATTCTCCTGTCAGCACACATATAATTAAAGCAATCTAATGTCAAGGAATTGAATAAAGAAGTTTCATATAAAATGAAGATCTTTTCTACCCCTCATGATAAAAATAATAGCTACTGAAGGTTGAATTATCTAATTGCAACTGTCTCTGGTCCCAGTGTTACAAGAAATGTTATTGTCCTGACAGTTCATTCAAGGTTGCCCATACTACCATATACTGCCCATACTTTTTGTGTTCCATATAATAGTAGATTTGTTTTTCTTCTGCATTGGTACCTCTCATAGCTTCCTCATGCTGGGAAAAACTCCTCTGATTGCAGAATGCCAACACAAAACTGAAGAGCCACTGAGCCCTCAAAATAAGGTTTACAGGGTGAATAGGCTTTGTAGAGATCCACTGCAAGGGAAGGAATTTCATCTTCTCTGCCTACAATATTTTTTTTTTATTGCCATGTAAGCTGCAATCAGCTCAACATTCTCCACCTTCAGTGGGAGCACCAGGACACAGAGATTTAGACCTGAACCATTAGAAGCAGATCCCATATCCATTGAGTGTTTTGCATGGGAAGAGAGGTGGGAACAATTGTTTTCCCAAAGTTGCCTGTTCTATGGAGGAGAAAGACTGGAGAATCCAGACACTTTCTAAAGGCTGCTGCACAGCCAAGAGAGATATGGCAGAGCATGGGCCTGCATTGCTCCTAGTGAATATGGTCCCATAAGTCTGGCCCAGGTCTCTCCTAGGAGAACTTCAGCATCAGTGTCTTTTCTGATTCTTGTTGAGAGATGCTCTTAGGCTTCCTATTTTCAAAAGGATTAGGTAGCACACAAGTACCTGCTTTGGTAATGCCATCATTTGGGGAATCTTCCAAGTTCAAAAAGGGACGAGACAAACGTATAGAAGATGGATAATAGCCATTGAAAAGAACAGTTGGAGATGTTTCCTCTGGCATCTCTAGACTAATAATGGTGAATGCCAGGGAGGGTGTAGAATAGGGGATAGACAACTCTAGATATATCCAGTTCAATGCTCTCCCTCTAAAGCAACCACTCCTGCCACTGTTGGAGACAGGATAATGGGCTAGACAGAACATTGGTCTTCCCCAGTATGGCACTTATGCTCCTATGTTCCAGTCATATAACCAGAGTACAGCTGGCAATTCAGGACTGAATCACAAAATTTTAGCTTTCTTGCTTAAATGAAAAACCTGAAAAAAATCACTTGAGGTCTAACAGAACATTTAATTTCTTTAAATACTTTTCAAGACAATGAATTACATTTATGTAAACTGGCCTCAGAACGTCATTAACTGTTAAAACTATTCAACAGAAAAAAAATTGCCCAGCTCTAAATCTGATACCTTGAAGGTGAAGAAACCAAATTCTTGCAATATTCTGTGAGTTATTGTACAATACCATTAGTATTGTAACTGGCCCTTAACAATGCCTCTTCTGCCCTCTCCCCCACTATGTCCTGACCCATCCCGTCAAATTCCAGATTGGAAAAATCTATCCTCAAAGTATTAGTGTTTGTTATTGTTGCATTCATAAAACTTACCCTAGTCCTGTACTGACTACAAAATGTTGTTCAGGTCCTCAAGGTCAATAAAAACTTTAAGCTGAACATAAAAATCATAGGTTTCAAAAGTTGAATAGCTCACTTTTGCTTTCCACAGAGACAGGCACATCCGAAGTGAAAAAGCAAATGAGTTTAGTGGATATGCAAAATTATATTACTTTTAACAAAGGAAAAATTAAAGAAACATGTCTTCCGTAAGGAAGCGATATACAATAGATATTTCTCCCAGCTGTTTCATTGTTGTGAGGTTAAGCATAGTTTTTGTTTCCTTGCACATAAATATTATATACCATATCAAGAGAATCATAGATGAACACTGACATAATGGAAAGATTGAATTTGATTAAGGCAATCTAATGAGACAGAACAAAAAGCAACCATTTGAGGGATGGCAGCTTTAAGCTTCAGGTAAGATACAGCAAGAAAAAGGCAGAGATTACTTATTTTAAAAAACGTTTACAATATAGGATTAGAATATTTCTTTCCAAAAAGTCTGTTTATATCCACGTGCCAAAGAATAGTCTATTAATATTGATAGCAAATTATAATGATACTGATAGGATTTTTCATGTTTTCTGATGATCTGTTTTCACAATGTACATAACATAATTGTTTTCCCAGACAGCCTCAATGGAATGTTGCTTTTTTGCATACAGATGGAAATTAAATTGATGCAGGTTTTTGCAGTGTTTCTGTTAGTTCACTATGAAGTCCCATCTAAGATTTTTCTATGGAAAATCTGGATATATTATAATACAGAATCAGCAGAAAGAAAGATATGACCCTAAAATTTGAGTAGGGAAATAATGAGAAATGATTGTCTGATGGCTTTGTTCTCCCTTTCACCAGTGTGTGCTACTTACTGGTGAAAGACCAGTTGGTTTGAGAGAGGAGAGAGGTAGTTAGCTATCAGTATGAAGTCAAGCAAACAGCAGAGTTGTTTTACACCTTATAGCCTAACTAAATTAGATATAATATAAGCTTTTGTGAGCCTGAGCTCACGTCATCAGATGCATCTAATGAAAGACTGGATTGATGACATTCTTTAGATTCATATGCCAACTGATAATGCATTTAACCAAGTGAGCCTGGGCTCACTAAAGCTTATGCTATACATCTCTGGTTTAGTCTATAATGTGCATTCAAGCCACTTTGTAGCATCCTTGATTTAGATTATAGTTGTGTGCAGGTCCACTGAAATCAGTGCAATTGCACTAGCCTACATCAGGACTCAAGTGGGGCTAAACATCTCTAGAAACTCTGGACCTTGTGAGGGAAAATTTCTTGCCCTAGTCTGTATTTCCATTGTGTTTGTCAGGAATAGACCTGAAGAACAAACATTTATTCCATCTAAGCTCTCATTTTATATATATATATATATACCAACCCTGAAAAGCTTAAAGGTAAAAATAATGATTGGCCTAGAACAATGTCCAGACAAATTGGTCCATGAGTTTAGTCAGGGTGATCCCCGGTGTCTGAAAATACCAAAATGGAGGCAAAAGATACTCAAAGGAATGCCCTTAGTTAAAAACAGTGATCATGGTCAATCCCAGTCTTACTGGGGAGTGTGGCATTTGAAATGAGAAAGGTTAATGACAAAACTGTGAATATCACTGGTCAGTATAACTGTAAGAGATGGTGAAGGTGACACAATGAATCCATAATAATGCCTAACTTGCAGCTAGTAACTTCTGGTTCTTAATAGAGTATTCTAGTGCGTTGCCATTCTGCAGTAAGTCCTGTTCTATCAAAAAGTTATGAGTACTGCTGAGATTCATAGTAATGGTATGTCCATTTTTGCTGGTACTATGCACCATCTTGTGGCTAGCAATAAAACGTCAGAATACCTTCCAAAGTATCCCTCTTCTTATTAGGTGTTTTTCCTACTAAAAAAAAAGAATGTATCATCTGTACACACAGATAAAATACACTTCTGCAGTGCAAATAAAATACCTGCTGGATTGGCAAACCAAATACCTTGTGCCCCATCGAAAGGGAAGGACATTATTATAAACCAAGCATGTTGGGTGCAGGTCCTGTAATGCATACAGATTGCTTCCCTTCTCTGCCTGTAACACATGGCTAACATAGGACTCATCAACATAAAAGGAACATTTTCAAGTTTCTAGGATAAAATAGACCTTTTTAGGTTTAAAATAGGCAAAAATAGCCATGAGTGGCCTGATCTCCATGCTACTTTCTGCCCCAAAAGATCTTTGTTATTGGTTATTATACCTACTGTCTTTTTCACAGAATCCTTCAGCTACATTTAAAGAAACCTTAAGAGAAGGAATTAAAGGTTTCATCATCAGTACTGACACCTTCTAATAAAGATGACCTAAAATACCCTCACATTAACAACAGACATCAAAACTGCATCTTTAATATGGAAAAGGTTATTTTAATTATGTTCCTTTAAATGCAGATTTTGATTCACATAGAAAGGCATTTCTCCCCTGCCTCAAAGGGTTAATAATCTCAGGGAGAGATTTTATTCCTAAAGGAGGATAAGGAAGTGAGTTGCATAAATCCCAATGATTTTTAAGTGGCATCTACATCCCATAGCCTCATTTGACAATCCCAACTAAAATTTCTAATATGAATATAAAAATGCCAATTATGCCATAACTGTTTGCTGTAGGAATTCTTCCACCAAGGCAAATCTTAATGGGCAGCTCAGAAGCAGAGTCATGGACTACTGGGATCAGTTGTCAGTTCCCATATAGCAATTCCTATGTAGGTTTTAGGTGAAAATCCATCCTCCTTTCCTCATCCCCCATAAAGGTACTGGAGTTTTCAATGGCCACAAACCTAGTTCCTGACACACGTTTTTGTTCTGCACTAAGGGTTGTGTCACACATTCACTTGCAACAGCTGCAAATCACTGAAATATAGGGACCTATTAAAGTTAACATATAGTAGGAGATAACCCTCACCTAAAAATTCTGCAACACCAGGAGGATACTTAACACATGCTAGACTGCTTGAACATGCATCTGCTCACTTTTTAACTGCACTTAATAAGTAAATGGAACATGTGATGCCACCCTAACACAGGTCAAGCTTCCCAGAAGCTGTGGTCCTAAGCACACAAGATTTCCACAACAAAACTTCCCAACCATGGATAGTGGTCCCACCCAATGGGCACATACATGGGAATTAATGCACAGCAATAAACTCTGACATAGTTTGCACCGGAGTTTATTGCTCCCAGGCACCATGTTTACACGTGCACCTGGGACCACAGCATGTTGAGCCAGGTCAGAGCAGCCGTGGCTGGCAAGGGGTACTGGGGATCAGCCTGCCAGCCTGGGGTTACTCTAATATGGCTCAGTGTGCTGCAGAGGGGTGGCTGGGCCATGAGGGCACTTCAGTATGGAGCTAGCCAGCAGGCAGCCCTCGCACTGAACACCCTTGTGCCCCAGCCAGCCCCATCAGCATCTACATGTGTGTTGCTGTAGAGTAAAACACTCTGCCATAGGGTAGCACTTGTATTTACAAGTACTAACCTGCAGCAAAGTTAATTAGTTTACTCCATCCTAATAGCATGGCACATGTAGACATTGGGACATTTACTGCAGAGCTAATTAGGCAGCTCCACAGTAAACATCTCATGTAGATGTGTCCAGTTAGGTTCCCCATTTGACCTTCTTTACTTGTGGTCACGGAGGAAGGTTTTGTCCCTAGATAAAACACATCAAGTCTATTTCACTTCTCTAAAAATACTGAATATATATAAGTACACTGTACCTCAAAACATACTACAGATGAAGATGTTACAAGTTAAAAGCTTCCTGTGCTCAATTTTAACAGAAAAGATGGCACCACCACAGGCTGGGCCTTCATCATCCATAACTGCACCACAAGAAAGTGAAGAGCAGCTGAACACAAGGATGATGGCCAAGAGAGTGAAAATCATTGCTGAATTAATGCAGACAGAAAAAGACTATCTCAATGACCTGGAGCTGTCCATCAGAGAAGTGGTTCAACCACTGAGAAACAAAGAGGTGAGAGAGAGAGTGATTTTTTTTTTCAAAGGGGCAGGGTGGAATATTGACAGAAAGGTCTGAGTGCATTGGTACTGTGTCTGCAGTCGTCCAAAGTGTCTGTCATGAATGCTCTTCCAGAACTGGCTTTTTGGAGAACGGTCTGAGGGATTCCAGCAAGGACATCAAGCAGGAGCACATGCATGCTGAGTGCGCAACAGGTTGTAGCAGAAAAATGTATGAATGCCACACACCATGGTTATGTACCATGGTACCATGCACCATGTACCAACACTGCAGTCCTCCATGATGGTCATTTACCACTACCACAGCTTAGAGCCAATTTATATCAGGTATTTGTCTTAAGTCACCTGAACTGTGGATATAAGGTTCCACGTGAAACAACTTAAAACACAGTTTGGCTGTTAGAGCCAAACAATGTTTTAACATTCCTG
>NW_005842252.1:1000673-1008653 GCF_000455745.1 Alligator sinensis
ATACTGTCCTCACCTCATTTCAAATATTACATGTCCTTTCTCTATAGCCAGCCAACTTTCCTACAATTTAAACTCCAGCAGAAGTTTGATGCCTTTTCTTGTTTCTGAAAGCTTCCCTTAGCTAGTTCCAACCTACATTGTCAAACTTGGCATATATGCCCTAGCATATCTACACTGCTCCTCTGGCAAGTCCCAGAGCTCCTCTAAGAAGTATATCTAAGAAGTTTGTCACTCACACCCAGTCTGTAGGTACTAATGCACCAAAATCAGGCATACAGTGGGCACGTCTATGTGTGTATTTGCTGTGGCACCAATTTACTTGCTAGTAAATTACTTGCAAGTGAACGGTGCTGGTCAGGTGTCTACACATTCAAGGAAGCGGGAGTAGATTTGCTGCCAATCTGCTCCCACTTCCCAGGGCTCTGCAATGGGCCTCTGCCGGTAGCCCTCTTCAAAAGTCAGCCCTGTTTGCTGCTCTCTGGCCAGCCACTTCCCTGGGCAGGAGCAGCGTGTCCAGCACAGGGATAGCATGTGGCAGTGCTCTCTTCACTCCCCCAGGGAGGAGCTGGCCCTGTTGGCAGCCAGGGATGCCATGGCCAGCCATGCCTCATGGTGCAGGCTGGGGCTGCAGAGCTGGTGTGCCAGGTGTTGGCCCAGGCTCTCTAAGCTGCTGGTGGAGGGAACAGCTGGAAAGCTCAGCAGGACAGGCTGCTGGATGCCCAAGGGGCCCTCCCCTGGTGACATATCACCGTGGGTGCCAGGCTGGGATGTGGGCTCAGGCAGCCTGCCTGTGCTGCTGTAAACAGCATGGCTATGGCCTGGGTCCTGGCTGGGGCATGAGAATGTCTGTCAGTTGCTGCATAAAGGGCATGGATTTACAAGCACTCCCCAATCAATGATGGTGGTTGGTGATGGCAACCCACTGTGCCCACAAGGCCTTGACCTTTATGCAGCACTGCCATGCTGACCAATTGTGTCCACACTTCTGCATCTGGGGGCCTATTCCAGACAGAGAGCCACCTGGCTGCCGGTGGGGTAGGGGGAAACTAACTCTGCCCCCCTCTGCCTCAGGGGTCATGGTGCCCCCCTGCTGCAGCAGCGATGGGGGAGTGCAGGCAGCGCCGGCTTGAGTCCCTGCCGGTGGCACAGGGAGAGGGAATTAAACCCCTCTCTGGACAGTTCAGCCTGGGTTGGCCTTGCCCGCCAGCACAACTCCTCTGCAGGCAAGGGCCAGCTCTAGTGCCCCCTGCACCCGGCCTGAGCAACTGCAGGCATGCGCCCGCATTGTCTCAGTCCAGAGAGCATGTCTCTCTTGTTATAAACTGGTTCAGCCTCAGCCGGTTACACTAACCTGCAAAGGTTGAATCAGTTCAGACTCCAGCTTTTTGAACATCTGTCCCTAGCCTTAAAGGCCTGAGGCAGGGGCTGCCACACAGGCAGTCCAGGCCTGGGACAGGAGAGACTTCCAGCCCAAAGCCCTGGGGTTAGCCTGAGGCTGGCTCCCTAGTGGCAGGGCTGATCTGGCTGCAAATTTGCTCCCAGGTTGCGTCTAGATGTGTATTACTGCACAGTAACCAATTGCAAGTAAACTTGATACCTGCATTTGCAGGTATCACGTTTACTCACAATTAGGGGTTTTTACTGTGCAGTAAGCATGTGCACATGTAGGTGTAAGCACTTACTGCACAGTAAATTATGCTACTGTGCAGTTAAACGTCTCGTGTAGACGCACACACTGAGCAGATGTGACTGGGCAGAGAATGCTTCTCAGCATCATTTGGGAGCTTGACACAGAATGTAAATATGCTTTTAGAAGATATGCCCTTAGACTTGTCTAGCTCCAGTTAGTTAGCACTTGTCTCCAACCTAAATCATCACTAAGTTATGCTAGTGTTAATGCATAAGTTTCCTTCTCCTAGATCCTGGCATCTGCTTCTCACCATCTGACTGAAAACATATTTTGTTTTGTTTCCTGCTATCTTTATCAGTTATGCCCATGTGCTTACTCTGGCCTTGGTCATTGTATGGCCATATATTCCTGAATTCTACATACACACTATATTGTGAGAGACATCAGAAATCCACTAATAAAAGAAGGATAATAGCCTCCAACACAAACAAGTAGTAGGTCAAAATCTGGCATTTTTTATTTAACACAGTCTACATTTGCGGGGGGAGGAGTTGAAGCTTCTAAGAATGTCATATGCTTTTAAGACTATTTTTTAGGCAAATAACTATATTCAAAAGCCATAGAAACTTTCAGGATATGATGCTTCAACAGGAAAACAGTTAAAGGAAACTAAAAACATCTAGAGATGTATCTGTTTCACATTTTCTAATGGAGCAAGTTTTGTTAACCTCTATAATAAAAAATTAACTACTCTAGTAATTAAGACATACTGTTGATTCTAGTACAATAATATGCAATTCAGTTCTCCTGGACTCCTTCTGTGAGCTGCTCTGTAAGTATACAATTCTATTACTAATGAATAGGCATGTTCAGAGGGACTAACATGTCTGCCAGATTCTGCACTGCCTTTGGTTTTCAGTTGTACCACATATGGAGTATCTCTAATTGTTTCATAAACTTAATCAGTTTCCCTCTGTGCATGGAAACAAATGACCAGTATGAAAAACGTGTTTGCCAAAATGTTTTTATTTGCTTGAAAGGAAGCAGGACAGGATTTTGAATAAATAAGGAGGCAAGGATTTCTTAGGGTGATATATTTTATTGGATCAACTACGTAGTTGGGATAAAGTTAGACGCGCTTTCCAATGCAAGACATTCTTCATCAGGTCTCTGATTACAGGAACACTATAAATTCATGAAGCGTTCTGTATATTTGTATAGCTTTATCCCAACTACATAGTTGGTTCAATAAAAGGTATTGCCCTACAAAATCCTTGCCTCTTACATAATTTCTGGACCATCACAGCTAGAAAACATCATTCTTACACTATTAATAAACAAGGAGAAATTTTCTGTTGGTATGAAGTGATATAGCTTACTAGCACAGATAAGCGATACCAGTTTGCACCAGCAAAGTTTTTGGCTGACATGTTACATCAATGATCTTGATTGGAAATCTGCCTGTTTTAGCCAAAATATAGTGCCATGATTTTACTCCTCAGATTTATCTGTCACTTTACATAAAATAGTATTTTCTGTTCCACAAAGGTTACTTGCTTATATGGCTCTGGAATAACCAGGGGTCAGTTTATGTACCAATTTATTCAGCCTCCCCAGGTGATCAAGGGGGTCACATTCTCTCTCATAACTGCCACTTACAGTTGTTAAGTCCTTTTTATCTATGGGGGAATAAGCATTTTATCTGACTAAAGATCCTTCTTAGCTAACTGACACTATTTTCTTTTCTTTAAGACAAACACATTCTCTTTATGCATACATCAAAATAGGATTAAATACATTTGGTAGTAGCCCCTTGTTAACTGGTTCAGCCCAGTGATACTACTTTTAAAAACTGTCCATGTGACCTTTAAATCACAACAAGGATGTTTACCTGGGCTTTAGTAAAAGTGGCATTTCCTGGAGTGTAGCACACCAGGCTTAGCAAGAGGAAGTCTACAGTATACAAAGTCTCTTCTTATTGTTCTCTCAATTGCTGCTTAATATTTGTGTTTCATCAGATTGGTAGGTTTGACGTGGATGGCTTGTTTAGCAACATTGAATCAGTCCATCAAATATCAGCCAAACTGCTGTCTTTGTTGGAAGAAGCCACAGCAGACGTGCAACCAACCATGCAAGTAATTGGTATGTTTACTGTCTTCTTGAGTTCTACAAAACTGCGTGAAAGGATAATATAACAACACTCCTCCATTCCCAGCTCCCCTCAGCCTTCATTTTTTAAAGCTGGTGCCAGTTCCACTAATTTACTGACTTCTGCAATAATACATGAACATCAGAATATGAAGTTTTTCCGGTATCTGTGCTATCCTCACATTAAAAAAGGCCTGACCCTACAGGTCTTACTCTTGCCTTATTTGATTTTAGCAAAGGGGCTTCAGTAAGAGCTGCAGAACTGAACCCTGACTGGAATCCCTCAGGTACTACCTTTTATTATTTTATTTGAATCAACTTTCTAACATCAAGGCAAACTCTCATATTTTCTGTAAGTACTGCCACTATTTCAGTAAAGACAAACAATACTGAAAAAATAACATTTTTTGAGAAAAGAAAACATGAAGAAAGTCAAAGCATTGCTATAATTTTGTATTTACTTGCAGCATATAATTCAGCTTGTACATGTCTGTATGTGCTGTACAGAGCTCTAGAAAGGGCCTGGCCAACAAAGAAATAAACTTGGAACTCAAGCTTTGTGGAAACTGGCAAGGTGTCTCCCCCATCCTGTAGTTTGTAGACTTTTTCTAACAAATGGACTGTGATGGCATACACCTAACAATCACATGTTATAGAGTTTTCATATAAATCTGAGGAATGTGATAAATACATTTTTTGATGGTTGAAGTTATAGACATTAAGGGCCAATTTTGCCTCTGGAATCTTCTTAGCACAATAGTATTGGAGGGAGATGTTTCACCTCCATAAGGCACAACACCTTGATGGGCACTGAGATAAGAGTACTGAGCTGTAGCACCTGCTATGCTTCTAAAATGTGTAGCCAGTACTTCTTTCTGTGAAACTATGCTCATGCTTTCTGATAGCACCCTTCTTGGCAGTAAGTGCTTCCTGCAAATTATGATTGTCTCCTGAAAAAGTGCAGTGGTAGGAAGGAAGGGGCTCTTTGTGCTCTCTCCCCTCTGCAAAGCCAGTCACAATTTATTCCTAAATATGCAGACAATAGTTTATTGGGTATCAGCTGCAGCTCTGGGTAATACATGCTTATTGGTTTGTATAATTATATATTTAAAAAAATGAAATCTCTTTTCAATTTTGATTTAATTCTGATAGCAGATCTTTTATTTTCTACATTGATACCTCTCTGATCTGAGAGAGCTGGGCCACAGAATTTTTATAGTAGTCAAGTTTTCATATTAGTCAAAAATGTGTAAAACATAAAAATGTGTTATAGAAGAAGCATCACTATTTATTGTTAGAATAAATAAAGAGAGGTAACAAGTATTGCTATTCTGTTCTTGATCCTCTGAAAATCTGCCAAGTGGTTTCTGAGTATACAAATAGATTCTCTCCCCAGGAGCTCACCTTCTAGGGGTACTAGAAGTGAGAAAGATATCAGTTAACAGGGTAAAAATTTCAAGGCAGAAATTGCATTTATCTTACTCATTTATTTAGCATATAACAAAGTGATTGGGGCTGTGGACTCCATTATAATATTGGTAACTAGGAAAATGTAAATAGGCAGGGCTTACAATACCAGGTGGGACCTTGCAATTAAATCCATACTCTCAAATCTTTCTGTCCATCAGAATGAGTTCCATGGTCTTCAGTGAAATATTAGGCTTCCCACCATTGTTGATGACTGGAAAATATTGAACTGATAACGTCAGAAGTGTCCAGAACATACATTCTTAGACAGACTCCTTCATCTTCCTTGGGTTTTTTCTTTTTTATTCTTTCCTTGTCAACTTCTGTGATTAGGGTAAAAGAAGTTTTGGCTGAAGACATGACATTATACAGTACCTAGCATTTGAAGCACCCAGTAGATTCTCCAACAAAACTGGGGAAGATCAAATTTGGTGCTCCTGATCATTCTAAGATAAAGAATAAGCTAGGGGAAGGGACTGAGAACCCTTTCAAGCTTTCTTTTTGTTTCATTTAAAAAGCAAAATGTCACAAGCCCATATTTTTTTCCCAAATCCCTTGAAGGCCCTCTTCAGTGAAAGCTATGCACATAACTTAGGAGAAAGTGTATCTCCCTCCCATACTCAGTACTCATCCAAGAAAAAAAGGATTATCAAAACAATAGATTTTTTTTCTAACCTAGCCATGTGCCTGAAATAACATGATTACAGAGGCCTCTTGGGTTCACAAGAGAACCAAAAGAGGTGTTACAATTCACCACCTGACTAGAAATATGTTTTAAAGCAAATCAGACTTTGGAAAAGTATTAATTTTAGCAAGTCTGCAAAATGCTATTAGTTGCGTTTCACTGTGTGTGCACTATGGTGATTCATACACCTAGTAAGCAATGCTGTATTCTTTCTGAGAGTTTTTTTTTTCTCTGAAAGCAGTATGGACACAAGAGTTATTCATGAGAATGTATGTTAGTCTGGTTCAGATGGATGACTAAACTGTGCCTATTATAACTCTAGGGCTAAGTACAGACAGTAAAAAGCCCGAAGCTGAATTGATTCAGTCTTCTCAGGTTAATCTAAGATGCATAGATTGAGCCAATAAGCAAGTGAACAGATGTTCACTTTTGATTCTGGAAATGCCTCCACATACTTGCAGTGGTCCAGGCCAGAAGCTGGGACGGGGGGCGGCGATGCTAGAACATGCTTCCCTGCTCAACTGGAGCAGGCAGGCTGGGCCAAGGCTAGCCTGCCCCCCACCCCCCCTTGCAGGGGTAGAGGTGATGTTGCTGAAGAGGTGCAAAGCATCCTGGGATGTTGGGGAACTGAGTTAACTTGGCTGTGAAGGGCATCTGGGCCAGAAGTTCAATAACCCGACTTAACCTAAATCAGTTAAGTCTGATACTACAAATTTATCTTTAACCAGTTTCAGCCAGTTTGCAAGCACTGAACTTCTGTTGTGTTACAGATCTGAACTGGTTTCTGATCATTTTTACCAGTTTATGAATAATTTCTGTCCCTAGCCTAGTAGACCAATGGAGCTAGAGAGAAATTCCATTTTTGTATGTTTAGTCTCTGGGAGCAGAGGGTTCAAAATTATTAGATAAACAGTAACTTTTAGCATTCACAAAGGGATAGTATGTGAAGATAATTTTGTCAATAGGGTTCCAATATTCACAGTAAGATTTGTAAAAGCAAGTCTCAAAAGACATAATTGCCCTGGTGAAGGGGAGCAAAGAAAAATCCCAGCTATAATTTCTGATGCTTTAACTCACCTTTAAGCAGCTAGATTCTAAAATATACATTGCATGTAGACCTTTCCTAATGTACTATCTTGAAATCAACCAATCACAGTGAAGTGGAGCTGGGCTGCTAATTCACAGTCTAATACCAGAAATGAGATGGGCCTTTTCTGATTTAGCTAAACTTGCACTGGTATAAGGACATCAGTGAAGTTATACCAGGGAAGGTCCATCTTGCATCAGCATTCACATCAGGCACCAGGACCATAGTTTTAAATTTGCTGCCCTGTTTCAGTGGAAGTCTTCTAATCTTGTATTAGGACAGGAACACCCATAGATCATGTATAGCTTGCATTGTTTTGGATACCCCTTTCATGTTCCTTTTTACTGACTTCATCTAAATTAAATAGTCCCAGTCTTTTAAGTCTTTCTCTATGTCTAGCACTTTCCATGCCTGTAGTTGTTTTTGGTTCCTATCTTTGGACCAGCTTTACTGCTCCAATAGTCTTTTTGAGATTGAATGGCTGCAACTAAATTTAGCATCCCAGGTGAGGAGATATTAAAAGGCATGCATACACAGCACAATGCAGTGCTGTGCAGAGGTAACTGAGCTAGCTCTTGTTCAGAAGGCTGGGAGAGCTAGCCCAGGCCAAATGCTGTGCTGATGATGCCAGTTTTTTGGGTATCTTTGAATATTATTCCATTGTACCTTGTAGACATACCCTTAACAACTTGATATTGTTTTCTGTCACAATCTATGCATCTTAACATCTTGTTGGCTGTTTTGAGTACAGCAGTGCATTGAACAGAGATTGCACACCCTTTCCAGTTTTCCTTCAGTTCACTTACTCCTTTATTTTTTTTCCTTCTGTTTATAGAGCTTGGATTTGACCGGAATATGAAATTTTAGAAATCTCAGTAAGGCTTAGAGATACTGTTGGATTCCATTTTTTTCCCTGCTCCCCAGTGTTGTAGAAGCAGGAAACCCCACAGAAAGCTGTAGGGA
>NW_005842252.1:1008684-1024451 GCF_000455745.1 Alligator sinensis
GCTTGCTCAAACCTTGCTGGGATTTCATCAAGACCAATTTACCAAAATATTCTAAAATGTAGCACCAGAGCAGCAGTCAGCATTGCATTTCCCAGATTATTCAGGTGACTCTGTGAGTTACTATAAAACCAGTCCCTAAAGACATACTGGGACTAAATAGAGCATACTGAAATCTGCCATAGTGATTTATCTATCCCTAGGTTGCCTAGTTCAGTTCATTTGGCCTGAAACCAAGGCGAACTTCAAAGTTTAGAAAATAGGCCTCAGTCTGAAAGGTTTTATACAAGTAGTCCATTAATTCTGCTTTAGCAACAATATTAATGATTGTTAATTAATCTGGCATTGTGGCACACCATACTAAACAACTGATCTTGTGGGCATCATATACTTTAGGGGCATGGGTAATAATGTTGGTTCTAGATGGAAATGTATGAAATTGAGCTGTGTGTCTATAGCTTGCATCTGTGTTGCAGAAATCCCAACCTCTTCTAAGTGGTAAATACACTAAGGCAATGGAGCCAACCTTTTGGCGCACACACTACAAATTAAGCCCTGTGCCATCCCAAGTGCCACTGCAATCCCCTTACTTGACCTGATCTGCTGCACTGCTTTCTGCTCCCTGCCCAATATACTGCTTTGCTTTCTGCTCCACACCTTGTGCTCCTCTCCTGATTTGCTGCTCTGCTTTCAACTCCATGCCCTACCTGCCACCTCTTTGATGTATGGTGTGCCACACACACAGGCTGCCCATGCCACTTGTGGCAGGCATGTCAATGGTTGGCCACCCCTGTTGCACAACTCACAATCTGTGGGCTGTATGAGGTCCACCGGAGCAGTCCCAGTTGCCCAATTAATCAATCAATTAAAAAATCAATTAATTTATTAAATAGTAAAGAATTTGAAAAGCAGAACAGCAAGTCCTGTGTCCTCATTGCATTGCAGTTCATTAATCTGTGCATGTGCCTGCATGTGGAGTTTAGTTTCCCACTTGCAAATGTGCTGAGCCCTTATGGCAGTGATCACCAACCAGTGGATCTCAATCCACCAGAGCTTGACTCAGAGCTCAATTGACTCAGAGCTTCTTGGAGTCAATCCAAGGCTGGGGTGGGGGGCTGAGTGCCTGTGTACATGTATGTGCATGCCTCAGGCCAGCAGGTCAATCTGTGGGGTTGGGAAGGTGTGGGGGTTAAATCGAGGCCTCTGTGGTGAGGGACAGTACTGCAAAGACAGGAGCAGGGATAAGTTGAGTGGGGCCCCGGCCAGGTGGGACTTACCTGCTGGGGAGGCACGCCCCCAAATAATTTTTTCTCTCTCTGCTTTGATCTCCCCACCCCCACCCCGCCTTCCCTCCCCACAGACTTACCTGATGGGGGGAAGGGTGGAAGTGGGACATGGTAGATCTTGGGTTGCTTTTAAATGCCAAAAGTGATCTCCTACTTAAAAAGGTTGGAGACCACTGCCTTACAGGGTGGATCCCTCCACTGGAAAATGGCCATCAGCGAAATTTTGAGCTATGCCCTCCTGCACAATGGGCTATGCTGAGTACTTGCAGTACCCACTGAAGTCAGTAAAAACTGTGGGTACTCAGCATCTCTGAAAATAAGATCATATGGGAACAGGACCTGGGAAAAACATGTTAGAGTTTCCTTTACATTGTTGCATAATAATAGCCTCTACAAAAGTTATGGAACAGTCAGGCTGCAATCAACATTGCTAGCATTAGCATTTACCGTAAAGGACACAAAATAAGAAATGATGAATGTGTTAAGTACTGCTGACTATAGGATTCTAGGGCTTTCTGATTTATGGCCTGATAGTAAGTGAAATGAACTTTGGTCTTAGCTCCAGTCACTATTATTCCCCTATTCACACCTTAAAACCAACCTGCGTTAGACAGTCCAGTTAACCTCCACTGCTATGGGAAGAAACCCTGCGCTGTTACTGTGGTAACTGCATCACTTTTCACTTCAAGACAGAGCAGTTCATGTAATGTATTATGAGATGCAATGCTGTGGTCAGGCGGCGAGGCAAAACGTGCAGTCTGTCTGACAGCACAGTGCTTGATCTGTGAATGAATAGATGGCTCCCAATTAGTGTGTTGTTCTGTTTTAACTTTAATAACCATTGTTGTAACTCCAATCCTGTTTACAAAAGGAGGAGTATCCGATATTTTCATACAGGTGTAATTTTTTAATAGATGCTCAACACAGTAGATCCCACTATTATAATCATTATTATACTATATACAGTTCTAAGGTGCCACTATACTATATACAGTTCTTGCCACTGAACTGAGTACGGTCACATAAGGATGAAAGAACAGGAAAAAAAAACCCTTCAGACAAACACTGCTTCTCCACTCAACTTAATTTCCCTTTATTACAAGACAGCCCAACTAAGGTATTTCAGCTGGGATTTTAAAAGCAGGTAAAGACAGTTAGGCACCCAAATCCTATTGACATTCAGTAGGAGATGGGTGTGCAACTTCTTTAAGGTCCTTGGAAAAACCCAACTTTCGGTCTCACAAGAAACATGGTATGTGGGGAGAAAATGTAAGCGTGTTATTTTCTTCCTATTTCCTGTTGGGTTGCATGTAAACTGAAATGCTGAATAATAATGACTGCAACCTACAGCATTTTTTTGGTTTGGTAGGGAGGGGAGGAGTCGTCGTCTTTTTTTTTTTTTTTTTTTTGGTTCTCAATGATGTGAAGAGAAACTCTATCCTGGGCCTCGATTGTTATTGCCATGCCACTCTGCACAACAGATGATAAGAAAAAAAATGACTGGACTAACAGGAGGCGGGATTCATTATTCCCGTTATAACCCATTTAGGTTTATAAGCAGCTGAAAAAAATGTCAAAGGGAAAATTAACATGCTTATAGTCCTTCCCCCTGCCAGCCCACACACAACACCATTTTTTCCTTAAAGAGCTAAATCATCCAGTTTGGTTTTCTTGTAAGAGGCATTAAGCTGGGAGAGAAGCAGGGGGGAGCATTTCATCCTTTTCCTGAGGGAATTTTTGTTCTTTCATACTAACATAATGGTGCCCAGCTACAAGAAAAATGAGCAACCGGGAGATACATTTAATAAATAATGCACATAAACACACAAGGTAGTTTCTGAGCAAAGTAAAGTAGAAACTGGCCTTTTTAGCTCATGACTAATGTTGTGGAATAATAAAACTCCTTCTGAGATGTTGTTGTCTGGCCTGACACACTTTGTTTTTCTCTTTAACAGGGGAAGTGTTCTTGCAGATTAAAGGCCCACTAGAAGACACATATAAAATATATTGCTATCACCACGACGAGGCACACACCATGCTGGAATCCTATGAAAAGGATGAAGAACTGAAGCAGCATTTAAGACACTGTGTACAGTCCTTAAAGTAAGATCTTTTCAAATGATGATTTCCGTCCATAGTCAGCTGCCTGGCAGGGAACATTTTAAATGGATGGAGATGAAAGGTCCCCTGTAAATCCAGAGGTTTATGAGGCTTGCTGGGAGCTCTGGCTTATGCGGCTTTCATGAAAAGATGACAAGCCAGAGGCCATGATTAGATTTCCTTCTCTCTAAGATGGCCAAAAATAGCACAGGGAAGGTTTCTGTTCCCTGAGCTTCAGTGCCCCACACTGGCAGAAAATAGCAGCATCATAAAGTCAGACATGGATAACATCCTGCCCAGCCCCCACCACACCCTGCCCCTATTTACAGCAATTCTGTCAAATGGGAATGCGCCATACACTGGAATTAAAATATCATACCACATAACCATTTGTTTTCTCTGACAGCCTATTGGTTTTCCTATATCCTTACAGCTTTTTCAGACCGTGGGGATTTGAACTGACTGCAGTATCGGATAGGCTACATTGTAGATATTAGAAATCACATGCTGGGGTGGTTTGGATGGCAGTGAATTTGCTCAGTTCCACCTCTTCCATATCCAGTAGTTCTGAGATGTCCCATTCAGGGTTGGAGAGGAAGGGGGATAACAGCTCCTATCTCTGAGATGAATCTGCGTTAGCTGTTGGGACAGAACACCTCTATCCCAACCTCCAAATTCCCTTGCCCTAAAACATAGTGTAGGACTGGCAAAACAGAGCATGCCAATATAAATTCATTTTCTTTGAGTAGGCATTGCTGGAGACATCTGTGAGAGGTACTTCAAAGTCTCTAACTAATGGATTGCCTATTAAGGGAAAAGTTGTACTAAGCAGGTTGATGAGCCTTTGGACTTACAGCCTGACTTTGCTCCTTTTAAATACAAAACTATAGTCCTTGCACCAAAGAAACAAATAAAGCAGTAACTGGAAGTCTTTAACCATTCTCCAGGCAGCGGGAGGGGCCTTTTAGCCCTGGCCCAATACAATAGCACAGCCCCAGTCTGGTAGCAGACTTATTTGGGTCACAGTTACCTCCTGCCTGCAAACTACTCCTTCACCCAGGCGGCTCCTGCTGCCCTCTCTGGGGTTTTTAAGGTACTAGTGGGATACTCCTTCATTATCTAAATGCCCACAGCTGGGCTTGTTCAACAGGGCTGCCTGCCAGACCACCCTGTTGCAGATGCCCTTACCTGAAAACTGAAAGAAACAGATTTTCAAATAAACTCAGTCTTGTAAGCTAAAGGAAAGTGAGGCATGCCCCTAAGGCCATCTTACTATATTCTTTCCCAGATAATCAGTGGAAGCTGTTACTGTCACTCACCTATCTTTATTGCTGAGGCCAGGGGAGGTGGAAGAAAATATGGATGAAAGGTAGAGTCCATGTGTACACAGACATGCAAGATTGCATGTTGCCTCTTGAATCCTAGTTGATATAACCAGCAGGGGTGACTGGTGCCGCTTTAGTCGGGATGGGCCCGTGCCCCCTCCAGCAACCAGTTAGCAACCCGGGGCGGGTCCCCCCACGGCCAGTCTCACTGACTGGGGGTTGTGGGGGGGCTTCCATGGCTGGCCAATCACGAGATGGTCAATTGCTGCAGCCGCTTCTAGGAGGGGGTGGGGGGCCAAGAAGTGGCTGTGGCCACTTCTGGGAGCGCAATGGCGCTCCACTCCCCAGCCTGGGCTTGCAGGGGGGGCACTGGTGCTCCCACCTTCTCCCCCTGCCCATCGCCTAAGCGGTGAGCGCAGCTGGTCAGGGGGTGCATCGGTGCTCTCAGGGGGTGCACATGCATTCCCATGCACCCCCTACACATAACCACTGATAACCAGTAAGAAAATTCCTGTTCTGTTTTATCACAGCTGAAAAGCGTGAGCCATTCAAAACTCTGCTAAATTTTTCAGTTGCAAATGACTCTAACTTATGGCACAATGGGTGCACCAACATGGACTATTAAGGTGAATCAATAAACAGCACTTACTGTGTTGGAGTTTATAGCTCCCTGGCACCGTGTTTACACATGCTCCTGGGACTGCAGCAAGTTGATGAAAGCCCGGATCACAGCATATTCATGAAGGCCCAGGTAGGGTCAGTCTGCCAGCCTAGGGCTGCTCCAGCCCAGTTCAATATACTGGGAAGTTCTGGCAGGGGCACGAGGGTGCTCCAGTGCAGGACTAGCCGGCAAGCAGTCCCTGCATCAAAGCATTCTTGTGCTCCAGTCAGCCACACAAACATCTACATGTGTAGTACTGTGGAATAAAAAACTCCACAGCAGGGTAGTACTTGTAAATATAAGTACTTACAAGTACTACCCTTAGGTAATTAGTTTCCTGCAGCCTAATAGGGCCACATGTGTACATGTGATATGTTTACTGGGGACCTAATTAGTCTACTCTAAAATAAGCATCTTGTGTAGATGCACCCAGTGAAGCCTTTCTTCATGCTGTTGTTTTGCAGTTAACCTTTAAACTTTTTTAGGGAAACCAAGAAAATAGTAATTGCATACACTGTATTGTGTTTGGGGTTTTTTTATCAGTGCATAGAGGTGGCAGGCAGAATGTATGTCCACTTCAGTAAGTGCCAGAAATGTTAGTAAAAATGAGCTGAACATACACAACCAAAATGTATAGCCAAGTTCAGCTGACCTGTTGTTACCTTAAAGCACAGGCCCAAAAGGGAAGCAGAGTTCCTACCATCTAAGATACAGACCTACCCTAGGACATAACACATCAGGGTGCCCACAACAGTTATGGTTCAAAAATGTCACTGCTTTAAAAAAAACTTGGTTGACAAAGTCTTACCAAATAAAACAAGACTGAAACTGGGTCCCAGTTACTGAAGGGACTGTCCATACTTAACTAAGCTTTATGTTAGCCCAGTTCCATATCAGGACTGCAAAGCTAATCATATTTTATTACCCTTGACCAGTCTCTCATTCCTCCAGCTGACTGGAAAGGAGTTTCGACATGCCAGAAATTCCAGGGAACATATAGACAACTGTCTCAGACATCAGCCAGAGTTAATCCTTTAGAATCCTAGGGCATTTATACACATGCTCCGGGAGTGGTGGGGGGGAGGGGTGAATGCTTTAACTGGAGCAACTCCAAGAGCCACTCTAATTAAAGTGCGTGGAGCATCTCATGCATCTTATGTATCAGTGACTCTGAACTGAAAAATGGCAGCGGGGGTGCTTTAATTAAAGTGTTTTTGACAAGCTTTTGATAAAGTGCATCCACTGCCATTTTTAAGCATGCCACTGATATACTAGACACCCTGGGCACTTGGGGCCACTCTAATTAAAGCACACCCCCAACTCCTGGAGCACGTGTATAAATGCCCTAGGATTCAAAAGGATTAACTATTGCTGATATAATTACAGCACATCAGAGCAGCCTCACTGCTTATGTATAGGTGCCCCTGTATTCCAACAATGGCTATACTTGCAGGTGATACTGTATGTTAGTTTAGCCAAGGGAATTAATTTGGCATAAATTAAATGATGTTGGAAATGATCTGCTTTATTTGTAGACTGAAGATGCTTGCTCACTTAAAGGGCAGATGTATGCACAGTGCTAGCATTACAGAACTGTAGTGGGAGCACCACTGTCCTGATGCTGTTAGCCAACAGTGGGTGATAGGGCTTGCGGGTGGGCTGCCAGAAAAAAGCAGATGATAGTGCTGTTGGGGAATTGCTTGGCATTTGACAACAGAGAAGTCAAGTATGGAAGGATGCTAAATTTCTAATTCCAGTGTTCTTGTAAACATATCACATTGTCCAATAGTCAAATTCCATCTCTAAGTTTAATCACATCTTTATTCAAATATCCTTTGTCAATGTACACATGGGTATGTTTGTTTCCAAACCAGCAGCACAGCCTGCTTGCTTCTTGCTGTATGAAGTTCATAGATGACACGTAAGTGTTGACAGTGGGGGAGGCACAACTCCGCAATGCCACTGCCACTACCACCACTGCCACCTCTGGTGCTGCCATGCAGCCCCATGCCCCGCTGTCAGTGCAGAAATAGCTCTGCTGCTGCCCCGCTGCTGCCAGGCCCTGGCTCCAGCAGGACTGCAGCTGCTCTGTCATTGCTATAAAAATCTCAGGGGCCGTGTGCCCGCTGTTTCCCTCCACACGTCACCTATGATAAAGTCACAATATTAGACTTTGGAAAACCTTAACCTGACATGTAACTTACAAAAAGAATTTTTCAGTGAGTAAACCTCTTAACCAGGGGCAGGCAAAATGCGGCCTGCCAGGCCAATCTATCCGGCCTGTGGAGCCCCTAAAAAATTTAGAAAATTAATATTTATCTGCCCCGGCTGCCTGTCATGCGGCTCTCGATGGCTTGCCAAAACTCAGTAAGCATCCCTCTGCCTGAAATAATTGCCCGCCCCTGTTTTAACTGACCCTGTATTTAAAAAAGACTGAACCATACCAGTGTTTCATTCTTTTTAAAAATGTTACTGGTATTTCTATTTAACTAGAATAGAGGGGAGGTATATGCAACCCAACTATTTTCATTTTCTTTTATTGATGAGTTATTTTGTAGTTAGGACTTATCATTAATTACTACTAGCACAATGTCCTGAACTCACTTATGTAAAACTATATATGCAAAGGTTGGGCCTTATAACCAAAGTCTGGTTCATTAGAGTCCTTTCCCATTAAGAGCTGTCTTTTCCAGAAGATGTAGGGCTTTATTCGCCGGTACCCTCTGGCTGCTTTGTGCAATTTCAGGACACAGAGCAACCATAAAACTAGCTTAACTGGCCAGTTACAGCTGCATTGCTTCAGTGAAGCGTATCAGTGAACCTGACCATGGTCACCATAATTTTTCTTATGAAGAAACTAATATTTGTTTTGTTTTCTCTTCTTGCAGAAAAATATACAAGGAACAGTAAGTATCATGCCATTTAGTAGATATTGTTGCTTTTTAGAAATAAAGTACTGTCTCTTTTTATTAAAAGACACAACTTATTTTCATATATACAAATGTTTAGAACCATTCAGAACAAAGGCACTGTTTTAGCAACCCAGTCAATCCTGTGCAATGACAAGATTTCTTCCAGATATGGGCAATAAAGACTTTCAGTCTTAATTTCTCCAAATCTGTTCAGTGCCATCTTTGCAGCCTGTTTTTAAACTTCTGGTTTATGAAGCTGGTTAATCTGGTTCCCTGTTCTTTTGGAGCCTGCTATAATCACCTTCCCTCATAAAAGATATGCTCACAAACTCCTGCTGTTCTAATGAGTGCTTCTCAAAAAACAGTGCTGGCCTTTGAAATCCAAGACTAGACCAGGAAAGATCTGAAGACTAGAGATTTAAACTCTGGACACAAAGCCCTTCTAGACCCTCTTAAAATAGCACTCATTAGGCCTTTGTGAACCTGCTTGGCTCATATCAGATTCTTGGATAAAATTGTTTCCAAGATTACGACTGTTTCTTCTCCCATAAGTAAAGCAATAAAGGAGGGAAGATTTCTAGACTATAGGTTTTTAAGATGCACAGGGCCATCATTGGTTCTGAAGATACTTATGGAGAGGGTTGTAAAGAGGATATAAATGAACCAATAAATTACAATTTACAATTCTAGACAACAATATTAAAATACAGAAGAAGGATAGTTATAAAGATGGATAAAATTCTTAAAGTACCTAAAACAGAGGGCAAAAACTTGAAAGAGAAGAAATACTAAATTAAAGTGCCATTTAAGAAAAAAAACCTCAGACATATGAATGTGTGTGCGCTTGGATGTCGTATGGTCAGCCCTGCCAGTAAGGTCAGGCAGGATTCCCAAAAATTGGTGGTAGCTTCAAAATGATGAAACTTAAAAAAAATACATAAATGTTGGGAAGGGGTGGGCAAGTGACTCTTGTATTTTTTTATCTTTATAGTACATGTTTTCAAGATTTTTTCTACAAATAAAAATGTCCTCTTTCTAACTGAAATTCTCACATATGCTCATGACTCCAGGAGCTGGGAGTTAAGGATATGTCCACACTGTGTCTTTGGCGCATTCTGGGAGGAACATGACCACACATACTTTGCCTACCCACTTACATGTGTAAAATTCAGAAGTACAGCATTAAAGCTGTTCCTGAGCTGTTTCCCATGGCTCCTCTCAAGCACACTGGAGACAGAAGTGAACAGCGGCCCCAGAGTGGTTTCTCCATCACATTTCCAGTTTGGCTTATACAAATGGGAGCGGGTAGGCAGGACATGGCCAAGCACGTTTCTTGCTAAGAGTGATGGGGACTGGTTATATAGATATACCCTGGGAGAACCCTGAAATATCGGAGCATATTGATAAAAACAGCTGACATGGCAACATTGTTTGTGTATATATGAACAAGTGTTAACAACTGCACTGACTTGCACTGCCCTATCTGAAATTAGCACACATTTTTCTCCTTCAAAATACTAGTGTGAGAATCTCTAGCTGCATTTAAAGGATTTGTAAGCAGGGCCATCCCTGGGGGGGAGAAACAAATTGGGGAGAAACGAATCGGGGAGACCACCCTGGGCCCCGCGGAGCCAGTTGGAGTGGCCACAGCTCCTCCTGCAGGGCCCGCTGAGTACTGGTGACTCTGCACTGCCACCAGCTTTGTATCTGGCTGCTTACCACCCCCAGCCACCTATGCTGGCTTCTTTGCATCTGGGCCCCACACAGGCTGATTTGCCTCAGGCCTCGCACCCTGTTATAATCATCTCTGATAAGCAGTTACCTCTTATGGGCCCTGCTACATGTTCAAATAAAACCTGGTTAGAAATATAGAACTGTTTCACATTTTCAAGCACTAACTTTGTAGCTGGTTAAATCAATAGTCATTTTTATGGTGTAATAATTACTTTGCACATGTGGCTGATCCAAATCTATTGCATGATTAACCAGTTAATTGTGTGATAATTATTTTGCACTTGTGGCTAGTCTTACTTTGCATGTGTGGCTGGTTTAGATTTAGTATGTGATTAACCAGTTAATTGCATAATATCAGTAATGTATAGCAGGAGCCTCAAGAGTACAAAGGAATGTTGCTCCCTGAATAGTGGAAAGCTCTGGGAATATCTTCTCTTGAGGTGTTCTCACTTTTCTTTAGATTTGTGCCTAAAACACCCTTGAACCCTTAGCTTGCAGCAAATGGCCACTAAGATGAAAAGATTAAGTCAGTAGGATCTTTTGCCTCTTCATCCTTGACTGCCCTTCATAACTGGTTTAACTTGAATGAAAAAGTACAACAATGTTTACCTAAAAGCATATTTGGTAGTACTGGAACTTTCAGATTACAGAATGCTTAACCTTCTAGTCTAACAAGGAAATGCCTGCTTAAAGATCAAATTGTATCCGTTGGATGGGTTACCCCCAGGTATCAAGAAAATAGGGCCAAGCTTTGTGGACTCTTCTGCAGGTCTGAGTGAGAACAGAATGTGATCCATAAAGAATCATTTGTCCTATATATATTGTGAAAAGGTAAATTTGCACACTAAAAATAATAATGTTAACAAAATATTATGACACATATACACAGTAACAAAACTGTCAATTTTAAAGTGACATTGAATCCACAAGGTAACTATCTATGAAATAAAGAATGAGACCCAGACTAAAGATTCAATTGCCTATCTTTTCATGGTTTACCAGCTAACTATTTAGACATAGGGTTTTTTCTGGTGTTTGACTTTATTGCATTGCATCCAGGGTAGAGTGCGTGCAGTGAAACCCACTACAGTTAAGCCAGCTGTGTTTACTTGACTGCAAAGCTGCAGTAATGATTTGCAATGAGATTAGTGCAGCTACTTATGGCATTAAAATACTTAGTAAATTCATGATAAGACTGGGTGGCTGAAGTAGCATTACAAATGAATTATCAACTTAATTTTCTGCACAATAGATGTCACAAGTCGTTACACATCTGTTTAAGTTGTGTGGCAAGGCTGTGCTCTGATTGGCTACAGAGTATTCTAAAGGGGTATATTAGAAACAGAACTAATCTATGGAGGGTGGTTATCATCAGATAATCTCACTGGGTAGAATAAGATGAGTTGAACTTTGTGGCATTTTGTGCCCCAGGGAGTCATTATCTCATAACAAACTTCCTATCTTTCAAACCATATTGCTAGACTGTGTCATGCAGATATGCGAACAGAGGGCTGTTTATCACTCGGGCAGCTGTCCAAAGAGCAGCCATATAAAGAGAAGACACTCGAAGATTTTTCCATTCATGAGACAGCTTTTAAAGATTTGCATTCATGGGGCTTTTCAGGGAAAACAATAACAATTTAAGATTTTCTTCATTACTGCTGCCAGACGCCAGAGGAAAGAAAAACATCTCTCTATATATAGGATATGCGGGGAGCATGGGGGCAGAAGAACAGAAACAATGAGAAGGCTCAAGGACACTCAAAAGCTTTAAAAGGATTTATTGTTAAAACTTCTTTTCGGCATGCTGGACATTTTACAGTTAGTGCCTGCTCATGAGAGATGGCTTAAATATGCAGATACCTCTTCTGCAAAGCATCTGAATCATTAGTTAATTAGTCAGCAGTAAGAAGTGTTGCAGCAATTTTATAGGAGGGTGCAAAGATCTTTCTGCACATTTTGTATGTTGTTTCCTTGTTTTCACACTTTCCCTCTGTTTTCCATTCTCTCATTCTCTTGTCCTGGTCAGACATTCTGGTTCACCTAGCATGTAACCTCACACATCTAACTTCAGGAAACATTATTTTTCCTTCTGAAAGCTCCTTTTTTAGGATGCAGTAAAAATACTGCCTTGTGTTTCTATTATGAAGAGCTGCCTTAGTCTTACCATTCTTCTTCACCTTATTAACAATAACTTGCTCCTTGCTTGAAAATGCAAACCTACAAGATGTAGGAGGTATTTCATGGAAATCCTTCCCCTGCAGTTTGTACCTTGGCTGTAGTAGAGTTACCCATTTTGTCCAGGATTTTTTTTTCTGAGAACACTCTTATGAGCAAAGAGGCCCCTTCTACCCAAAGACAGGTAAAAAGAAACAAAATAATTCCTTAAACAGACCTTCAGAAAGAGATGGAATCATGGTTTTAGAACATTTGTCACTTGATGGAGGTAACACATGGGAAAGGAAAGAGCATGATAGGAGAGAGTCAAGAGATCTAGATAATCTGGATTAGAGGTGTAACTAGCATTTTTGGTGCCCTGAGTGGGAGAATAAAAAGGAGTTGGAGGGTGTCAAGCCCCAGAGAGCAGGGAGAGGGGATGGGGTTCTGAGCTCCTGATGCCATGGTGTGGACACCCACGCATTAGCTGTTGAATAGGGCTTGCCCTGTCCTATTAAGCTTGAGGTAACTATCATCATTATGGAAGTCTGTCCAGATTAAATTTTGAATCCCTTTGAAATTCACCTTTTACTAACTGTAGTCCAATCCAAAAAACTACCACCAAAATATGGTGATTAAGAGGATATCAAATGACTGTGGTTATAATGGCAAGTTCAGAGGAGCTATGAAAGGTGGTATAAGGTATACACTGATAAGTGAATATACAACTCTGCTTTGATGTACCTTTGATATTAAGGCACCAGAACGAGGAGTCTACAAAGTCTGAACTGGGGTCACTTTCACACTGAGGGGACCAGTGGATGGTTACAGTTACAGGAAGCCAGACATCCTGTTGAATGCATCTCATCTTTGACTTAAATGGGAATTGCACCTGTGTCACTCAGTATAAAATGGGGCCATAATTTCAGTATTTTCAGTAGTTAAAAGCTCAACTGCAAAATGTAAGAAATATCAGCTTTGTTGACCAGATAGGAATAATACATTATTTTTCTTCAATACATTGTACCATACAGGAAAAATCTGTTTGTTTAATTATAGAGGAAAACCAAATTTGATGGACATGGGATCCCTGATGATCAAACCTATACAGCGTGTGATGAAATATCCCTTGTTACTCTGTGAGCTCTTGAATTCAACTCCTGCTTCCCACCCAGATCACAAGGCTCTGCAAGGTGCCCTTGCTGCTGTGAAAGACATTAATGTGAACATCAATGAACTAAAAAGGAGGAAAGATTTAGGTAGGAAAAAGAATGTACATTACTGTCCTCTGTAAGTGGGATCATAGATTGGCTTGTTATGGGTGGGGGGTTCAACTCATCTGATGTTATCAAGGATGCTGTTTTCTGGCTCTAGTTGAGCTATAAAACAGACTGGGTTATGAGAAGGTGTAACCGATATAAGAACTGAATTGTAGTTTCAAGTTTAAAACCAAACACTGAGACTAGATCACAAAGATTTCATTTCCAAAAGTGTAAAAAAGATTATAGCTTGTTAACATAGCAGCATTAGTGATGCAACTCTAAATATTACTAATAATTAGCATATAATAATAAAGCTATTTCTTACAGACCCACCATGTTGAAGTCTTAACTTTCCTACCTTTTTTCCATGTTAACAGTGATACTAATGAAGTGTTCATCATTTCAGTCATTTTCATACCATATTACAGAAGGTGGCATCATCAAAGTATATCGTTACAAATAGCTTCATATTAGAAAACCGGATGTGTAAGAGCCTGGTAAATACAAGTTATTAATGCTGTGAAATTTTCTATCTGCAGTGCTGAAGTATAAGAAGAATGATGAAGATGAATCTCTTAAAGAGAAGTTTTCCAGGCTGAATATTCACTCCATCAGCAAGAAATCCAAAAGGGTTACTAGCCATCTGAAACTTTTGACAAGAGGAGAACGTCAGGTGCGTAGTCACTTTCACAGTGCATGGTCACATAAATCTGTTTGAAAACTTGTATTGATAGTTCAGTTCTGCTTTTGTACTGAATTTTTAATTTCAATGTTTTGAAAATAGGTGTCATGTTTGGAATTTTTTAGTATCCTTTCCTATGTTCCACAGCAGAGAGAAAGAGGACTTTATAACTAGGGACAGACATTACACATAAACTGGTTTAAGTGATCAGAAACTGGTTTAAGCCTGTAACAGAACAGATGCTCAGTGCACATAAACCAGTTTGAAAATGTCTGAAATTAGTTTGAAATAAACCTGGTTGAATGTAGTGTCAGACTTAACTGATTTGGGTCAAGCCAGTTTATGTAATGTCTGTCCCAGATTCCTTCCTGGTTTAAGTTAAATCAGAGTCCCCCAGCATCCTGGCATGCTCTCTGGGCTGGGTGGGGCTCTCTGCTGGCTCCTCCCTTCTGCTCCCTGGCTGCAGCTCTGGTAGATACTGCAAGTACAGGGCATCTGCCTGGCTTCCTCCTGCTCCCTCCCTCCCTCTCACCACTCTCTGCTGAAGCATGGATTCCCCTCTCCCCTTTGCCTTACACAAACACCTCTCAGCATTAGCTAGCATGCCACATGCTGGCTACAGTCCATACTGTGGCAAACAGGGCAAAGGCAGATAGCACAGTGTTGGCTTAGGGCTTTTAGGAGCTAATCAACAGGTAGCTGGTAATGTCCCTCCATTCCTTCCTTGGAAAAAGTTTTAAGAAGAGCTTGAACCAATGAGAGAAGCTTTTGTGTTTCTTAATGGGCTGATAAACACTGAGTTAGGGGTGATGCACTGTGTTATCAACTCCCTGCTGGGCTGCTGGAGGAAGGGATACCCCTCACTAATCAGAGGCTGGCTAATGTGGTCCCTATTTTTAAGAAGGGGAGGAAGGAGGACCCAAGAAATGATAGGCCTGTAAGCCTCACCTCGGTGCTCGGGAAGCTCTTGGAGAGGATCATCAAGGAGCATATCTGTGGGGGGCCTGCAGGGGAGATCACGCTCAGGGGCAATCAGCATGGGTTCACCAAAGGCAGGTCCTGCCAGACCAACCTGATTGCCTTTTATGACCAATTAACTAAATCCTTGGATGATGGTGTTGCTGTGGACGTAGTCTTTCTAGAGTTTCAGAAGGCCTTTGACACTGTCTCTCAACCCATTCTCATCAATAAATTAAGTGACTGCAGCATTGATGCCTGCACAGTTGAATGGGTAAAAAGTGGCTGATGGGGTGCACCCAGAGAGTAGTGGTGGATGGGTTGTACTCAACCTGGTGAGATGTGAGCAGTGGGGTACCCCAGGGCTCGGTCCTTGGGCCCGCACTGTTTAACATCTTCATCAGCGACTTGGACAAGGGGGTGGAAAGCACGCTGTCCAAGTGTGCTGATGACACTAAGATGTGGGGTGAGGTAGACACACTTGAAGGGAGAGAGAGACTGCAACTAGATTTAGACAGACTACAAAAGTGGGCAGATGAGAATAGGATGGGGTTCAGCGTAGACAAATGCAGGGTGCTGTACCTTGGGAGAAGGAATCCACAGCATACATACAGGCTGGAGAGTTCCCTTCTTGAAAGCACAGAGGCAGAAAGGGATCTCGGAGTCATTATTGACTCCAAGATGAACATGAGCT
>NW_005842252.1:1024870-1076364 GCF_000455745.1 Alligator sinensis
GGGGGTTTTGGGACCCCAGCATTCATCCCTGCCTGTGGCAGGGGGTCAGGCTAGATGATCTGTTCAGGTCCCTCCTGACCCTAGCTACTATGAGAGCATCCTTCTGGGGCCTGATGAAAAACCCCTTCTGCTCAGCACTATAGAAGGGAAGGGAGGGCTGCTCTATCACCCCCTGGCTTCTAGCCTGAGCTACTGCAGGTATGTGCCTGCATTTCTGGAATGAACAGGGAATGTCTATCCACCTCCAAATCGGTTCAAGCTTTGCAGGTTAGACTATATAACCCTAGTGTAACTATGGGTGAGTGAGCAGGGCACTAGCAACATGTGCTGACTTAGAAGCGGTGCTGAAACGGCAGCCCCGTGGGAAGTATTTTCCACTGCAACAACAGCTGAGTTTAGGGATACTGCATCATTATAGCAACTGCTGTAGAAACTGACATGACAGCAGTGGCCTGAGTCTTTGAGTCTTGAGTCCTCTGGACACCACCCTGACCATCTCCAGCACTTGCCCTCTGCTCCCCAAGTATGCAAAGAATTAAACCCCTACTCAGTTTTATCATTGGTGTAATGACATGATTGTTTATCAAGATAAAATTTTCAAATTTTTAAAATTTTCAAATTTTCAAAATTTCTGCATGAAAACCAAGGGGAAGTAGCCTACTAATTGAGCTGGTGCTTTTGAAAGTTGAACCTTGGTAACTTTCTAGCTGCTTATGCCAGGACATTTGCCTTATTAAATGTGACCTGCAGGTTTGTGCCTTTTCTTTTTTCTTATTTCTGCCTCCTAATATACATATACAACCCACCCCCTATTTTTTGTGGTTTTTTGATAATTACATTAGAAAATTGAGAATCTAGTTTTTTTTTAACTGAAAATCTCTGGCATACTGGAAAACCGACAAGATGATGAAATCAGAAATAAGTATGTAGTTAAACCTGACTCTGAGGGGAAATTATTGTTTTATTCATTCTGTTAAAGCTTCCTGTTTTCTGTTTGGTTTTATTAATTTTTTTTAACTTAAAACACATGAGAATCACTTTGGAAATAAGATGCTTTTGTTAAAGACTCAGCATTCTATCCTCTTGAATTAGAGGTCAAGCAAGCTCATGATTCACTTTTTGTAGACCTGTAAAGACTCCTGCAACAGGAGTCCTGTTTTGTAGACCTGTAAAGACTCCTGCAACAAAACTAGTGAAGACCAGCCTTGACATTTTTCATCTTTCTAAGGTACAAAGCAAGTAGAAAAGAAAGCCTTTTAAACATCTTTTCAGGCTTTCTTTATATACAAGCCACTCCTTTTCTGAGCAGTGTGACTATAATATGTACAAAGCCTTGCACTGTGCAGAAACCATAGCACCTCCTGCTCTATGGTTCTGCGTCAGTAAAAGCTGCACATTCTCTATATTAATGAGCACTGGAAGAAGCAATGCTGTGATATGAAAAGATACCTTTTGTTTTCACTATTTCCTTCCAAAATGTAAGTATATATATAAAAGAATTATTGATAAATGTAGAAGCACCTACACTAAAATAATGCCAGTCTTTCTTGATGCTCTGCTAAAATCAAAATATCAGAATCACAACTGTGCATATATTAGTACCTTGGGATTTATTTGTTTTAAAATCTGATCATAGGAGGTAGATTTGGAAGAGTTCCTGAAGTACTTTGTTCACATTTTTCTGGACGTACATTTTGCTAACCAAACTATTTATTGCTGTTCTAAAAATTGTGCAAATATCTATTTTAGGTGAGAGACCAAACTTTTAATAAGGAGGAAAAGCTATTTAGATGTTTAGAAAAAACCGTGAAATTTTGTGTGAAGAATATTTCACTTTCTCTACAACATCTACAAGTGAGTATATCATGGAAGTGAGTATATCATGACAGCACCCATAAGAATGCATTCACACATACAAAACCACATACACACCCATCTTAATACACGTCTGGCAGTATTATCTAATAGCAAATGAAAAAATCCTATAATAGACCCATGTACAACCTAATGTTACATTCCCACTGCATTTGGGGGTTAATAGCAAAGATCCTATGAAACTGGGATTCTATATCACTCTGTTTATTAAACAAGAAGTCTCACTAGTGGTTGTGTGGAAAGCAAGGGAGAGAAGAAAGTTGTCTGGGGCACAATCATTATGTTGAAGCACATCATGACTCCACAAGGGTCACACCTTTCACTGTAGTGAAGTAGCAGGCGGTTTCAATTAGTCCTCATTACGCTGCACAAACTATTCAGGTTGCAGCTACATGAGTTAGAAGGTCCTGAAAAATATACCAAGGTAGATGATGTCTTCCTTTAGCTCCTGTGTGCTCCAATGGATTTTTCTTGAAATAAAGCCTTTTCCATTGGACTTTCAGTATTGCCAACACAGGATTTTTGGCATTGTTCTTAAAGTCTGCGCTTCAGGAATGTGAAAAACTTGGCTCTTTCTTATATATATATGTGTGTGTGTGTGTGTGTGTGTGTGTGTAATATATATCTATATATCTATAGATATCTAGATAGATAGATAAAAACTTAGCTTAGAAAGAGCTAAGGTTTTCACATTCCCAAAGCGTAGACTTTAAGAACAATGCCAAAAATCATGAGAGTTGGCAACACTGGACTTCGTTCTTTTGTAATGATTTGACTATGTTCAGGACTACCTTTATGATCATCACAGGGTTCCAGATAGCTACTGGTTTCTTCACTCTTTCATTCCCAATTTGTTCAGTGAGCTTTCTCTCCCTCTGGCCTGAATTGTCAACGTAGCAGAGGCCATAAGGGCCATTAAAAATAAAGGGCTGTACTAGCTGACCTTGACTGACATGTGATATAGGGAAAGGCAACTTTTAGTCTGTAGAAGCTTCACAAAGTTTCAGCCAACTTGGTAAACATGCCATGACCCTTGAGTTTACCTGACAGCTGTTGCCTGTAGACTGTGTGGATTTTAATTCCTTGGGGCAGCAACATTCATGATACCATATCCTGAGGGGATACTTCACTAAGGGTGAAATTCCCCTGTGCAGAGGACCAGCTCCACTTAGGTTTCACTAAAAGATACCATCAAAAAAGTGCAAGGACCTTGCACTGGCTGTTTCCACAAAAACTAATTTAATGGTTTTTGACTTAACTCCAATGGTGAGATTTATTAGCATACCAATTGTCCAATTGTCTGAGGTGAATGGTGGTAACCCTATTCTTTGAAAAAATTGGACTAAAACTGAACAAAACAAGGGAGAATATATAATAGAACACAATCACGTATTGATTCAGGGTGGAATAGGTGCCAGAGATAGAAAAAAGCTATGATTCTAGGAATATTGTGGCACTCTGAATTAATAAATACATTGTATTAAAATTAAAGCAAATGATCAATTTATTTTAATATTCTAACCTTATCCTTTTTTAGGATTCCATGCTTCTAGCTGCACAGAGTATAAGTGAACTTCAAGATATTTTACATGACAAAAGTGATGAAGAAAATGGCTATTCAGAAAGGCTGAGTAACACTGGAAACCCTTGTAAAAGCTTTGTGAGTTTATGAAATATGATCATATCATGCAACTATCAGCATGTGTAAACCAAGTGTTATAGACTCAACACTTAAAAAAACCAACCCCTTATGAGTCCATTAAACTATGGAGAAATATATTATTTCAATTATTTTTCTGAATGAAATCATGTACAATTGCTGGGTTAACTTAATAACAATGCAGCTGCTCCAAAGGGCTGAAGAATGTTTCCCTTCAACCTAAATTTCTGATGAAAGGCTAAAGTTGTCAGAGGCAAAGCCAGTATGAAAGTCTGAACCCAGATAAGAATAAATTTTCTAGAATTGAAACAAACCTCTGCTGAAACCAGGAGCGTTGCAGCTCTTATGATTTTATCTGGAGTGTTGTAATATTTGGTATTTTCTTAAATCCTCAGCTCCTGGAATCTGAAAATATAAGGAACTCAGCTATTTATTTTAAGGGCAGTTTCTATCCCTCACAGTTGCAGAGGAAAGACTGAAAATATGAATATGACCCCAATCCCAAAATTGTTTACTTAAATCTCTTCGCGTTTAAGCTAGTTTCAGGTAGGCCTGTGCAAGTCGGCAGCGATCATTTTGGCTTTGGATCCGGCTGCTTCAGATGGCTGTAATCCAGAGCTCCGGACCAGGTTTCCACCTCGATCCGGCCGAAGCAGCTCCAAAGCTTCAGAGCCGCCTCAGAGATCCAGTCATAGGGTATAATGGGGAATCAAGGAAATATCTATAAGTATGTTGTTTCTTGTCCAATTTGGATGAAACTTGGAGAGATGGTAGCCTCTGCTGAGAGCATGAAACCTGCCAAGTTTCAAGAATATCGGTGCAGGGATTTGGGGGGAACTGTACTCCAAATTCTTGAAAGCCAAACTCATGTCATGGCTATGTGTCACACCACAGTGGGGTGAAAACTGCAGGGCTGGGAGCTATTACTGACGCCACAAAGCCTGCCAAGTTTCAAGGAGATCGGTGCAGGGGTTGAGGGGACCTGCACCTCAAGCTGTGGACAAGCAAAACTGATGCCATGGGTGACACTGCGTGTTAAGGCGCAGCGGGGTGACAGCTGCAGGGGTGGTGACCCCTGCTGCGGCCACAACACCTGCCAGCTGTGGAGGAGATCGGTGCAGGGAGTCTGGGGCCCTGCACCCCTAACCGCTGACAGACAAAACTGGTGCCACGACTGTGTCTGTCCTGGGACAGTTGATTGTCTGTATTGATTCTTTCCCCTCCTTAGCCTGGTTTTGTAGGTGCTAATTGATGCTCGTTAAGTCGTTATGTAGTAGCTAGGGCCTGTGTATTGAGCTGGTCCCTGAGTGAATCATGATGGATTGATTGGTAAGTGGGAACACAGCAGCTTAGCAGCCAGGTCTGCAGCAGTGTCTCCCCTCCTCGCCCCAAGACAGAGACAGTCCCACAAGCACCCATGGCATCAGTTTTGCTTGTCCGCAGCTTGAGGGCAGTTTCCCACCAAACCCCTGAACTGATCTTCTTGAAACTTGGCAGGCTTTGTGGCCTCAGTAAGAGCTACCACCCCTGCAGTTTTCACCCTGCTATGTTGTAACACCTACACGTGACATGAGTTTTGCTTTCAGGAATTTGGGGAGCTGTTTCCCCCAAACCCCTGGACCCATCTTCTTGAAACTTGGCAGGCTTTGTCCTCTCTGTAGAGTCTACCATCCCAGAAAATGTCTTCCAAATTGGACAAAAAACAACAAAGTTATAGATATTTTATTGTTTTCCCCATTATACCCTATGGCTGGATCTCTGAGGCGGCTCCAAACCGCTTCGGGAAACCGAACGAGGCCAACACTTGGACCTAGATGTGCTGCTTCGGACCCCGAAGCATCCAAAGCTTCTCCAGATCCAAAGCTTTGTCTGAAGCCTCACACAGCCCTAGTTTCAGGATTTTGAACTTCTAGGTTTCCAGGCTGTACTAGATCTTTTCAAGCTAAACAAACTTCTTCAAATCTTTGGGAAATTATGCATCTCCCACCCCCTACTAAAATTTAGGCAATCAGGCCCTTCCATGAAACTCTAACTGGACTCTCTTTAGTAATAGTAAATGCTTCGATTGATCAGTTCACCCCGCCTGATGAAGAGAAGCTAGTGGTTGAAGCTTCACTAATCCATTGCTAAAGGATAAGATATATTCCAAAGCAAAACCATAAGGGTTGGCTCTTCATAGTTCTGATAACTACCATTCTCCATCTTTGGAAATGCTATACTTAAAGATAATCTCATAGTTTAAACTATCTTTAAAATAAATAAAGTTCATCCTGTGAACAAAAGGACACAGGCATCACCATCATTTCTTATCATTGCAATGGTCCAGTGTATCCAGTGCACAATGTCTCTCCAGAATAGCTGGTTTCAGATGCTTCAGAGAAGGGGGAAAAAATTCCATGCTGGACTAAAGACTAGGACAGCAAGGTTTAGGTCTTAGCTGTTGCACCTGGGCAGTTACCATGAGCAATAGATTCTCAGGAAATCTCCCTCTTTTACCTCAGGTACCTAGTTCATCTGCCTACTTTATTAGTTAGGTCAAAGTCAAGAACAGCCACCTTTTAACATACTGATTTTTACTTATATCAGATTGTTGGGTTCTACCTGCATAAGCATTTATACTGCTTAATCAGGGCTGTTTTCCCTGTTTTGTTTTATTCAGAAGGAAAGACTGACATTTGATTAGGAATGCATGACTCTTCCCTCTGTCATGGGATGAACTTTCCCAGCCTCCATGGAGCTTTACAACACTAATCTAGTGGCTCGACAGGGAACTGAGACAAGCACGCACACCCTTAGATTCCAGCTCTTTGGATGACCACTTAACTTCCCTCTGCCTGTTTCTTTAGTATAATAATAATAATACCTCTTTAATAAAAACTTGTTAATGGGATATGGGTCCTACCAGTCCTGATCAGTTACCATCTATTAGCAGGTGTGAAAGAAGGTATGAATGAAGTATTACTTGGACTCTTTGTATTCCTTCCCAGGTGGATCAACTGGACAAACTGGTTTTGAGCCCTCTCTCAGGTCTACAGACCTTATTTCCAGGCCCACAGAAGCTGATCCAAAAGCGTTATGACAAGTTGCTGGATTACAACAGCTCTCTTCAAAGGTCAGCAGGAGAAGAGCTGGATCTGGCAAAGAAGGAGTATGAAGCTCTCAATGCACAGCTTGTGGAAGAGCTTCAGGTGTTTAACCAGGCAGCCAAGCAGATTGTGGTGAACTGCCTGCATTGCTTCATCACTCTCCTCAGGCAAACGACGTGCACAGCTCTACAGTTGTATTCTGCTGTGGTGGTGCTTGTTCCAGTAAGTCATCTAAGGGGGTTGGGCGCCTGTGTATAATTTACCTGGAAATACTTAAAGCAAACAACTAGACAACCCAGGCTATGTTCTACTTGAACACAGTCTGATTTTTTTCAGACTCTGCGTCCATCCTCCTGAAGCCTTGTCTTCCATGGGCATTTTTTCCCACTAGGGAGGACTCAAGTGCATTAGCTTCTCCAAGAGTAGCAGTAAAGGAAATGCTACAGTAAAAGGGAACCATGCAGTTCCTTATATATTAACTCCCATAGATCTGCTCTGAGTGATTTAGAAAATAGAGCTGGAAGAACTCTGCTGCTGTTCTTTCTACACGTGCAACCCTGCTGCTGTAACCCTTTCTATACTTGCAACCCTGGTGCTACTAATACTGGTAGAACTGTGCTAGAATTAGTATTGGTGGGAAAATGCTGTCACAAAAATCAACTGCAGCTGCCTCTGAGTCTGGGAGGAATGGCTTTCTGTCCTGGCTACAGTGTGAGCTGCAACAGTGCTTTTGATATTTTTTAGGTGAATTTAGACAGGGAAAACATTTTACCTTTATAGGAAGACCCTTACCTGAGCTGCATGGACATGTATCAGTCAAATAATAATTTCTAGCTACACATAGTTGTAACCTTTGCTTTTTAAAGTATGGATCCTCAAATCCATCTCAGTGAAATGGCTGAGTTGGGGTGGGTATGAAATGATGACAGCATTTTTCTCAGAGAAGTTGAATGCTCTACTTGAGTAACAGGGCCCTGATCTTGTCCACATAACTGCAGGCTCCCCCCAGAATACACAAACACACATGCACACCCCCTACCCCCACAATGGAGCCATGTTTCAACAACTGTCCTGCTGATCCTCCCCCTCTCCATCCCTCCACTGATGGACCTTTGTTTTAATTACCATTCTGCTGACTGAGGTCTCAACAAGATTTCTTATGAAGGACATTCACACTACTCCTTAGTAACTGATATAGGCTATTGATGAGTTTTGCACTGAAGTTCCTTCTTCCAAAAAATGAACAGGCTACTTTCCAGTCTTTGTCAGCCTAGAAATGAGAAATCAAGGGTAGGATTGCATCATAGAGTCTTCCTGGAAAAAAAACACCTTTAAGAAGTTGCAGCAGTCAGCTGGTAAAGTCCTGTATATACTGTGAAATTCAGTAAGGTGTGTCAGTAAGGACACACTAATTTCAGTATACCACTATCTTATTTTAGCTTAGCTTACATAAATTAAGAGAGAGATTTACCCAGGTATTGGTGGCACCCTTTTCATCCTTGTTCGTTACCTGTGGCATGTTGTAGGCTTTTTTGTAGGTGGTTCTGTGTGGGGGTGGCATACAAGAAGGATTGAAGTGGACAGTCACGTAGACTCTTTGGAGAAATGGTTGCCTGTGAGCATACAGGACTGGATTCAATGGCCTAGAAGGCTACTTCACGTGCAAATTTCTCCTGTAGGCAAGGCCTGTCTCTGGTTTTGGGGAAGTGGTTGTACCAGGCATTGTTTTCCTTGGGGATTTCTCCATAGATTTTTTTTTTGCTTTTTGCTATTTACATCCCACCTTCATATAGGCTTAGGCCTGTGCCAAAGCCACAGATCAACACTACAGGCACAAGCTAAACTCAGGAAATCGCCTTTAAATTAATACAAGAGTGTCCACACACAAAGTTACACCAATTTAAATATGCCAGTTTTTAGACTGATATACTTAAACCAGTGTCATTTCTATGCCTAGACAGGCCATAATAGCAATTGTTGGAAGCTCCTTGATGCATGCCTTGGTTTATATCTGTCCAGTGCCTTGCATATTATGGACATGACTGGAAACCATAATGACAATAATTAATAACTCAGATTTCCTGACTCCCAGCACTAGATCCACTTGACCAAAACTGCTGTGCCTTATGTCCTTACCATATGAGATCTAATCTCACTTTTCATTTCTAGCTGTCTTCCTCTAGTATCTTTGAAGTACAGAGTCAGGTGATGGAAGAAGTTCACAAGCTGAATTTTGTAAAAGATACCACCACCACCACCTTCATTGAGAGAAAACTCAGCTTTGAAAAGAAGAAACCTGGCTCTTCTCTGGTGAGTGTCATGCTTCTGTCAGTGGAATGATGGCTTTTGCCACAGCATCCTGTCGTGGTTCTTATCGTGACCTGAAGTGGACAGTATGCCAATCTGCCACAAAGCAATCAATCCAAATTTGATCCATTGACTTGGAACTGAAAGAGACTTCCTTCCACCCTGGGAAGAGACTGCAAAACAATGACCAGTGACGTCTTGTGATTTTTCTATTGTCGTTTCATAATCATCAATTTTTTTTCATCGTACCATCCTTAGATTTTTCACCAAATCTGTCCTGGTCATCCCATAACCATACATCAAGCTATACTTTGTCTTATGGCATTCCTTAATCTTCTGATGTCTGGTATGAGTGTGTGTGTGATGGCTTTCTACAGCTGGAACAAGAGAATTTAGACATGCCTAACATGCAATCTGATCCACAATGCATAGAACTGTAGGAACACAGATAATAATGATAATGATGATAGTAATAGCAACTGAATCATACCTTTACATAGCAAAGTAATTTTATATTCATACAAGAATTTAATGTAACAATACAGAGACTGTTGATCTTATGGTTTCTGCCTTATAAAGTGAGTTATTTATACAAACTCGCCATTTGCGTACCAGTTTTGAATTATGTTTCAGTCATCCAGTTAAAGATTTTATTATTCAGAGACTATAGGGCAGATTTCTAAAGGTGCTTAGTGCCTGCATCCCATTCAGTAGACTTCTAAATTCTTCTAAAGATCTCGCTCTTAATTTTCAGCTATTAGTACAACAGATGAAAACATGCAGACCACAAATGTGAGTGCACGGGCTGGGGAATTATGCACCTAAACACCCAATGAGTATGAAATTTCTTTTATATCTGTGCTACAGTCACACTAGTTCATCAGCTTCTTTTGTGAAACCTGTTTCTCTAGCAATGGCCCCAGAATTACTCCCAATGAACATTAATTAGTTTATTTTCCTTTTCAGCCTGAATCTCCACGCCAAACAGAAAGCCACAGGTCTAAACTATTATCTACATATGGTGCAGAATCACTTTACCAAGCTAAGCGCAAATGCAATGCCACACAGGAATTTGATATTGATTTATATGAGGGGGAACTGGTGGCTGTTGTGGAGCAAAAGGACCCCTTTGGAAGTACGAGCAGGTGGCTTGTTGATACAGGAAGTAAGTCCTTTGCACAAATATCCCAATAACAGCTTCCCTTTGGGCTATTGATTTTCTTTTTAATTCTTGGCCCATTCGTTTGTGTGTCTCCTATTGACAGCTTATAACACAAAGGATGACTATGAAACATATAAGAACTAGCTTGCTTTTGTTGTTTTTTTTTCCATCTGATATCTAGTTCTTAAAGGATATGTGTATTCCTCCTTCCTGAAGCTCTACAATCCAGCCAAGGTGCAGAAGGATGTTGCAGAGAACAGTTTCTGCGATGATGATTTTGATAACATCAGCCTTTTTGTTTCTTCACGGCTTCCCAACGACAGCAGCACAAGAAACCCAGGACATAAGAGGAGTGACAACAGCTCGTCTTCTCACAGCCAATCTGAAAAGCCTACCATTAATGGGACAGGGACAGATAGTTTTCATGATATGGATGATCAACATGTAAGCATTATGCAATATGTCTGTCTGTCTGATTCTGCACTTTTTTTCTAATTCCAAATACAAAAGCTGTGGTCTGCTGCTTACAGTTTAAATTGGTCACCTTTTGGCTTCAAAAGAATTATATTAAACTCCTACATACATGGGAATTCAAACAATATTATTACCTCTTCTATTATTTAGAATAACTGCACCTTCTGTGAAGAAATGATGAACATTTCAGTTAAGCTGTGAAGCACTAGTCTGCTTTAGGGAAACAGTTACACTGTTTTAAAAGGCAGGGAGGGGAATTACAGCTGAATTGGACATAAGGGTTTTATCTAGTATGCAAAGTTAATCTGCAGTAATTTTCCCTGTCCCATCTAGAGGAAAGTTTCTGCAGTTCACTTCACTTGCTGTAGGTTAAGGGCAGGCAGGCAAAGCAGTTAAACCAGATCAGCTGATGCATGGTTTTAAATGATAAGTCAAACTCTTCTCCCTCTGTCCCCTTCAGACCAGTATATTTTTATCCCCTACAAAATAGTACAGACTGCACCATTTTCATGGAGGCAAAATGCCTTTAGCTACTCCTGGGAGTACAGCCACTTTCCTTACCTTGACAGAGTACAGTGTGTGATCCCGTTCAAGAAGTTAGCTCAACCTTGTGCTGTTTTTAGCTACTCAGGCAAGGTCATGACCAGACCTATAAGGAATTCCCCAAAGTTACCCATGACATTATTACCTCCAGGTCAGATTGTTGCAATATAAGTTCCTCAGCCCTAGGCATTCCTCACAGAACACCTAAGGCAAAGAATGTAACCACTGCTACTTTTAAATGCTTGGGACTTGGGAACCGGTTGCCCTCCATGAGGGAGCTTTGGCTCCAGGTACCTTTGAACAAATATGCTTAGCATATGCTAGGTGGTATAAAGGACTTGTTTTTTTCTCCTCAGGGATTTCCTTGTGCCCTTTACTTGTAATTGCCAATTTTGTTTTACCTGGTTTTTATATTGTATGCGCCCACATAGCACATTTTCCACACTGAAATAGGACAGAATATGGTTATATGTATGGATTCCAGTTTTCTTTATGTTGGTTGTTTCATTTTTCAGACTTTCTATGCTGTGTATGCATTTCAAGCAAGAAGTGATCAGGAACTGAGTCTTCAAGAGTACCAGCGGGTTCGGATACTGCAGTTTTCTGACTTGAGTGGCAATAAAGAATGGTGGTTAGCAGAAGCCAAAGGACAGAAAGGCTATGTACCAGCTAATTATCTTGGCAAGATGACATATGCTTAGGAACCGAAGAGGTTGTGGAACTAGTTTCTCTGAAAAAAATTCTCAGTCTGGATAATAATCTGTTTCAGTTTACAGCAAGCAAGGTGAACATGTAAGTGATTGACATCAGCCATGATAGCTGGAAAGGCATGTAGATATTCCTGAGAACTTCCATACTCAAAGGGCCATCACCTTGTCAAAACCTGAGGCAGAGAACATTAACAGGAAGCCACTCTGATGAATGTCCTGAAGGACTTACTATTTTAATACCCATTTATTTGCTTTTTTATGAAGTACTGTACTAAGTCAGGATTTAGTGCACAAATACAAATCACCACTAAGCTTATACTTTTCTAGGGCTGCTACCTCCATGGCCTTTAGAAAATAACTGTAGAGCCCATGAGAATTAACCTTGGAAAAGTACAGGTCTATGGGGATGCTACAGTTCATACTGAGCTGGCTCTTCCATCCTATCTTTAGCTACTTACACATTTCTCAGAGCTTTTGCTTTGGGGCTGAAATATCATGTGCCTAACTGTATCCCAAGTGAGGTTTGTAATGAAGATTTACAAAAAGTCAATGAGGCCATTTTTGAATGATCAGAGATAGAAAAATAGGTTTTTCGTGCTTTAAGGAGTCTGTTCTTTTTTGTGGTTGGAGACTCAAAAAGACTGTTTTAAAGCTTAAGTTGTGGCAGGTACAAACTCCTTAATAGGAAAGGAACACTATGCTAAAATTGAAAAACCTAAAAGTAGATTATAAATAGGAATCTTCTGAAAATTACATACATAGCCTATAATATGTAATTTTCCATACCAATGTAAATATGCACCAGATTTGAATCTCCAGATATATATTTTTAGTTAGATAACTGTGCACTAGGTATGTCTACATTTGCACTTTAATGCACAGTAGCCCATTTTACTGTGCATTAAAGTGTCACGTAAAAACCATGCAAATATGCTAATGCACAGTAAAGTAGGCTACTGCACATTAAGCATCACTAAAAAAGCATGTGCTTTTGCTACTGTGCATTAGGACAGCCTAATGCACATTTATTTAGTACCTCATCTTGGAATTACTAAATTTAATACACATAAGGAAAAGTACATTAATGCACATGTAGACACTCACTGAAATCAAAACTGTTAAAATAAAATGAAGCAGTGCCTTTTTTGAATACCTATTCCTTATCCAACCTCTTGGCAGGGGAAAGGTAGAGGTTATAATACCCTGAGAAGTGCATCAGCATGCCAAGACTCATGATACTATGAGGCATCTTCCTCAGGCAGTGCCATCATTCTTATTCCTGGAGCATATAACCATAACCATTAGCTTAAACAATGAAAAAAGGAAAAGAATGTATTTATTTTGACTGTGCAATAATTAGATTGTTTAGATTTTTGCAGAATTTGGGGCCAACATTTGCGTTACTGAAGTACTTTTAAACTATTTTTATCAGTGAAAATAATGAATGCAAAATGGTGAGGAAAGATGAAATTACTAAAGTACAATCCCAACAGGTTCCTACCTACTGTACATTGAAGTCAGTGGAAAGGTTCCCACAGTTTACTGTGATCACTGGATCAGACCCATCTAACCAGAAATGAATGATCATGTAACATCATATTAGCACACCTTATTATTTATTTAGTACTTATTTATTAGTATTACCATACCGCCTAGCAGACTCAGTCATAGAGTAGAACCATTGTGTAATAGGCGTTGTGCAAACACAGATCAAGACAGTCCTGGCCCCAAAGAATTTGCAGTCTAAATAAAATATAAACCTTTCCCTGGCATTTGCTGCACCCTACATCATCATGGACAGTTCCTGATTGACCATTGAAATGACAGTACTATTAAAACAAAAGAGTTTACTATATATGTAGCTTTAATATTTTCTTTGCTAAGAAAAGGAGAAAAAACTCTGGAATCTGCATAAAGCATAGGCGTGGCAGATCATGGAGACAAGCTCACATACTTTGCATGTGGTTACCTCATGTGCCAGAGAAGGCTTTAGAATTCACTGGCATGGACATCCAGAGCTTGACGCTCTAATTCAGTGGTTTTCAAACTATGTTCCATAGAACCCTAGAGTTCAACGATAGGTCATCATGGATCCATAAAGACATAGGCAACTGGTAGGGGGTACACAGGGGTGCATGTGCCCTCCCATAATGGGGCCAGTGCCCTCCTCGATGGCCGACACCAATGCTGTTGGCAGGGCTGGTGCCCCCCCTGGCAAGGCCAACAGCTTCTGCAGGTGCCCCCCCTAGATTCAGGAGGCACCAGTTGCTCATGCATAAAGAAATTGGGGGTAATGGCACAGAAAGTTAGGAGGTGGTGCATTGCCATTGTCAGGCTGGGTTGCCCAGTTCCATGAAGTGATATGAAAGGGTTCCATGACTTCAGAAAGTTTGAAAACCACTGCTCTAACTAGCACAATTGAAACAAACGATGGTGGTGTTGTTATATTACCTTACCTAACTCTACTTAGCTCATGCAGGTTCTGTAACAAGTAAAAAAAAGAAAAGAACAAAAAACAAAACAAAAAAACCCCCTCAACAACTATTACCATCCAAATTCTATCTGTTTAGTTTAAGGGTGGTATTGGAAAAGTTACTGCTTTAGGGTAGATTGAAATATCACCTTGGTGCTGTGCAACCTTCTTAACGAGGGGTGGGCAAAACAGCTGATCCGGCCAGCAGCCGGACTTCATTTCCCAGCTGCCTCTGCCCTCTTGGCTGGGGCTGATCTCCATGGAGGCCCCAGCTGCAGCTGCATGGGAAAGCTCAAGGCTGGGGTTGCCATGAAGACCAGCTGCAGCCATGCTGGCAGCACGCATGGCAGAGCAGGGCAGGGGTTGCTCTGGAGCTGCTGGGATCTTGTGAAGGGCGTAGCTTACTCTGGAGGCAGGGCAGAGCTGTGATCTGTAGCCTGCACACTCTGGGCAGGGGCGTGAAGCAGGGGATCACGGCCCAGAGCATGCAGGTTACAGATCACAGCTCTGCCCTGGCTCTAGAGCAAGCTGACCCCATCGCAAGTTCCAAGTGGCTCTGGAGCAGCCCCCTGCACTGCTCTGTCACGTGCACTGCCAGCACGGCTGTGGCTGATCTCCATGACAACCCCAGCCTTGAGCTTTCCTGGGCAGCTGTGACTGGGGTCTCCATGGAGACCAGCCCCAACCATAAGCAGGGGCAGCTGGGAAATAGAGTCCACTGCTAATCGGATCTGGCCTGTGGGACGGGTTTTGCCTGTCCCTGTTCTTAACTCTCCTCCTTCCTATAGGAGGAATGGGTCCAAAGAGCATAGAGTTGAATATATGTCAATAACATATTGTACTTTTTGTTTTTTAATTAAACAAGTTTTGTTATTGGGATTATCAACATGTCTTACATTTCAATGTGCCTTACAATTTGGGACATATTATGAGATCTTGTGGCTAAAAAGGAAAGTATTTTACAAAGATTGTTTGTACTAGGCTTGTACTCTTACAAGGAAACTGATTAAGTTTTATATGCTAGGTATATATGTATGCACACATGTCGCTAAATTAAATAACTAGGAGCAAGACACTGAAATGCGATCTTGGATGCTTGAATGTTTGGGTGCTTAGCAAGAGCCATCTGAAAGGGCCCTGACTGAGGTAGTGCCACGTGCACATCCTATGAAAGATCAGGCTTTGTGAAGGTATCTCAAGATGGCAGCAGAATCTGGGCTTCATTGTCTTGATTTAACGAGGAATGAAAGATAGGCTTTAATAATAAATCTAAGTAATTGGACACCAATGTCCTATTGAATATTAATAGGATTTCGGAGCTTATTCCTCTCTGTGTTGAAAATGTGCCTTAAATGCTAGTGTCTGTAATATTTTTCTTTTTCTATTTAAGATGCTCTATAGCTTTAATTATATCTACTTTCTTCCTCTAATACAATCACTTTGGATTCTCAAGAAGTTTCTCTTATAGGTGCTCAGTATTGATTTGTGCAATGAGCTAATTTTTAATCATTTCTAACATCTTGTTATGTTTCAACCACTGTAGTTGGTTGAGAATGTAAAGCAATTGTATTGAAAAGAGAATGTATTTTTATATTTATTTGTCCACTTTCATCTGTATATAAAATATATAAATTTGGGTGAAGAGTTTTGCTGAGATAAAGGACAACTCTCTGAAGCCAAGTCTTGCCTACAGTAGAGGAATTCACAAAAATCTTTTACTTAGAACTGCTTAGGGCCAATCTACGCTTAAAATGCTGAAGACTTAATTAGAGCAGGGCTTCTAAGCACTGGATGCATTAGTGGAATTGAACTTGGCATTACAAAATTGCATATATTTATTAGCTTACCCTTAAGTGCAGACAGAGTTCCAGGGTTCCAAAGGCCTGCACGTCCGCCAGTCGATCAGTGGCAAAACTTTGGTTTCAATGGGAGCAGGAGTAGACTGCACTTTAGCAAGCCAATAGGCACTAATTCTGCAACCCTGGAACATGTGCATGCTACTTGCTTGCAGTCAGTGAAGCACAGGCTTCAGTATTTGCAAATGTAGGCCCCAGGTTGTCAGAGTGGGGTTCTTTTGAGATAGGATCATTTTTTAAAGTATTGCTCTGTGCAGTCATTTCAAAACCAAATACATTCAGAAACCAAATGATACAAGTCTCTGGACTATGCACTACTTTCCTTCATTTGGTGGTCATAATCAGGCCTGCCTTTTCAAAGCAAGCAGCTTTGGGAATTGTTCTTTCCCAGAATAGGAAGTTTCACTCTGTTAATGTGTCCTTAAAAATCTAAAGTTTTTATATTAGCCAAGCTCAAATAAATAATTACATAGGTGCAGTCCTAGAGTGGAATTACTTGCAGGTTGGGTTGTAGAAATGGAGCCAATAATTGTAGCAGAATAACATGATAATTGGGGTAAATCCAGATTTATGATGGTAAAATTCATTTATAGCAATATTCTTTATACACAACTTTTAAAAAACTCCTTTTAAATTATTGTAATAAAAGTTCTATTTTTGCAAATGTTTGTCCTGTCTTTTTTTCAAAACCATTATTTTCCTACAGAAGCATGGAGCCGTATTTGATCAGTTATCCAAGACCTATCTTCTAATCTGTTATCAACTATAGGGAATACAGTGTAATCACAGAAGTAGCAGAGTAGAGGAAATGAAGAGTTGCTTCAAACTGATAATATGTTGTGCTTGCAGTAGATATCTATCTTATTTACAAATGCATTAGTAGAGTAGGGACCAACGTTTTTGGCAAGCATGCCACAAATTAGCCCTGCACCCTCCCTGCATGCCACTCCAATCCCTCTCCTTTACCCTATCTGTTTCTCAGCCTTTTGCTCCCTGCTCTATCTGCCACAGTCCCACCTGTCACCTGCCCTGTTTGCTGCATGCCACCCAGGCTAGGGACAGAAATTACACATAAATCAGTTTAAGTGATCAGAAACGGGTTTAAACCTTTAACAGAACAGAACTTCACTGCACATAAACTACTTTTAAAATGGCTAAAACTGGTTTAAGATAAACCTGTTTGAATGTAGTATCAGACTTAACTGATTGAGGTCAAACAGGTTGATGGGACTTCTGTCCTAAACCCATTCCTGGTTTAAGCTAAATCAGAGTCCCCCAGCATCCTAGAATACTTTGCAGCTTGGGCCAGGGCTGTGCTGTCCTGCTCCAGAGATCAGGGCTGACCCTACCCCTCTGCTCTCTACCTGGAGCAAGGGTGAGGAGCTTGGTCACATGCCAACCCGGCATGGCCCTCTAAGGTGAAGGGGGCAGGGACAGGGTTTCTTCTCTCCTCCCTCTCTCCCCCTGGGGACCCCATCCAGGGTCTGCTTGGCAGGGGCATAGCAGCCCTTGTCAGGAATTGCATCCCCCCCACCCCCGCCTTGTCACTTGAGTGGCAGGAGATGTGGTTAACCCCAGCAGCAGCTTGAAGTGAATAGGGAGATGGAGGGGAGTTTAATCCCCACCCCCCCTTCCCACCAGCTTGGGCCCCAGCTGGGGTCTGCCAGGCAGGCACGCAGTAGCCCCTGTCAGGCATTTTGCCCTGCTCAACGCTCGAGTGGCGGGGGGTGGGGAGAGGCGTGACCAGCCCCAGCAGCAGCCTGAAGCAAAGAAATGTCTGACACAGTCTGCTGTGCCCTGCCTGGCAAACCTTGGCTGATGTCTGAGCTGGTGGGACATGGGATGGAGGGGGGAATAAAACCCCTCTCCATCCCCCCATTTGCTTCAGGCTGCTGCTGGGGCTGGCCATGCTCCTTGCCCATTGAGTGACCAGGGAGGGGGCGCTGCTTCCCCCTTCCCCATCCAGGCACACCCTGACTGGGGACCATGCAGACTAGGGTGGGGGTTTAAGCCCCTCCCCAATCATTCTTAGCCTCCCAGGAGCTACCTGTGTCCCCCACCCCCAGCTCATCTTCCCTCTAGCTGAGGGCTTGCTCTAGTGCCCCCCGGCTTCTGGCCTGAGCCACTGAAGGCATGTGGTTGCATTTCTGGAATCAAAAGAGAATGTCTGTTCACTTGCTGATTCAATCTACACAGGTTGGATTAGTCTGCAAAGATTGAATTGATTCAGGCTTAGGCTTTTTGAATGTCTATACTTTGCCACAGAGACTCTCCGTGCTATTTGTGGCACCTTAGCTGTAGGTTGGCCAGCCCTGCACTGGTATTTCATAACTTCCGTAAGTAGTTTTTCCATTGTCCTCCTGTTCTTCAGTTCAGAAATTTTCCTCAACATTTAAATAAAAATGTCTCCTTCCCTGCCCTGTGCTGTACCAATAATCCCCTTTGCAGCTGGACCTTGGCTGGCTATACACATACTTGTTCATGTTTTAATTAGAACGCTCCAGCGTTGCCTCACTGCCACGTGTATTAAGCCCCCACATGTTTTAAAATTGCTGCAGGAACACTTTATCTAAACCTCATTGAATGAGTTTCAGATAAAGTGTCCTGCAGCCATTTTACAATATGTGGGGGCTTAATACATGTGATGGTGAGCTGCTTTAGTTAGAGTGCTCTAAATAAAAACATGTTCCTGCTCCCCCTCCCCCGGGTAGATGTATAGGCAGCCATGTTCTCTTATCTTCCTCCCTTTTTACATTGACAGCTACCTCTGTCTCCCCCTTCCTTACTGAAGGGGAGTGGTGGCCCACAGTGCAGCCAGGTTGCAAACACCCAGCCAGCCACTCTAGAAGGTTGAGTGTCACTGATTTAGACCCATTTCCACAGAGGGCAGTATATGAAGCAAGGAAGAACAGTCATTCTCTCTTCCTTATGGCAGCCATTCAAATATTTGAAAACTGCTATCATGTCCTCCAAACCTTAATCTCCCTTTCTCCAAATTCAATTTACTCCTTTCCTTCAATGTTTCCTTGTTTGACTGGTATTCCAATCCCTTTACAGTCTTTGTTGCTCACCTCTAAATTCTCTCTAGTTCTCTATATCCTTAAAATGCATAACACGGACCAGTAAACTATATTTCAGCTAAGGTCTAACCAGCATTGTGTAGAGCAGTACCACCACTTCCCATGTTGCACATGCAATACTCCTGTTAATACAGCCCAAAATGACATTTGCTTTAGGGTTTTTTTTGCAGCTACATTACATTAACTGTCTCCTGTTGGGTCTGTGACCCATGAAAACACCCAGATTCTTCTCAGTATTACTACAGCTTAGCCAATTATTCCATTTCTATATGTGTGCATTTTTTCTTCTTTAGGTGTAGCACCTTGCATTTGCTGAATGCATTCTTTGCTGAATTTCATTTTGTCATGCATAGCCCAGTTCTCCAATTAATCAAGATGCTTTTGAATTCTAACTGGAACCTCCAAAATGTTTGCAACCTCTCCCAGTTTTATGTTGTCTGCAAACTTTATCAGGAAGATCTCTATTTCTGTAACCTAGTAAGTAATGAAAACACTAATCCTTAGACCCCTGTAGAGACTCACTTGAAACCTCCTATTCTGACATATACAGCTACTCCTTGCTTAACGTTGTTGTTACGTTCTTGAAAAATAGGAAACGATGTTAAGCAAACCCAATTACGTCACAGTAGTTACCTACTAGCAGGTGGCAGCCAAACAACGTTATACCTCAACATTGAGCAACTTTAAACGAGTATGTTCTCTAATAGATCAGCGACATAATAACGAAACAACGCTTACCGGGACAATGTTAAGTGAGAATTACCTGTACCTATTTGTAATAACTCTTTGCTTATAGAAATTAAACTAATTGAATAGCCATTTAACAGGGATTCCATCTAGTCCATATTTCTCCAGTTTACTTATGAGAATGTTATTTTGGACTATGTCAGAAGTGTTACCAAGTACATGATGTCCACTGCATTCCCCAAACTAGTTACCCCATCAAAGAAGCAAATCAAGTTAGTTTGACTGTTTATAGATTGTCCAACTCCTGAGAGACTGCAGGCCACACCCCAAACCAGTCACATGGCCTGCATGCTGTATGGTCTTCCCAGGCTCTGCCACGTGGCCAGCACAACCCCTTGTTGCAGGCTGTGAGCCCCCTCCCTGCTGTTACTGAATGGGCAGCACCAGACCCCGCTTCTACCATCACTAGCACTGCTGCATGAGCAGCAGGATCACTAAGCCCCCTCACATCATGCTGTCCTGGTTTCAGAGACTTTGGCCATCGAAGCAGCGGAAGCAAAGGTGGGGTGGGGTGGACTGGTGAGTGGTGGCCAGGTGGCAGCCTACAGGTTGCATGTTAAGTCTTCACAGGCTTGTGTGCCTTTAGTTGGACAGCCCTACTTTAGAATTTGCTCTGATGTTTGGAGTATCTAGTACTGGCTTTGAATTTGCTCTGATTTTCAGTACCCTTCCCAAGTACTGAAGTCAGTTTATAATTCCTTAGTGTCCTTTTAAAAGACAGGCTCTATCTTAGCCTGTCTTCAGTTGTCTGAGATCTTTCCTGTCTTCCAAGACTTTGCAAATATTGCCATCAGTGGCTCCAAGATTTCTTCAGCTGGTTCCTACAGCACCCTAAGATGGATTTTGTTAGGGCCTGCTGACTTTAGTTCATACAGAGTTGTCAAAAGCTGACACACTCCTCCTGATTTATCATGTTCTGTAGCCCTTTCCTTTCCTTGTTTATATTAATTTTATTAGCTGTCTGAATTCTCTTAAACTAGCTTATCTTCATCATTTAGAAGGACACCCACAGTATCCCTGGTCTTTCTTTTATCTGACGTATTTGACCAACATATTTGAGCTTGCTGACCAACATTCCTTGATAGTTCTATTTTATTTTTCACCTTTGCTTTCTTGATTTTTCTCCCACTGTGAGTTCTATTCTTTGTTATACTTCCTTAGGGCCTTGCCATCCCTTCCCTTCCATTGTTTCTGTGTTTCTCTCTTGATTTTGAAGTAGCTAAGTAGTAAGTGGTCAAGCCAGATTGCTTTCCTGAAGTTCTTCTAATCTTTCCACTACATTGGAATAATTTCTCTTTGAACCTCCTACTTCAGGTACCGCAAGCCCTCCTGGACCCCTTTATTCTGCAATATTAAGAACTTGTTGAACAGTTTATGGGGTGCTGTATACATCTTCCAACAGACAGTAGGAAAAATAGTACTATTTAATTACATTTAAAAAAAATTTTGGTACTGTTAGGACCATTAGTCCAATTACATAAGTTTTAGATAGTCTGATTACCTGTTGGAAGAATGCCTTCTCCACTTCTCTCATCCGCTAATTTATGTTAGATGCTTACCATCGAACCACTACTATTCTTTCCCCCACCCCACAAATTTCTTATCTTTACCCACAAGCTCAGCAGATCTGGTGCTTTTTTTTCTTTTGGACCCAGGAATAAGCACATTTCCACCTCAACTCTATGATTTTGTAACAACTCAGGCCTCTCAGCGTTGATATACCAAATTAGGAGCTATTCTATCAAGGTCAATTTCTTTACTTCCAGTTCATCCTGCTTGTTCCCCATGCTCCTTGTATTTGTACATACACTTTGAAGATATTTTGCAGTTTACCTTACTGGTTTTCCTTTTGCTTCTCTTTTTGCTATATGTAGATTCCCCAGCCCTTCTTTAACCTTATGCCTCTTCTCTTGGTTCTCATTTCTTAGTCCTAATCACACCATGGCTGGTGGTGTTTGTCGTTTCTCATTTTTCTTTGGATGGATCCATCTCTGGACAGCGATTCTCTTGCCTAGAATATCAGTCAGGATTCTCACAAAGAATCCAAGATTTCCCATTGACCTGACCTGAACCAGGAGTTTGCTTCCACGATGCAAAAGTACCTGTTCCTTTTGATCCTCCCTCTTGGACGTAAGAGAAAACACTATCTGCACCCCAAATATCTGTATCTTCAGTGCCTTGTAGCCTCCTCCAAAATGTGAAGGGTCATTCCTGACAGTATCATTGATGCCTTCTTGAACAAGCAGGAAAGGGTAACAGCCTGAGGGAAGGGTGAGCACTGGCAATCTTTCTGTCATGTCCTGACATTGGGCTCCACTAATGTAGCATACTTTTTGAGAACTGAACAACAGATAGTCTGAACAATGGAGAGGTGCCTTTGTCCCCCATCAATATGATGTCCCCTGCCATCAGCACTGTCTTTCTATTTGTCTTACATGTAGTTGTGGAAGCCCCAACCTTAGGGCTTGTAACTCCTATCTTCTGGTAGGCAGGGTATGCGTCTGATCCTTAGACAGATGTTGTTTCTATTTTTTCTTTCGCCTCTCTGACACCGTCCTCTTATGGGTGTTGTCCAGTAATACTTCATTTTGTCTGGCACTGCAGAGGGTCAACAGTTGTGCCTAGACTCACTCACCGAGATGGACACCAGCTTGCACTTTGTACAGATGAAGCAATCTTTGTCTTTATAATGAATGTGGTTCAAAACATTCCTCCATCTTTGTTGGCTTCCCTCCTTTGAAACATCTTAGGAAAACAAACAATCAAACCTCCCACCGTGCCCTGGATACTTTCTCTGGTGAATTCCCAGGTAAATTTGCTGTGTTCACAAAGGACTCCTTTTCATAAGGCTGGTTGGCTTGTCACTTGAGATGTACTGATAAAGATTTTTTGGCTGATACCAATGGCCAATTATTAAGCAGCCATATTGGCCGATACTGATCCAATAACAGATATGCAGCCTGGAAGCTTGGAGAGCAGAGTCCGGCCGGTCTGCGAGAGGGAACGGGCATAGTGGGGGAAGCAGCAGATTGAGGCCCCCACGGTGAGTGAGGGAGTGGGGCAGGGGAAGAGCCAGGTGCTGCCCAGCCAGGGCAGTAAATGCGACCCTGGGGCAGAGTCATGGGCGTCTTAGCCGGGGGGCATAGGTGGCTCCTGACCACTGCATGCATCCCCAGAGGAGGCAAGGGGGGCATGTGCCCCCCACCCAGATTTGTGTGGGGGGAGAGGGTGGGCTGCCTGCTGCAGGTTCAGGGGCTGTGCTCATCTCTTCCTGGCATGGGGGCTAGGCTGGAGCTGTGCTCGGGGCAGGTGGGGGTGGGGCAGATGGTAGAAGTGCTGGGAGGGGTGGTCATGGGAGGACCCAAAATTCACTGTAGCCCCCCATAGCCATCCCTCTCAGTGCTGCCACTGCTCACACAAGCCCTGCCCACCCTGAGTGCAGCCTTGGCCCAGTCCTCCCACCAGGAAGAGGCTGGTGCAGCCTCTGGCCCCGAGACCACAGCAGCCACCCCATCCTCACCCATGCACAAATCTGGGGGCACATGCCCCCCATGCCTCTCCTGGGGGTATGCAGAGTGGTGGGATTCCCCCCCACACCTCCCCAGGCAACAACTGCAGCTCTGCCCCAGGGTTGCATTCACCACCCTGGCTGGGCAGCGCCTGCCCCTACCAATATTCCCTCTAAGGAGTAGTGGTCCGTGAGTGTACCGCTTTGGTCCCGCCTCCCCCTTTTGGCGTAGTGCGTCCACCAGCAAGTGTCCCAAAGTAAGTGTCCAGGTGGGAGCGGGCAGGGTTCAGCCACCACCCTCCTCCAGCTAACCGCTGCCCAGAGCAGCGCAGTGGAGTGCTGTGGGGCAGCCATGGCCCAGACACAATCAATAGATAGAATGGAGTGCTTCTTCTGGACATGCACTGCGCTTGGTGCAGGGGCACACCAAGATTAAAGTGCCATTTTGGGGGCAGGGGTTTGACATCTGTAAGCAGCCAAAATGTCTTTAACGTTATGACTTCCTATGTGAAATCTCTAGGTTTATTTTGTGAATCATATTTGCGCACCCAACAATGTTAACATTTTGTGGCACCTCACAGGACCCTTGAAAGGATCTCAAGAAACCCCAGGGTGCTGGAGCAGCCTGGTTGAGGGTCACTGGTCTACAGACTCCAGAAGTCTGTGCCATATCTAGAAAGATGGTTGGCCATCCATATCAACTGGAGATATCTTATTTTGGTTTCCTGGGGAACAGTAGGAATCCCTCAGAACTGCTCTGCTTCCCCGCATTGCACGGGGAGTGGAACAGATCCCCAGAGTCAGTGGAGCCCACCCCAGCCCCTGTCCTTGCCTTGCCTCATCTCAGGGAGGAGCTACTGCCTTCCCTGTCTGAGGCTCTGCTGGCTCCAGGGAACTGCTCTGCTCCCCAGCCCTGATACCATGTGCCTACTCGCTCCCTGGGGCGATGCGGGGGAGCGGAGCAGTTCTCCAGAGCCGGCAGACCCCTCACCAGGCCCCAGCCCCAGCCCCCAGCCCTGTCTCTATCCCTGCCCCTGCCTCACCTTGGAGCCACTGCCTGCCCTGCCTTGCACGAGGAGTGAGCTTACCTTCGGTAGTGTCCCACGCAGACCCCTGTGCCTCCACCGGTCTCTGTGCCCAGCTCCCTTCCGGGTGGGTGCACAGCCTTGAAAAGTTTGTGCGCGGCCAGATTTTTACTTGCGCGTGACCGCACACCTTAGAGGGAACACCAGGCCCTACCCTACTCCCCCCCCCCTCACTATGAGGGCCTCAATCTGTCCCCCCCATACCCCCTCTCTTCACAGCCATACCAGCAGGAAGCTACTTTCCAAGCTGCCATGCTGCATTTCTGCCCATGTGCATGCTGTGGCTGTGTGCATGCATGAGGCATTTATCTATGACATTATCAGCTACACCAGCCAAAAAAAGCCAATTGCCAATAATGTTAATTTTCCTTTTATCAGTGCCGATCCAATATGCAATCGATGTATCGGTGCACCTCTACTTGTCACCCTAGAACAGTGATTCTTAATGAGGTTGCTGCAGCACCCTGAGATATCTTGAGATCCTTTCAAGGGTGCCATGGGATGGTGCCGGTGTCCAAACTTTTTACAAGATAATCCTAGTGATTTCAAATATAAATCTATAGTGTTATAAACAATCTGCCCTTGTGTGAGCTTTCTGAGTTCCTTGCAACAGAAGAATTGCTCTATTATTTTTCTGTAGTCAAAAATTAGTGAAAACAAAGAGCTGGCATATTCTGAGGGGTGCCTCGAGGTTAAAAAGGTTGAGAACCATTGCCCTAGAACAAAGCTTGCCTAGTTCATGACTTGTACTGGTTCACACAAGGCCCTCCTGAAACAAAGCACTGCATTCAGTTACAAACAAAATGAGATACTCAAACCCACCAACTTGCAGCAAAATCCCCCTTAAATTTAGTTAAATCAGAGTCCATAGCACTGATCTTAATAGTTCATAGGCAAGCCTCTTCCATTAGCAGCTTTTTATGCAGCTGTTTGTCCAACGTCATAACTCTGGAACAAAGCCTGCCTGTGTCCAACCCTAGCTTCAAGCATTAATTCTAATAGTAGAAGGCTTGTTTTGTATAAGGATTTGTGCTAGATTCTAATGCACCTTACCCTATGAGCATTTCCAGTAATGTCCCTGGGAATACCATTGAGCAAGGCAATCATATCAGACTTTGTCTTCTTAAGAAGGTAGAAAATAGTTGTGTATCAGTTTATAAAGTCTGAAAAAAGTCAAGTCAAAGAGAAATTGTTTGACTTAATTTTATACTCCAAAAGGGTAAGAGAAGGTCATATAAGGTCAACCCCCACCACAGTGGTCTCCAACCTTTTTATGGTGAAGATCACTTTTTGTAAGAGAGGGCAACCCAGGATCTACTTCCCCGCCCCTGCCTTTCCTTCTGGACAAGCCACCTGGGCTCTGACCCCACTCACCCGGCCCGGCCCGGGCAGCAGGGGCATGGCTCAGCCCAGCCACATGCCACTTCCGATTGTGGAGCCTCTGACAGACTAAGATTGACTGTCAGAGGCTCCATGATTAACCAATTGATCAAGATAGACTGGTTGGTGACTACTGCCCTATTAGATGATACCATTATAAGAGCACTAAGGCTTGAACTCCATAAGTTTGTTTTCTTAAATCAAGATCAGTTCAGAGTTGGCATACAGCCTTTGAGTAATGCTTTTCAGTCATCTGCTCTAAAGAGGGCGCCATACTTTCAGCTATAATTTTGGAGCCCCAAAGTACCAGTAGGTTCTCAGTTCTGCAAGGTGAATTCTATTGAACATCCTAAATGTATATATACTTCCTTCTTGTCGACGGGTAGATTTTTATACATTTTGCCCTGACCATAAAGCAGAAAACAATCATTCCTGAATTCTGCTTTGTTTTTCAGCAGCTTCTGTCTCATATATTTAGGCTAAGCATCTGCCTTACAGACCAGGCTACGCTAGACATTTTGGTAGGCATACAAGTGTCTTAGAGAATAACAAATATAACATTTCATATCAGCAAAAAGGCCTAATGTACATATAATAATTTGTGTGTTTGTGCACACATACAGACAAACAAGTCATCTTCTTCCAACATAGCATATTTAGAAACTGGAAAAGAGATACTGGTAAAACATTCTCTTGCTCGTATAAATTGCATCTCTGCTGTCATTTCAGCAAGTATGGCTTTCTCAGCAAACCCTTTCTGGCATAGGTCTGGCCTTACCATGAAACAAGAGATAGACCGTTATAAAATGTTGACCCTAATTTTATATTCCAAAAGCAAAGGAGATAACCTAGGATTCATCCTTACCGAATGATGCAATTATACAGGCATTAAAACTAAATCTAGGTGAGATGTCAAATGATATCTCAAGTAGGATTAGCTACTCGATTTAAAACAAACATGCAAACAACTACCTCCCTCCTGTTCTTACTCCAGACATACCAAAAACAGGTGACAATTTCAAGATTCAGATAAAGGCCCTGGGCTCTCATATACATATGAGCAAAACTACCATCAAGTTTTCAAAAGCAAGATTGAGGTCACTTCTGTGGGAGTAAATTTTACAGTCAGGGAAAAATGGCTTATACATGAATAAACTAAATATTAAAAAAACCTTATTCTTATGCTCCATTTTATAGTATATGCAACTTTCCTACAGATTAGCATTTAGAAGAGAAAAATTCCTTGCATTTGCACACAGAAACTGGTTTAATGTTCTTCCTCTACACAATCATTAAAAAACCTTCTGTACCAGGAAAAAAGATAAATGGAACTGATCCAGAGACAATAAAGATATCTTTATTTCCTCTTGCTGCTGTTACTTTTAAACTATTGTCTGTGACCTAGAGAAAAAAAAATGGAGAAAAGGGAACCTTTCCACAAAACTCTAAGTTAAAAGCAAACAACAATTTATACTAGCAGCCAAAGGTGATTCTTTTAAAACAAATAATCTACTACTTGAAGCCCTGAAGTTATTTTTAGTAGTTAAAAGTGAAATTTAACATATTGGCTGACCCATCTTAAAAAAGAAAGTATAAATAAGACAAGCTGCATTTGTTGGTCAAGGTAAACATTATACTACACTAGCTTGCAAGGTAAAATTACAAGTCCAGTCTATTCTTGGATTTTAACATTTAAAAATGCACTTTTAGCCTATTTAGGACATGGCTTTATTAACTTTCCAGTATTGACAGATTCCTCACAAGGGACCCCAAGAGAAGAAACACATCATAATCTAAACTTAACATTTATGCTTGCTGACCATATTTTTTAAGCATTCTAGTGCATCTTCTTTATACTTCCTTGATGCATTTATATACAGTATTAATTTAAACAAATGCAAAGGAGAAAGCATCCATCTATCTTGGAATTTTCAGAAGTGGCCACGGCTGTACTACGTACATAGACAGTTAAGGCATTTTTCTGCTGTTTTGCCTTCCCTTAATAAAGCTGTGATTGAGAAATATTGTAGTGTAAATCATCATCAAGCTGGACTTGATAGAATGTGAAGTTAGAAAGTTTGGGGATGCATTTCCTAAGCTAAGCTGACAAGTTACTCTGCACAACCTTCTTACTACTGGAAATTCTTTAAATTAATGCCTTAAAGTTAAATTTCCATACTAGAAAATGGACTTAAAGGAAAACAGTCTTGGATTAATTGATGTATAATACTTATATTAATAAGAGGTTCAAAATGATGGTGCAGCAAGCATACACATAATGCCTAAAAATACTGATGTTCAGCAGTTTCATCTCTGACCAATTTGAGCTGAAAACATGACCACGTCTTGTTTTTTCTCTACCTAGTAAAAAAAATGATATATTTTAAAAGGTCAAGAGAAACTCTTGTGTTCATCTAGTCTGACCTGCTCTATGATACAAGCGATATGACTTGACTTCCCTGAATTAATTCCTGCTTCAGGTTTCATACTTGTGCTTGAACAAGGGTATATGAGTTAGGAAAAAAAGCCATTCAGTAATAGAGAATCTACCACATACCTTTCTAAATTGTCCAAATTATTAATTATTCACACGGTTAAAAATGTATGCTATTTTTGTCTGGATTCATCAAGCTTCAACTTCCAGACAAAGGATCTTGTTTTAGCTTTTTGTCTGCTAATTTGAGGTGCTTGGGTACAGAAACATTTCAGTAGTACAACAGTTCCAAATACAGAGGTAATGCGCCAGTGACTTTTTGAAAAGGTCTCCTTTTGGGCTCTGTGAATAGATTTGAAGACCTGATGAAAAAAGTTAGGTTTAAAAGAAGGGAGGGCTGTATTAATTGTGTATTTTGCACAGACCAAATCCTACAGAAAGCCTGTTTCTAGTTTTGGGGTCCACAGTTCTAAGAACAATTTTGAAAGAAAAATGGGGGAAGAGTTCAGCCAAGAGTAGCAAGAATAATAAAAAGGTGGAAAATATGCATTCTAGTGACAGTCTCCTGGAGTGCAAGCCATCTACCTTAACCTTCTCCTTGATAAGTAGTAATTTGGTCACAGCCTTTGAGTAAGCAAACAGAATTATTCAACAAATTACTACCATGTATAGACAGATATTACATTAAAAACCAACATCAGTAATGACACTAAAGTACTGTCTATATCAGTGAAGGTCAACCTTTTCAGTAGGCATGCCACAAGGTCAACCCCACACCCTTCCCTACTACTACTTGGATCTCCTTCCGCTGCCAGATCTGCTGCTCTGCTTTGTGTTTCCTATCCTATCTGCCACTGTACTCCCTGCTCCATCCCTAATCTGTCATGCGCCACATACAAAGGCTGCCTGTGCCACTTGTGGAAGAGGCTACAGGTTGGCCACTCCTGGATTAAAAAAAACTTTACACAAATTGCATGACAAACTGAACACTTCTTCAAATTGGAGAAGAGACGCTTTAATTGACTGGAGCTAGAGCACAGCTATAAAGTCTATTGTAGGCAGCCAGGATACAAAGATTTATATTGTCTAGCACGTAAGGAAAAAGGTGATCAGGAAGTTGGCTGAATGAATCTTTATTAAATGAAGTGTGTATTAATTCAGTCAGAAGACATATACATCACGCACATATTTTCAAGAAATACAAACATGTTTCTGAGGCAGTTCTATTACTTTTTTAGTTTCTTTTGGGCAGCTTTCTTTTTGACCATTTGTAACCTTTTCATAGCATTAAGCTGTGATTCCTGAGAGGTTGGACCCTTTAAGGATGGTGACTGATTGCTCGAATCTGCAGCTGTTTTGCTGGTGCTGCTTCCACTGTTACTTGTTGTCCCGCTGTTTCCGTTGCCACTGTTTGCTTGGCTGCTGCTACCTGGAGTTGTACTGCTTGGACTAGGGAGTCCTACTTTGCTGACATTATCACTGCTTATTGAACGACTAAGACTCGTTTTCCCCAGTGTCAAAGGCGGAGGTGGCTTCACTTGAACAGGACTTGTGCTGCTGTTGTTGGAAGCTATTTTTGACCCTAGTCCTGCTTTAGATGTTGCCAATCCTGACAAACCCACAGGTTTCTGTACATTAGAAGAGGCTGCAGGTTTCCCACTGGTACTCTGTGCTGTTGAACTCAATTTGGCAGTTGAAGGACCGGTAGAAGAGGTTTTGGCTGCAAAGGCAGCCCATCCTGTAAGGCCACTGGTTGCTGAAGAGGAAACGCTGGTACTGGCAGAATTTCCCGAAATTGCTGCCGAGGTCTAAAATAAATACATAAATAAATACATTTTATTGGACCAGTATTTAATCCTTGCTAAGAACAACATAACCATTTCAAATTGTTTCTTAAAAAAACCTATTGGACAATATTTTAGTATTTTGGCAGGATTCACATTAGTCAAAAACATTAAGAAAGGAAGGACATAGGTGCAGCTACATTTTAATTTTCTGTCAAGACAAAGCCAGTATTATCTTTTCTTTCCTTTCTTCTAACTAAAACCAGGCTAACATATGACACAACAATCTCTCACTAAGCTCTATAATGACAGCCTCTCTGAAGTAATTAAAAAGACCAACACTTATGAAGTAGAAACAAGAAAGGCAGTCCACTAGCTTCTCTGTTTTATTCTGTAACTTTGTTACCTGAAGTTGTATTATAACAAGATGACAGATGGTATCACAAAAATAAAACCCCAGGCAACTAAAATAATGCAGAAACTAGTCTTCTGGCCATGCCACAGATTGAAGTGTTTCTTCTGCCACTGTTCCCTACCAATACACGCCACAGGCATGCTTATATTGTCTAAACAAAAACAATATTTTTTCCTTTTAGAGTTCTTGTTCACACAGGTTAATACAATTCAGCACTCTTCCTCTTCACACAGGTTTACAAATCAATTTACTCCATATACCCCATAAGATGTTAGCCTTTGTTAATACATACTGACTTTAAAGAAATTACCCCGTTACTCATGGATGCAATATCAAAGCTACGATTTGAAGCCAGAGGTTCTCTGCTCCAGTCCTGTCCTCAGCAGAAAGCCTTTTTCACAATATATCTATGCTTTTATGGATGAAATATGGCCCTAGTCCTCCAATTATTTATGAACATAATGTTAATCAGATGAATAAAGGTATTCATATTTGTTAGTGTTTGTATAATAAGCATCCGTATTCATATAGGCTTTGATTCAGGTAAAGTCGTTAACATAGCATAACTTTAAACATGTGAATATAACACCTTTCATTCAGGATTAGTGTTTTGCTGGACTGGGCTCATGGCATGTTAGTCTATTCATATTATTTATTATGCTTTCCAGTTTATTGTCTATTACCAATTCATTACAAAAGAAAACGAACCCAGAGAAGCAGACACAAGCCAAGATATTAAAAAAGGAAGGAAACACATCATTTAAATGCGAAAAAAAAGAAGCACTGCTCCTCTCGTACCATAGAAAAATCTTGGAATTACCAAAACATAATCTTGTTAAAGGGCAGCAATCCACCTCTTTTCTATTGGCATAGAGATATTTTATAAAATCCCATTAAAAAAAAAATCCTTTTCCAACCCTCTATGAAATAAAAGTCAGAAAACAGAGTGATGAGGAATGGAAGGAAGGGTTTCACCCATCACTAATTCCAGTCCTCTAGATTATAGCTACTATTGTGTATGGATGTTATTTTCATTGGAGGCTCTAAATATGTGGAAAAAAAATCAGGTAGAGGGTCTTATTAAAAAAACAAACCAACAAAAAAACCCAGCATGCAAGCAAGAGACTTTCATACATGCAATAAAATGAAAACCCTTTCTATAGAGAATTTTGGGTACAGCACCTTTACTTCTGTCCTCTTGAATGCTAGGAACGTGGCTGTTGTATCCAGCTTAAGTTTTATTTCAGGTTTCTTGACCAATGGATCTTTCACAGCTGGTGCTACTGAAACTACAGCAGGGGCTGGTTTCTGAGGTGGTTTTTGTGTCTTTTGAGCCTGCAGAAGAAATGATTAAACCCATATTAGGCATATTTCTGTACTGTTAACTGAGTTAATCAAAGTGGGAGCAAAAACATGCTATCAGACATAATATTACCGTTATATGATACCTGGAGATCAAACAGTGAGGGAGCAGGTCATATGTGAACACAATTTTGATCTGCAGGGAAATTTCCAGCTGAGTCATAGGCTAGTAAGAGATGTCACCTTTGTGCCACCATAACAATTTTTGAGGTGGCACAAAGCAAAAGCAAATAGATATCCACACCCTTTGTTGCACAACAATTGCCTCTGTTTGTGGCCATGGCAAAAAGTAGTATTAAACTGTTGCTTTTTCTCGGCAGACATCTATTTGCTTTAGGGCAGAAGAGTGCAGGCAACCTGGAGTGGCCCACACTCTCCAGCCACCCTGGGTAGGTGTTCTCCCAGGGCTTGAAGGGCCCGGTCCTGTACACTCCGAGGGCCGCCACACAGGATTAGGCCCCTCCAGCACTGGGATTGCCTACTTGGCGTTCCCCTTTTAAGAGATGTGCTTCTAAGCATCTCCAGGCTTTCCCCTCTAAGCAATGCATACAGGAAATTCCCAGGGGACATCTCTGTAAGCAGGGGGCTGCAAGGCTGGGCCACAGTGGCCGTGAGGACCAGGTGGCTTGTACTGGGGAGCCAGCATTTTATTTTTAGTAGGTTTTTGGTTTTTTTATTTTGCAGATTTCGTGGACAATGCCTGATTTTGGATTTCACGGAAACTGCAAAATTGGGCAATGTCCATGAAATTGCAAATTGAGTAGGTCCCTACACATGACCAGTGGATGGAACAATGGCTGACATGCATTTCACCCAATGAAGCAGATCACCTGATCTGCTTCGTTTGGCAACGTCTGTTTTATATCCACAGATCCCCAATAGGGAAGGTTCTAGCTGCTGAAAGGCATCCTGGGTAGTTGACAAGGGAAGGGAGATGAAGAGATGTCAGCTAGAAGCAGTTCTGGAGTATGAGTAAAGGGAACTACGGATAAAGCATGAGAAGTCGAAGAGAGGGTATGAGCAGAAGACAGCTATTGTGAAACAGGTTACAAGGATGTCAGAAATGGTAAGAAAGGCAGCAGTATTCATGTGAGGTAGCTAAAGGAAATTGGCACCTGGAAAGAAAAGATGACTGACAACAGTTGGGGGTGGGAAGTAAAGTGTGAAGTATTTATATACATAGGTAAGTTTACCATATGATACTTGAATGCAATTTAATGAGCACAAGCAAGCATTCCTGACTTGAAAGGCTTGAAGACAATCAAAATACTAGAAGAAACAATGACATCAAAGGGAAGACTCTCATTGGCTGATGTCCTAGCACAAAAAACATTTTAAATGAGTGTCTTTTTCTGTTTTCCTAATACAAGGGCAAATTTGAGCAGATAACAGGAAAGTAACATATCATTGAGGTAAGAAAATGTCTTTGGTTTCACTAAACCTAACAAACAATTTTCTATCCCAGCCCTGAGGCCACCTGGGAGCTGGTTGGAGACTCTGGTGTGGTCCCAGGGCTGGGAAGGATAATTAGCTGATTTTTGGTCCCAGCCCCAGTACTGCACCAGACTCTCCAACCAGCTCTGATCCCAGGGCACCAGGGAGATCCAGCATCAGGGGCAGCACCCTCTCCCAGCCTCCGCTCCCTATGCCTCCCTCTACCCGAAGCCAGAATAAGAGACCTGGCTTGGGAGATCATAGTAAGCATTACCACGCAACTAGGTAGAACACAGTCTAGCTTTTGGTAATGCTTACTACAATGTAAATAAAATACGTGACAAGGCCCTAACATACAGCTCAGTGAAAATAAAGAGCCTCATGCTATACAAATATGTGGCATCAGCTTCCACGGGCTCCAATGAAAGTTAAGGATATTCACTGTTTAACATGATCTGGTCTCAAGCCTGTTATCCTTTGTTATAGTCATGGTAAGTTCCAGAAAATCAGTTCACTCACTGCTAAAACTGAAAAAAAAAAAACATACAAAACTATTCAGCAGACTGGTGAAATAAATGAGTGCCAAATGAAATCAGCCTAATTTCTTCTTGCACTGCTTATCAGTGGGGAAGAAATAACTTGACTGTGTCTCACTTACATAATATTAAAAATTTTGTTCAATAAGCATGCTACTTTGTTCAATAAGCATGTTCTTTGAGACTCTATGGTTAAGAAAAAGAAAAATCAGCAGCAAAATGAACATGCACCTTTGAAAAATGATTCTTCAACATCCTTCTAAAGATTTCTGTCTTTTTCTTTAAAAAAAGCAACAAAAAAACCCAAAACAACCTATATGAATTGCTGTCTTCAGATACCATTCACGTTAGACAAAAAGATGACTCCTACCATTCTTTTCATCTGTCTGGTGCAGCGGGCACAATACCACACAAGGCGAGGATCATTCACTTCCTTGTCTGTCACCTGAGGTTTATGGCAATCCTGGTGGTAGAGATTATGGCACTCCTGACACTCCACTAACTGATTCCCAGAAGAAACTGTCATTTGCCTGCAGGACAAACAGTTGAGAAAAAATTACTGAAGAATACACTTTAAGGCTTAAAATAAAAACTAAAAATATGCTTGCTCTCCACATACATCTTCTATCTTTGGAAAAATGAAATGGATTCCTTTTCTATTGCACAGACTCTTCTGAACAAGTCTGGCTTGTTCTAAAATTGGTTCTTTACAGGAAAAAGTTTATATTATTTTAAATACATTTTAAAACAAGTTACCTCTACAGGACAAAATCATTTGGTGGGTCCCCTCTTTGGTTCTTTATGGTATTACAGACTTGAAAAAATAATCTCATCCAACCTGTTTGTATTTTCCTGCTTGAGTTTTATATTAGACATTAAGATCTTATGTACCTGGCTTTGCAGAGTGGATTTTGTGAACAACTATCTATATATTTACATGTCCACCCCAATACTGCTGTACAATCATCTATTTCATATTTGCATCATTATGTTGTAAGTTGTTGAGCAATACACTTGGACTACAATAATGTCTAAATGACGATCAGTAACAGTGCTTTCAATTTCAGGATTTTAGAAACATCATCATGCAAACAGTACACTATTTTGTGCAACTTTTATTAACTAACTGCTGGCTCCCAACACATGTAGACACTAGAAACTGCAGATAACACCCACACCATGGAAAAAATTGGATGTGTATGCCTCGAAGCAAACGTGTAAGCTGGTGATGAGGACTTAATTTTGTTTGGGCCTCTGGTGAAAGGAATCAAGTTGTATAAATGACAAATTAGTCACATACACATGACTGGAAGTATGCCTGTGAATTAGCCAAATACCATTTTCCTAATGATTTCTTCTTTCAGATGACAAATCAGGCTATTTAATTGCTAAGCTGCTTTTGCTCATATCCCCAAGGAGCAGGTAACCAAGTAACCATGGAAACTCTATTTGTGGACGGGTGGGGAAAGGTAATACCTTATATCTTTATATAACAAGAAAATGAAGTCAGAAGATGTTGTCCATATGGCTGTTGGAACATATTCTGGAAAATATACATTTTTTTAAATGGTCTATTTAAAAATTAAAGGAGGAAATATTTTGAAATTCTAGTGCACACTGTTTGGATTCAGGATGAATCAGAACCCAGTTCATTACAAAAAAAAAACTGGGTCAGAACAAACAATGATGTTTCAACTGCGTGTCACCAGGGAACAGACTAATTTCCATATTCTAAAACTATAAAACGACAATTTTCAGTGGATTACAAAAAAAATACATTTTTCATGCCAAGGAATGTCAATGCTAGACTTATTTTAAACTAATTTTGTAATCAAGTGACAGCCCAAATGGTTTTCTATCTTTGAAAAATGAAGATGAAATCAATGTATTTATTAAAGTTTAGAAGTCTGCTCTTGCAAAGGTAATAGGAATTTTTCATAAATCCTTTATCTTTGAAAGGAGTGCAGTGTCACCTGCAAAATTTCTCTATTTGGCACTCATTTATGCCTTGTAACCAACAACACCTGCAAATCTCAGGTATTAGAGAGGGCTGTTTTTTTTTAAACTGTCCTTCTCTCCATACCTCCATACTCTTGCTCTGACCATTTAAAAGGAAAAGAGGGGTCAACAACAACATATCTAGTCACTCTGAATTCCTAATTGTACCCTTAGCAAAGCCATACTCACACCTAACTCTAGACTAGCTCTAGAAGTGAATAAGCAAAGCTTAGTTGTCAGTTCAATCATCTGAGAGTTAGAGCATTTCGGTTCTAAAGTTGGGTTTGCACTCACTGGCTGTGTGACTTTGGACAAGTCACTTAATCTCTCTGTACTTGAGTTTCCAGGTCCATAAAATGGGATAACAGAACAACACTTGTAAGCTGGCAAATGACTTTCTGTTCTGTGCTTGTGTAGCGTGCATGATAGAAAAAAAAAGTCCTTACCCAGCACCAGAGATCCCAATTACTACTGAGAATAAATAAATAATATAATTTGGGTTCCTGGTGTTTTGCATTTGAATTTGAAGTTTTCATTAGCAGTTAAACTAAAACATTACCAAAGCCATGGAACAAGTTGACAACTGAGATGTGGCAGAAACCATGGCCCTAAAAAACATGTTGTTTTTTATCAATAAACCTCAAATAAACTTTGGACTAAAGACGGCATTAATTAGAGCTGGTAAGATATACAAGGAACTCAGAGATATGTAAATACAATGTAAAACATGTAAGAATGCTTCTTTTGTAGTAAAGAAACAATGACGCCTCTGATATTTTAAAGTGTGATTGAGATGTTTAGCAAGAGGCCTGTTCTCTGTCAGGTGTCAGCAAGGTTCTGCAACAGTGGCCTGGATCAACCTGGTTTGGTTCAAAGCAGTCCAGTGCTTCCAAGGCCACTGCTGCTGCTACCACTGCTTCTCCCAGCCAGGCTGCCCTGCCCACACTTGGAATCCACTAGGATACCACCAGACCTTCACCTGTTCTTATCTTGAAAAAGCATCCTGACCAGAACGAGCCAGACAGGGAATCATGTAGCATCAACACCTCCAATAGGTTCATCTAGGTCCTGAACAAATCCGGAACCTTGGGTTCATGTGTTACTTCACCCTTTATATGGAATGTTATTTTCCCTCCTCCTCTCTTCCCTCTTTTGTCATTTATCTAATAAAAGTTTGTTCTTTTGCAATATACTGTGCCCAGAAAGGCCAACTAGAAACAATGCCTTAAATGGCCTGGTAAAAGTTTGGCAGGTCTTAGAATGACTGACATGACCATATACCTGGTCTATTTATTTCTATCAACAAGGCTGTGGGAAGAAGCCAGTGCAAGAGGCCGCGGTGGTATGCTTTCTTTGTTGTCCTCTTATCTGTGTGTGTGCATGCATGTTGTATTTCGTCTTAAGAGAAACTGGATCAATTTTCAAAGCAACAGTTATAGACTATCTGAACTCATTCCCCATCTTCCTCCGATAAGACAATTGATACCATCTACAATGACTATCATATTAGGAGGCTTGGCCCTATAAAACATGCAACAAAGTTAAAAGGTGTATTTTTTAAATGGAAGTTTTCCTTTTCTGTCTTTAATAAAATTTTAAACTTTTAGCAACTGTTGTTACAATGGGAGGAAGTCAGAAATGATTTGATATGAAACCTTATTAAATGGTGTAAAAATGTGACAACAATAACATATCCATTAGTAAATCTGATACCTGCTCTCTATGAACACAACAGGAGCTGAAAATTGATTGGGGGGGGGGCACACACACACACCAACCTTCTTACTTTGTGTATGTATTCAAAAAGTACTTTTGCTAATTTTCCGTTATAGTAACACTAATATGCTTCCAAGTCATCAACAGATTCTTTTTTTAAATTAAATTCCAATTTCAGAATGTTTAATCATGCATCAGAAAAGGAAAGTCAGGAAGAAGCCCTTTTGTCTTTAAGTCTGAGATAAATACTCAGTTGGTAGCTAGAAATATTTTTATGGGTAAACCAACTACAAATTAGGCAGAAAGCAGGGCAGTGTGGCACCTTATATCACTAACTTTCAATTTATACCTCTTAACTTCTGGCTAACGTCAGATTAACATGGCTAAATACTCCTCTCAACTGCAAACTGTTACAGAAAAAAAAACCCACACAAAACTCTACAAATGCCATTTAAAAAAAAAATCTCAGAAAAGAACTGACTTTTGAGAAAACTGCTTGTGATTAGCAATTCACTTTTTAAATTCAGCTTCTAATCATAAATCAATATTTTAAACTATATACAAGATGCTCAATTTATTTTTTGTCTTTTCTGAAAGAAGGGCAGAGGTCTGGTCTTTATCACTCCTGCAAAAATTTCAATATTGTTATGAGAAATGATTTCCCTCAAGACTTTATTTCTGCTTCACTAACATTTATATATGTTTTTTCTTAAAGGCTCCATATTTCAGAATAGCATTTTTATTCAGGAAGCGCACTTAACCATATAATTAATTTTATGCCCATGCTTATGTTCAATTGAAGTCCTTAAATGCTTTCCAGAATAAAGATGAAAATTATTAACAAGCTAACAAATGTAATTAATTGGAAACACTAAGAGACAGCAAATTCAGATCTATACAATTCATTTGTACAATCACTTTTCATTGAAGAACTGCATTGTAAGAAAGGTATGAGGGTATGTTTGATGAAGCATATGACACTTACCGGCAAACAACACAGGCCAACCCCATCTCCATAGCAAAATCATCAGCACTGGTTTCATCAAAACTGGATAGATCAGGCATAGACAAATCCTTGCTAGTCTGGACTGTGATAGGGGAGGAACGAGTCTCTTGCTTTTCTAGCCTGGGTTTTTTTGGAATGTCACCTCCTTCTATTATCTCCCCTTTTATCTGTTAAGCATTCACATGTACACACACACACACACACACACACACACACACACACACACACACAGAGAAGATGAAAATGTGAAAGGTTAGTTATTAAAATTTATCTGAGCCACCAACTGGCATAAACAGTTCAGCCTAAGTTCCCCCTCCTTTCCTCAGCTTTTGCTTTCTGTTCCCTATCGGGGAGTTGGTGCAGCCCACAGTACTGGGAGATCCCATGGCACAGTGTAGGGAGGGAGCTAAAGTGAGGGCTGCCCACATGTGTGGTGCAGTGGGGGTGGGGGGCATTGCCCATGCATGTGGTGTAGATTAGGACCCATGGCTTGGATTAGTGCAGCCCCTGGGTGGAGAGCCCCCAGCCACTTAGAAGTTGGACAACCCTGGTTTAGAAATACAGCAGTTAAAGTATAAATGTACATCTACACAATATGCTTTCCTAGAGAGATATATTCATTGCCACCACAACATTTTTGAACTAGTAGTTTAAGGAGTCCTCTGTATTACAGCTCAGGATTTGTTAAAAGTTCAGGGGTTTTGAGAAAAAAAAGAGAGTGAGAGAGTGGTCGGCATACTATTTCTATTATGCTCTTCCCAAGAGTAGTAATGTATTATAAAATATGGAAAATTAAGATGAAATTTTTGCTATGCTGTTTGTCCTGTGTTAACCAGTGATGCTAATTAATGGGACACGTGAGCTATGGCCTTAACTAAAAATAAATCAAATTTGCCAAGTTCTTCATGAACAAATTGCTTCTTGTTACAATATTTTTAAATTCAAGCGCCAACAGAACCAATTTCACTGCAAATTATTTAATTGTTAAGACTTACTTTATCAGCGGATCTTTTCTCAGTTTCTTTTTTCACCTTTTCTGTTGTAGTAGGCTTGCCATTGTTGTTGCCTGAAGGCAAGCTGGATGAAGCTTTAGGCTCCTGCTTACTGGAGACTGATTTGGTAATAGATACTTTGGGTTGTTCCACTTCCTAAACAAACAAAAGAAGACTTAAAGACAAACCTAATACAATGGTAACCAATCAAATCACATACAGGAATAAGTAAGTTTAATTTGGCTGCAGTAACTTCTACAAAAACAAAAACCTTTCAAGAGATAGGGTTCTAGTTTAACAAAAAAACCAAAACAAAACAAAACCCTAAGCACATCTTCATTTTGGTTTATTAATTTCAAAGGAAAACATTTTAAACCTGTAAAATTGAAAACCATAACAAACAAAATTTTTTAGATAATTTTGAAGACAAAATGTAATGTAGGAAAACATAAAGGAGATGATTTCTGTAGTCAGTGAACATCAGTATTTCATTCCTTTGAAGAGAAAAATATTGGCCTTTGCTTAATCTTGGCCAGTATTTACCTTTTAGGTCAGTAAATCTGAATATGCATATCAACAGTTCTTACAAGTGATGTATTAATATTAGTGGTGAATAACAAGCAGGTCGGTTGTAAATGAGTGATCAATTACAGCTATAGGTGTGAGAATCAAAAGCTGAACAACTAAAGTTCCTTCTAGCCTAGGGAAGAACTAACTATAACACTTCATTTAACCTAAGTTATCCGTGTGTCAGTGCAGACCAGTAAAGCGTAGAGTTTTCTTTCTAATGTTCTAATTAGTATATTTTTGGTGGTTTTCAATACACTGGTAAAATTTTAGCTGGTTGTTTTACAAATTATTTTTTTGGTTGCTACCTGCCCCATGCAAATTTAAAATCAACAGAATTTGCAGAAAACAGGTTTTTTAACTACTTTAAGATCTCTCCACAACAACAACAACTACTCTGCATTTTATGAGCATTTAGTTTTAATTACAAGTTGATAAATCCATCAATTTGGTTAATTTTGGATGACCAATATGGTACAGGAATAGAAAGTGACTGCAGAGCAATACATTACAAATTCATAACTCTTCCAACTTAAGAAGAAACAGCTGCCTTCCAGATCCAGAGTCTGCCCCAACTAAAGTCTACAGAATTTTTGCCATTATCTTCAACAACAGTAGGATCAACCTTGCCGTGTTAAAGGTGAGCAATCAACATGGTTACTCCACAAATCTGTTCATTTATTTCCACTTCTTTTAGTCCTTCATCTAGAAAACTTAAAACAGGAATAGCTGGAGTGATAACAACACATGTAAAATGACCTGCATGTTCCACAAATGATAATACCTTCTGTGAAGGACGATAGCTTGAATCAGTTCCTCTGGCCAGAGACTCATCGAGCAAAGCTTTTAGCTTTTCAGCAGAATCTTTACTTTTTGAATGAAGGAAGCCGAGGGCTTTCAAAAAGATGGGATCAAGTTCCAAGTTCACTGTGGCAGCCATAGCAGCCTCTTTGAAGAAAAATGAAAAAGAAGAGAACATTATTTACATGCAGTATAACTCATGCAACAGAATAGACAGAATAGTTCAGAGGAGGCGTATGTGTGTGTATATCTAAATATATATAGGGACCTACCTAAATCACGACAGAAGAGCACTGCGCAGCGGCTTCTTTTTGCTGTGTACTCCCCCCTGACACTGATTTTTGGAGGGGCCCCAGCAGTCCCACTTGCTACTTATCGGCTGGGAGGCAAAACTGTGGTTTTAAACATGCCACAGTTTTTGCCTCCTGACCAATCAGTAGTGACTGGTGGGGGTCATCGGGGCCCTTCGGCCAATCAGTAGCAGGAGGCAAAAACTGTGGCATATTTAACACCGTGTTTTTGGTCCCCCGGCTGATCGGAAGCAAGTGGTGACTAGTGGCGCTTCCAGGCCCCTCTGACAATCAGTTGGCGGGGGGAGAGTAGGGGCGGTATATGCAAAAACAGCATGAATAAATGAGCTGCTGCGCAGTGCATTTCTGCTGCAGTTTAGGTATGTCTACATATATACACACACACGCACACACACAGAGAGAGAGAGAGAGAAACAAACATATATATAGGCATGCATACATATCTGTATCAATATCTATCTAGGTAGATATCAATATAGATATACATGTTATATATGTATGTGCATATATGTCTCTCTCTCTATATAAGGACCTACCAAAATTGCAGCAGAAGTGTGTGTGTGTGTGTGTGTCTAGAGAGAGAGAGAAGTGGTCCAATAAAAGATATCCCTCTAAGAAATCCTTGCCTCTTGCATAATTCCTGGACCATCATAGCTACAAAATCACATTAACACTACCAAAAATTATCATATGCACATGGAACATGTATTCCAGAATCTCACTATTTGTATTCAGAATGGCTGGCAACTTCAAGAAAAACAAAAAAGCTTGGTTTCCTTTTCTCGTAAGACATAAGCTTAAAATGGCATATGCACGTCATAGTTTCATAGTAGCTAGGGTCAGGAGGGACCTGAACAGATCATCTAGCCTGACCCCCTCCCACAGGCAGGAATGAATGCTGAGTTCACAAGACCCCAGACAGGTGATCACTCCTCTTGAATTTGCCCAAGGTAGGGGCGAGGACCACTTCCCTTGGGAAGTTGGTTCCAGATTTTGGCCACCCTAACTGTAAAATATTGCCTTCTGATCTCTAACCTAAGCCTATTCTCCATTAGCTTATGACCATTGTTCCTTGTCACCCCAGGTGGTGCTGGGGAAAAAAAGGGCTCTGCCTATTTGCTGTTGATCCCCCCTGATGAGCTTGTAGGCAGCCACCAGGTCCCCCCTCAGCCTTCTCTTGCTGAGGCTGAACAGGTTCAGGTCCTTCAGTCTCTCCTTGTAGGGCCTGTCCTGCTGCCCCTCACCAAGCGGGTGGCCCTCCTCTGAACCCTCTCCAGGCTGGCCACATCCCTTTTGAAGTGCAGCGCCTAGTACTGGATGCATTACTCCAACTGCAGCCGGACCAAAGTCACATAGAGGGGGAGCATCACTTCTCTGGACTGGCTTGAGATGCACCTTTGGATGCATGACAAGGTATGGCTGGCCTTGCTGGCTGCGGTCTGGCATTGGCAGCTCATGTTCATCTTGGAGTCAATGATGACTCCAAGATCCCTTTCCTCCTCTGTGCTTTCAAGAAGGGAACTCTCCAGCCTGTATGTGTGCTGTGGATTCCTTCTCCCAAGCTGCAGCACCCTGCATTTGTCTACGTTGAACCCCATCCTATTCTCATCTGCCCACTTTTGTAGTCTGTCTAAATCTAGTTGCAGCCTCTCTCTCCCTTCAAGTGTGTCCACCTCGCCCCACATCTTAGTGTCATCAGCAAACTTGGACAGCGTGCTTTCCACCCCCTTGTCCAAGTCGCTGATGAAGATGTTAAACAGTGCGGGCCCGAGGACCGAGCCCTGGGGTACCCCACTGCTCACATCTCGCCAGGTTGAGTACAACCCGTCCACCACTACTCTCTGGGTGCGCCCCATCAGCCACTTTTTACCCATCCAACTGTGTAGGCATCAATGCTGCAGTCGCTTAATTTATTGATGAGGATGGGGTGAGAGACAGTGTCAAAGGCCTTCTTAAAGTCTAGAAAGACTACGTCCATGGCGACACCATCATCCAAAGATTTAGTTACTTGGTCATAAAAGGCAATCAGGTTGGTCTGGCAGGACCTGCCTTTGAAGAACCCATGCTGATTGCCCCTGAGCATGATCTCCCCTGCTGGCCCCCAACAGATATGCTCCTTGATGATCCTCTCCAAGAGTTTCCTGAGCACCGAGGTGAGACTTACAGGCCTATAATTACTTGGGTCCTCCTTCCTCCCCTTCTTGAAAATTTCCTTTTGTAGGTTGCTAATTTCACAATAATGTACATTAGGAAAATTGATTTTCTTTGTAGGTAATTTAATTTTTGTTAACTTTTTAGATGATGAAATGCCCCAATATCAACACAAATGAGATGAAGTGAGAGAATGGGCTTGTACTATACTTCTCACTTGATCAGTAAAAAAAAGTGTTACTGGTGTTTAAGACTTACTATTAGGTTAATGGCCACTGGGAAACGATTTGACAAGAATGACTTGGCAAAGATTATGGAACAGAGAAAAGGTTCTGAACAGAATTCTTTTAGAACAGAAAGGGGTAACATTTATTTTAAAATAACCTTGGTTCATACCATTTATTTTTGCACTTTGGAACCTTCTCAGTCAATCTCAGCAACAAATTTCAGAAAGGGCAATTAAACGAGAGACCTCCCCTAAAAGAGAACAGATTACTCTAAATCAGCAATATATCTTTATTACAACAGTCTAAGGAAAGCTACAGCAAACTGAGGCTGCTCGTCTATTCCAAAAAGCATGAGAAATATCTATTTTTAACAATTCCTTTTATCATCATCCCAAAATGATTGTGATGTCTTACTTTTTATTTTGTAATTCAGAATACATTCTTGAAAGAGCTTTCATGATGTCTCAAAAGAATAGCTTGGACATTTACTCTGGTTTCAGCTTGCAGGGTCTTGAGTGAATTCCTTTTGATGTTGAGACAGTGAACTTTTACCCCTTTGGACAATTCGCCAGCAGAGGTAGGCTGCTCCCTTACTGCTTGCCTAGAAGTCTCCAGGAATCTTTATCTCATGCTGGGCTTTCACAAGACACTAGAGAATCACTCTACCAAGATCATCAAGGAGTTCACCACATAATAGACTTCATACAGATTTTATCAATGGACCCAGCAGAGAGTTAAGAATTGTATTCAGAACCTTTTCTCTATTCCTTAATCTTTCCTTCTTGTCAAATCATTTCCCAGAGGCCATAAAACTTCCACTACTAAGTCCAAAACACCAGTAACTCTGGCTGTCTACTGATCAAGCAAAGACTACAGTGTAAGCCCATCTCAAGCAACTCAGTTTCTCTCTGATGTCTACAAAAATGAATTTCAATGCATGCAGAAAGTAGATATCCTCCTCTCTCATACATCTATCTTCGATAACTGCTCAGACCACTCTTGAGATCTGTGGGCTGTACTATCTGTTCTTTTTCTTTGTTCTGTGTTTATGGTCTGAGTTTCAGTACCACACAGTGTATAACTTAGTCTCTGTTAAATCCCCAATGATATAAAAATGGTGAAATAGTAGAAAAACCCAGTTCATATCAACTGGAGTAATGGATTGCTTGAGGAACTTAAAGTTCCTTTTCTTAGAGTTTCCCTGTTTACAAATCTGCATATAACTTACTGACATTAAGAACAGATGTTAGTAGCAAGCCAAACTCAGGATGGTTTCAGGCTAAATGTGACTTCTCAAATTAAAAGAACTCTAAGAAAGTGACTACTAGCACATCGATTCAAATAGCTCAGGGACAGTTTTGTTTTCCAGTAATAATTCATAAATCTCTTTCTGGAGTTAGCTTTTTAAGAACTTTACTGTCAAGAAACTGTAAAAATATGTGCAGTTTGCATTTAATTCTTTGATGTGTATACCAAAGCTTGGCATCTCTCTTCTGGCCTCAAGGTTAACATTATAATAATGCCACATGTTAGTAGTATCATAGTTAAGAATCTGTCAGTGTTTTGTCCATAATGCCTCCTTTTACAGGAATACTCAAGACAGTTAAAATATGCTCTAGGCTAAAACTGAGTACATAAAGGCTGAGCTTGGAAATGAATTTTCAATTAAAAACATATATTTTAAAGTTAAAGAAAGAAGGAAAAATATCCATCTGCTGGAGGAGGAAGCAGCTCATCAGTTGCTAACTTCGAAATGGACTTCACCTGTAAGCATAAATTTCATAAACTGCTCTCTGACTGGAATACAGTAACAGAGAAACTGCCATACAGTCTCAAACCAACTGCTGGTCTGGTTCATTTATCTTGCCTTTAACCAATACCAGATTTTTGAGAGCAGTGAGAAAGATGGTCTAAAGCTTAAGTCACTAGCCTGCGACATGAGAAACTGGAGTTCAGTGTCTTCTTATGCCATGAATCTTTTAGGCCCAGGCCAACAGAAGAAATGAGATGACATTTAGTTCCCTAAATCCCAAAATGCAAATCTTAAAATCTGTTTAATGGAGGTGCACCAATATATCAGTTGCATACTGGACTGGCACCAATAAAAGGGAAATTTACATTATTAGCTACTGGCTTTTTTTGGCTGATAATGTTCGCTGATAAATACAATTAATTATGCCTTCTGGCCAGGGACCCCGGATGCCGCATGCATGTGCGTGGCCGCATACATGCATGTGGCCAGGAATGTAGCTGGGCAGTGTGGAGAGCAGCTCCCTGCAGGTAAGTCTGTGGAGGGGAAGGGGTATGGGGGAGGGAAGGGGTGTGGAGGGGCAGATCAAGGCTCCCACAGTGAGGGAGGGAGGGTGGCAGGGCAGGGATTGGGGGCACTGCCCAGCCAGGGTAGTGAATGGGACCTGGGGCTGGGTCGGGGAGTGGGACAGAGCTGCGGGTGGCTCATCCAGAGGCATGGCAGGGGAGAGGGGGCAACTCCCCACTGCTGCATGCACTCCCCAGGGGAGGTATGGGGGGACATATGCCTCCCCAGATTTGTGTGCAGGGTGGATGGAGGCTGCTCACTGTGGGCTTGGGGCTCTCCGCCCTGCTGCCTTTGTCCCAGGAGCCCTGAGCTGGCCGTGCAGGGGCAGTAGCAGGGGCAACGAGTTGTGCCTCCCCCTGCCAGGTGGGCAGGGGGTGAACAGCTGGCATGGGGCTCCCAGGGCAAAAGCAGCAGAGCAAAAAGCCAAAAGCCCCCACCCTCACCCCTTTCAGCTTTGCTCCAGTTAAAAGCATCCCCACACTTAAAAATGGCGGCAGGGCTTGAAGTAAAGCTCATTTGACAAGCTTTATTTCAAGCGCCCCCACTGCCATTTTTAATGCTTCCTGCCCCAGCCTGGGTCCCCCAGTCCCTGCCCCACTCCCTCTCTCACTGTGGGGGCCTCAATCTGCCCCCCATGCCCCTTCCCTCCCCTGAGCCCCTTCCTCCCCACAGACTTACCTGCAGGGAGCTGCCCTCCACACTGCCTAACTGCATTCCTGTAAATTGGTTATCAGATCGGTATCGGCTGATATGGCTGGTTAACAACAGGCTATTGGTACTGGCCAAGAAAATCTTTATCGGTGCACTGTCTAACCACCTAGGTGCAGAAGCTATCAAAACTTCTGCTCATGGATGGTCTCAGTCTTGCCATTGAGAAGCAGCTCAGCACTCATTTCCTCTCCCAGAAGAACACCTGAGGCCAGGTAATAGGCCAGGGATAGGCAAAATAAAGCCCGCAGGCTGGATCTGGCTCATCAACTAACTGGATCTAGCCCACAGGCGGGGCGCCCACCAAGTGAATGGATCCAGCCTGTGTGTAGGCAGTGGCTCCAGCAGCCGCATAGTGATGGACAGCTAGGGCTGCTTCCCACATGCCAAGCGCTCTCTGTCTCTCTCTGGGCTGGGGCTGCCACCAGTGTAGCAGCAGAAGCATGAACCTGTGCACAGCTGTAGCATGCCACCACCCCCGAGTCTGGATTTGACAGCTACCAGCTGCATCCACAGCTGCCGAAATGTGGCCAACACCTTCCCCATTGGGGCTTTGGGTGCAGGGGGTGGGGGGAAATGCTACAGCTGCAGGCAGGTTCAGGATTCTGTGCTGGTCACAGCCTAGAGCCGTAGCACATAGTACCAGTACTCAACATGGTATTCTGAGAAAGACATGCTATTTATCTGTATTATACTGCAGTGCTATAATGCTATCAATTCCATTTTTATAAAACCTAACACTGTTTACATTTTACTGCCATTTCTTATCAAGGTTTTCCATTCAGCTCTCCACGACAACTACCCATGTTGTTTTCTGTAGCTGTTAATTACAACCTAGCAACATTAATTACTTATTCAAAATGTTCTTTCCAACATGCATTGAACCAGATTTGTCAATACTACCTCTTGCCTTTCACCGCACTTCAAATTCACCTCTGTTTATTCTATTTCTCTTACCCCTCACAATTGCTTCTGGGCTCAACTAACCTAATAATTGTGTCATCAGTAAATTTAGCATTTTCACTGGTAACTCCCTTTTCTAGATCACTAATATATTAAACACCGGTCCTGGAACAGAATATAACCTTTTCCCACTGTTTTTTTTTTTTAATCCAGGCAAGAAGTTAAAAGACCTTTAATTCTCATTCTGTTTCCACTTTCCTGGGTTCGGATCCACAACAGCACTTTGCCTTTCATCATGTGAATTCCTAAACAGCTTTCTGTAAGGGATTTAGTTAGTTAAACTTTAAACTATTTATTCAGGGAAACAATCAAAAAGTTTTAATACTTTAACTAAATGATATTAACTAGATCTACTTAGGCTGTGGATAGACATAACATTTGAACAATCTCAAACAGTTTTGAAACTCCTTTGAGATATTAAGGTTGCATATACAGACAGATGCACCCAATAACGTGCTCTTGAAATGGCCAAAGGATGACAGAAATGTACCTAGAGAGAGCTGGTGCTATTTTGTACTGTTTCATTATGGAATATTTCATGTTATGTGTATATTTACAGAAGTTTAGAGCTGGAAGGGACCTTGTGAGATCACTGGGTCCAGCTCCCCTGCTCTGGGCTGGGAAGACTGCTGGGGTCAAATAACTATCCCACAATGCTGTGCTCTCCCTTTCCCCAACCCTGTCACAGGCTCCCTGCACCCCAAGCTCTGTGGATCCCAACACTTGGAGTGCCACAACCGCCTCCAAAACTGGCCACTGCTGGCATCCCGTGGGCTCCTGGCACCCGCAGTGGCCAGGGTGCAGGGAGTGCTCACTGACTGTCCACTCTGCTTTCCCCCTCTCATTAGAGAGCAATAGGAGGAGGAAAACAAGGGGAAAGGAGCCACAGCACCAAGAATGATTCCCAAAGGTGCAATGATTCTCAAAGGGTGGAAGAGCGACAAATGTGCTGTGAGATCCCCACGCGTGAGGAAGTAAATGCTCTCCTCCCCAGTTCGGCACCCTGTGCCTACCCTAATTACTCCAGTAGGCCTATGGCTGCTCCTCTTGGAACTGCCACAGCTGCTGCTGCCTTTCCCTGCCTTCCTCTGTCCCCAGGCAGCCCCTATGCTGCCCACCACCCTCCCTCCCTCCCATCCCCCCCCACACACACACTCCCAGCAAAATGCTCTGCGAGAAGTCAGACGGGCTGATCATCCCCTCCACTCCTCCCATGTTCCTGAGACCAGCAGGAGGAGCTGCAGGGGTGGCCACTGGCATGAGACACCCTGTAAGAGCAGCCTCAGCAGTGGGGGTCTGCCCTTGTCCTAAAGTTACAGACCAGGGATCAGAAGGGGGAAAATAGTGGAAAGAGTAGGGCACAGCAGAGTGATGTCCTGTCCCCAACTGCCCTTAAGCAGCACCAGCTAGATCAGTGGTTCTCAATATTTTTAGCATCAATGCCCTTCCACACCTGCATGTGTTTTCTGAATTAGATCTATCTCAGTGATTTTCACCTGGGGAGCTGTGGAATTCAGAAAACCTACGGAGGGGTGTCTTGGGACTAAAATGGTTGAGAATCACTGGCATAGAGACTAAGTTGCTTAACAAAAGATGTATTTGGTGTCATTTTTAACAATGCATCTCAGAACTGGCATGATTTCCTTTGGCAAGGGAAAAGAACATTATATGTTGGGGTTTTTTTGGGGGGGTGGGGGTAGGGGGCGCAGAACAGGTGTATGTAATGTGGTGTCAGTTTTAAATCAGAAATAAATGTGCCCCAGGTATCAAAAATATGGGAAATAATTAGGGCTGTGCAAAATTTCTCTGGCTGTTTCAACTCATTTTCAGCTCAAAACAATGAAATCAAAATGAAATGAAGGGCTTCAAAACAGCCTCAAAACAAAACGAGGGCAGTCAAAACGTTTGGAAACGTTTTGCATTTCGAAGTAGCCCAGCTGAGTTCCTCTCTGCTGCGCTATGATCAGGCTGGGGAAGAAAACTCAGCCCACCTGAGTTCCCTTCCCCAGCCAGATCAAAATGTCAAAACAGCATCGAAACACCGAAACCATTTTGATGAATCGGAACAGAACAGTGTTTTCGAACTGAAACCAAACTCGAAACAAAACAATTTTCCATTGAAATGGATGTTGAAGCCAAACGCTGCTGTTTTGCACAGCCCGAGAAATAATGCCCTAGTACACCCCCTGGTTGGAGAGTGCTGTTGCTGCATGCCACAACAGTGATTTTTTGAAGCCTTCTCATAGGGGGGGGAAGGGGAGCAAGGGGCCTTGCATATCTGCCATGGCTGAAATATACTTTTTGAAATGTTTCAAACTGTGTTACATTTTGAAACATTTGAAATGTTACATCTATTTGCCTCCTTAGCTATTATTTTGTTCAAAGAACTGTAACAGATTTTCTTCAACAGAATCAATAATAGTTTGTGTTTTATAGTCTATTTTTAAATGGATTCGGTCTATTTTCCTAACATTACAGTGCAATTCAATGGTGTAAAATTTCTAGGATCATCACGATGGCTTCTCAAATGAAAGTTACATCTGCTTTCCTTTTGTATTTCCCCAGAATAAAACATTTTAAACATGCAATAATAGAAAGCTAGGGTTGAAAGGGACCTCAGAAGGTCAGGCAGTCCAAACCGCTGCATAAAGCAGGACCACCCCCAACTAGATCATCCCAGCCAAAGCTTTGTTCACGCAGGCCTTTAAAGACCTCCAAGGATGGAGACTCCACCACCTCTCTAGGTAACCCGGTTCCAGTGCCTCGACACCCTCCTAGTGAGGAAGTTTTTCCTAATATCCAACCTAAACTTCCCTTGCTGCAACCTGAGACCATTGCTTCTTGTTCTGTCATCTGCCACCACTGAGAACAGTCTAGCTCCATCCCCTTTGGAATTGCTCTTCAGGTAGTTAAAGGCTGCTATTAAATCCATCTTCTCTTCTCTAGACTAAATAACCCCAGTTCTCTCAGCCTCTCCCCCATAAGTCATGTGCCCCAGCCCCCTAACCATTTTGGTTGCTCTCCACTGGACTCTCTTCAACTTATCCACATCCTTTCTGTAGTAGGGGCCCAAAACTGGACACAATACTCCAGATGTGGCCTCACCAATGAAGAACAGAAGGGAAGAATCACTTTCCTCAATCTGCTGGCAATGCTGCCAATAATGCAGCCTGGTAATGCATTATCCTTCTTGGCAATAAGGGCTCACTGCTGACTCATAGTCAGTTTACTGTCCACTGTAACCCCCAGATCCTTTTCTGCAGAGCTGCTGTTTAGCCAGCCAGTCTGTACTAGTGCATGGGATTCTCCAGGACTTTGCACATGTCCTCATTGAACCTCACGAAATTTCTTTTGGCCCAATCCCCCAATTTGTCTAAAACACTCTGAATCCTAGCCCTACCCTAAACCATAGCTACTACTCCCCACAGGTTGCTGTCATCTAGAAACTTGCTGAGGGTGCACTCCATCCCATCTTCCAGATCGTTAATGAAGATACTGAACAAAACCAGCCCCAGGACTGACCCCTGGGGCATTCCACTTGATACTGGCTGCCAACTAGACCTCAAGCCATTGATTACTACCCTCTGAGCCCAATGCTCCAGACAGTTTTCTATCCACCATCCAGCCCATTCATTCAACCCATATTTCCTTAATTTGCTTGCTTAATTTCTTTCTCTTCATCAGGTCGATCCCATCTGTTCCAACCAATCCTTTTTCTTGGACCAACATTCCATAGTCGAAGAAGCCAAATCCCCGCTGATGACACCACCTGTGCAGCCATGCATTGATCTGCAGGATAAGTCCACTCCTGTCCTGCCTCTTTCCC
>NW_005842252.1:1076395-1080446 GCF_000455745.1 Alligator sinensis
GACAGATTGAGGAAAGCACCACCTGTTCCCTTGTCCCCTTCACCCTTGCACCCAGAGTCCTGTAGTCACCCATGATCTTTTCAGGGTCACCCCTTACAGTATCATTGGTGCCTGCATGGATGAGCATGGGGTAATAGTCAGGTTGTACTTTTTTGTTAGTAGTTCAGCACCCTAAATTCCTTCTTAGTTTGGATAAATGGATTTTTGATATTTGGTCCAATCCATTTTTCTTTATTTACAGGATTTTTGTTTTCTGATATCTCAGTGCTAAACAGACCCTCGGACTAAAAATGTAAGCTGGGATCAATTATCTCCTCAGCTTCCTTTGTGATAAAGATGCAGATAATTCATTTAACTTTTCTGTATTGTTCTTTTCATGGAAAGAAAGATTGCCAGGAGGGAGGACTGAAACCATTAGATACTGCCCATCTTGGGAAGTTTCCCCTGGAATAAACAGCATGGAGACAAACTATGGAATGGGCTCACCTGGAATCAGTTTTCACATTCCACAGACCTCTTCTGTTTTCAAAAACTGTCTAATTCTGCACTTTGACAAAATTGAGACTTATCAGTTTGTTGTGAAAGAACACAGAGATCCCAGACTAGCAAAGAGTTAGGGGATAGAGAAGACGTAAGGTTCCATTTTCTGTCTGATTCATACCAGAAACCTGGAATCTCAGTCTCCCATACCCCTCCGTACTATCTGCTACTCACAGCAGGTTCCTCTGGTTTGCCTGCAAATTCCCTCCTGGGCCTATAGAAACTTTCCCAACAACACTTCTATCAAAGCTAGTAAATGCCTGCAAGAAAATAAACACGTTCAACAGACATCAGTATCCTTGAAAGGTTTTCCATCTGTTCAACTTCTGAAGGGGAACTTGGGTAAAGAGCACAGCACTTTTACCACGTTGCAGCACTTAGGGAAGCCAGACATGAATGTACTGCCTGAGTGAGTTTAGTTCATCAGTTTGAGTTACCAGTTATTGGTTTCATTCTTGACAACCTGGATGATATTGTGGCAATTTACTCAGGGGGCATTCTGAGTTGAGCTAGTCCAAAACTGCAACCACAAATGGAAGGGAAGGGAAGAGAGATGATCTCCTTCCTGCACTGCCCTGCTAATGTGACACCATGATCCAATGCAGAAGCCATGGGGCTCTGCCCTGTACCAGGAGTTCATCTTTTTTATCAGTAGGTAGTAGTGCTCTTCTCCTAAACTGCCCCATATCTTCTAGCCTTAGCCACTGCCTCCACACACAAAGGATGCTACATATGAACTGTCTAGAGGTGCATTGATGCATTGGTCCATATTGTATCGGCACTGATAAAAGGAAAATTGACATTACTGGCAATTGGCTTTTTTTGGCTAATGTGCCTGATAATGTCGCTGATAAGTGTCACATGCATGTGAGCAGCCGTAGAATGCATACGGCCAGGAGTGCAGCCCAGAAGCTTGGAGAGCAGCATCTGGTCAATAAATCTGTGGGGAGGAAGGGGCGTGGTGGTGGGGGGCAGACTGAGGCCCCCGCGGTGACGGAGGGAGTGGGGCTGGGGCAGTTGCTGCCCAGCCAGGATGGGGTGGAGTGTGGGACAGAGCGAGGATTACGGGGGGGACTATGGCTACCCCAAAATTTGCCATAGCCACCCCTCCCAGTGCCGTCATCCGCCCTGCCCTAGCCCCTGCCAGGAAGAGGTTGGCACAGCCCTGGCCCTAAGTGCGCAGCCCACCCTCACCCCACACACAGATCCAGGGGGGGCATGTGCCCCCCATGCTTGCCCCAGGGGTACGTGCAGAGGCAGGAGCTGCTTCCCCCTCCCTCGGACCAGCTGCAACTCCGTCCCGGCTGTGCAGCGCCTACCCCAGCCCCTGCCTCACTGCAGGGGCCTCAATCTGCCTCCCCTACGCTCCTTCCCCACAACAGACTTACTGGCTGGATGCTGCTCTCCAAACTGCCAGGCTGCATATTGGCAATCGGATCGGTATCAACTGATATGACTGGTTAATAATCGGCCATCCGTAAAGGCCCCCCAATTTTTTATTGATGCACTCCTAGAATGGTCCCATAGTCCCAACATCCATTGTTCCTCCATGTCTAACATCTGTTCACTAGCCTGAACACTCCATGATTCTCCACAGACCTCTAATATGCAATCCCACAGACCACTTATGCTCCAGCACCACATGCAGTCCAATAGCCTGCTTTTCTCAGAGCATCTTGCAGAGATACACAGCCCACCAATTATTCCCACCCTAGGCCTGGCACTACAGCCCCAGAGTCCACTTCCTCCAACCCCTTGTATAACTCCACAGCCTCCCTCCCCTGTACTTGCAAGGCATGTTGCAGAGTTACAGAGACTGAGGGCAGTCACGTTTGCCTGGCAGTGCACTGGGCTAATTAGCAAAAGAGTTAGTAGACAGAGAGCCACCTCAGATCTTTTATTTGGGAAGGCCCTGCCTGGACTGGGTGCTAGATCCAGCCAGCATTTGGAGAATTCTGGTTTAACTGGTTACAGTCTGTCTTTACTCTCCCCACCCTTTCCTCACTTAATAGATAAGCTGTTGCTTGAAATAAAGTAAAAAGGTTAAAAGTGATGAAAGTCTTCCAGCACATTAACTTTAATTTAAAGACTGTCTTGTAACTTGGGAACAACTGACCTGCCCTATATACACACAAGTGCACATACACATATATATGCACGCAGACAGGTACAGGTACATGTGTGTGCACTGTGCACATGTATTGTGAATCTGTTGGTTCATTTCCTCCTACCTGCTGTTTGTCTGTCTCTGGGCTACTTATTGCTTGGTTTGTGTCCTCTCTTCATAGATTTCATAGACATTAGGGGCTGGAAGGGATCTCATGAAATCATTGAGTCCAGTCCCCCCTGCCAGAGGCAGGAAGTCTGCAGGGATCAAATGATTCCAGCAAGATAAGCATCCAGGCGCCTTTTGAATGAGTCCACAGTAGGTGCTTGCACCAACCAGCTCTGGGGGGAGTCTGTTCCAGACCCTGGGCACACGGACTGTAAAGAAGTTTTTTTTTATGTCCAGTCTAAATCGGCCTTCCAGGAGTTTGTGGCCGTTATACCTAGTTATCCCTTGGGGGGCCCTGGTGAACAACAGTTCTCCCGGATCCTAATGTGCCCCCCCTTATAGACTTATACTTCTCTTCTTAGACTAAACTTACATATACCCAGCCATAGGCGACATAGCCACAGGTAGAGGGTGCACAGAGGAGCACGAGCCCCCCCTGACAGTGGACACTGATGCTGTTGGTAAGGCTGGTGCCCCCCCGGCAGGGCTGCCACCGTGGTGGCTTATGCAGGCACCCCCCCCCAAATTCAGGAGGTGCCAGTCACTCATGTACCCAGCACTACCGCAAATAAAGAGCAGCTCTTCACAGAGCCATATCTTTCAGCTTGACCCTAACGTACTGTTAACCCAGTAACATGCTTGCATTTAGCTCAGGTTTGACTGCCCAAAATGCATCTTCAAAGGAAAAACAAACAGGTGAAAAGGGGTCTGGTAATTCAGGTGAGGTTCGAGAACCTGAACCATTAGAGATGGAAAAGCCCTATCTGGTTCACTGCCCAGAAAAGCAAACAGAAATGAATTCCTGGCTAATGCTTACTGTAAGGCAGGGGTGACAAAGTGAGCTGGCCCCGTGCACCAGATGAGTGCAACGGGACTGGTCCACAGGCTGGATCGGGTCCACGGACTGCCCCTCCCCCCCAGCCAGGCGTGTCAGATCCAGCCCCCGCGTGCAGTACAGGTCCTGGATCTGGCAGGTGGCGGGACCCACAGGCCCCTGCCCCGCGGCCGGTGCCGGTGCCACTGTGGCTGGTGCGGGACTGGACTGCACTGCACTGCTCCGCTCTAGGACCCGTGCTGCATGCGACACCTGCCTCGGGCCGGCTGGAGCAGGTGCTGCAAGCACTGCATCGGCTTGCTAGGAGGAGGGGGGGTGGGGAGGGGTCCCAAACCGGCCCTGCACACGTGCTATTTGCAGCCCAGATCGCTTACCCCTGGCCGCGCCGGCCGGCCAGTCCG
>NW_005842252.1:1082538-1092767 GCF_000455745.1 Alligator sinensis
CTGGCCTGGGCCCCGGGCGCGGCTGGCGGTGGGGTCTCTCCGCGGCTCCGGGTGCCCCCCTCGGGCTCTTGGCGCCTCGGGCTGCGCCGCGCCTGCCCGCCGTCATTTTGCCGCCTTCCCTTGTCCCCCCTGCCTGTTTCTCTCTGCCAGGGTCGCCGGGTGTACGAGAGCCATCCGAATTGTACTGTAACGTCAACCCTCGTAAGATAATAATAGGAGAAGTGCTCAAAACGTAGCGCAGTTTTTGAGGCAGGTCTTTGGCGCAGCGGATGCAAAACCCAGGTCACTTTCAGGGAGCCTTAACTGACTTTATTTTGTTTTGCTTTTTTTAATTCAATATATTTCATGTTCTAGGTCAAAGCACCCAAATCAGTTCCGAATCATATCGGTTGAGCAGAGCTCAATCAGTCCAAAAGCCTTATTGATGGACCAGGCAGGACTCAATCATTCTGAATGCTGTGTACAACTGGTGAACATCCTCCTTCCCAGACCAATTACTCTGGGACTTAAGATGCTCCCAAACCCATTGGCAGGTATCCTACGTGTAGGTCCAAGCAAGCTCAGAGGTCTTGGGGTTTGGATGCCCCCATCATACTTGATTTGATTCAAAAGGCTGAGAAATGATTTTTGGGTTTGTGGTCAACCCTTTCTTATGACTGCTTGCTTCAAAACAAGGAGATGTTTCAACTTTGACTCCGTTCTCACTCACTCCCTGGCAAGTTACAGGAAGCAGTATAAAGTAAATAAAAAACATTTGCTTACTTATTTGCATATTTTTTCAGTGTACAATAGTTTTTCAGCAAATGCAATAATTTTGAGCTTCCGACAGGATAATTTCATGTTTAAGACCTGGCAACACTGCTCTCTGCAGAATAAGCAATGTCTCAAGCCTGGTAGCCCTTTCTGCTAGACCCTCACCCCATTCTTCTGCTGCCCTTTGCGAACTGTCAGGGTTGGTTGAAAGGGGTCCATTCAAATAGCTTGGGCACCAAAGCCTGGTTTTTAATTCAGTTTCTGGCATTCTTCATCTGACCCTCTCAAAAGAACTTGATGAAGTTATATAGAACCTTCTGACTAATTTTTCTCTGTTAATGGGGAAGCTGAGGCACAGAAGTTAAGCATTTAGTTTGTTGTCGCACAGTAAATTGGTGGAAATATAGCTTAGGTCACTTGAGCTGCATGTCCTAAATGCACGGGTACCGTTTTGTACTGCTCTGCCTATTTGTTGGAGCAGACGTTCCATTTTTTAAAAACCTAATTGTCCTGGCACGTTAAATTGAAAGAAATATCGTTATCAAAGATGCCCAAGACTCTGCCCAGCACAAAGTCCATCTATGATCAAAGCCTTATTCAGAAATTAGGACCAAAATGTTTCCATCTTTTTAAAAAAAATTAACTTTCTTGGGAAACATCTGTTCTTTGAACAAAGATGCATAGGTCTGTCCCACAACCCAAACACTGCTGCACAGTGAAAGTGATTTAATTGGCATTTACTCCATGTCCTGGGAAATACTGAAAAGCAAACAAACACGATAACTGTGAAGTTATTTTTGTTTTTTGAGTTTTAGTTAACAAAAGTGGCATTCATACCATGGGTAAGTTTGTTTCTGAGATCTGGTCTTTAACCTATTCAGTATAGCAGATGATGTTGCTCATTATTGTATTACAGAAGCAGCTTGAGGCTCCAGCTGAAATAAGTAAATGTCTGTCCTGCCCCAAGGAGTCTGCAGTCTGAATGGACAAGAGAAGTAATTTGATGGGGAAGTGGGAAAATATAAGCTACAAAATATAAGCTACAAGCAGAGTGGAAAGCACGATGGTTTGTATAATGGGACAGCAGGAGTGTAGCAGGGCAACTCCATGCCCAGGGCACCATTGGCTGCTGTGGTGATGATCATGGCAGCTCTTGCTGCGGTTGTGGCTATTTTATGCCCCACTCTACAAAGGCAGCATCTAGGACTGTTGCCCCTGGTCTCTTCCGCTTCAGTCCCCATTATAGGGAAGAAGGGAAAGGGCCCTCTAAAGAGGAACCAGGGTGGAGGCCACATCTTTAAGAGCAGTATAAAGGAAGGGCTTAGCAGCAGGGGAGACAGAAGGTTCTGGCTGGACCAGGAAGAATGGAAACCCAGGAAAACTGACTAGGATAAGCGTTAGGAAAACAGGAGGAGGCCTCACAGGCCCAAAATAGAGGCTAGAGGTTCTATTAGGGTTCTAGAGGCTAGGCTAGATGCATCAAAGGGCAGGGACTAGTCTGGGGAAGAAGAACCCAGAGGCCTTACCTGGGAGGTGTCATAGCTGAGAATGTGACATACCAGGGGAGCCAGTAAAGCTGTAAACCCTGTCAGCTGGACTCTCATTTCCTTCTACCTGCACACTCTGTAAAGTCAAGATGTGGTTTGGTGAGATTAGTAAGGACATGATGTCATAGTTTCATAGTTGGTAGGGTCAGAAGGGACCTAAGCAGATTATCAAGTCTGACCCCCTGCCATGGGCAGGAAAGAATGCTGGGGTCAGACAACCCTGGCAAGGTGTCTATCCAGCCTCCTTTTGAAGACCCCCAGGATAGGAGTGAGCACCACTTCCCTTGGAAGTTGGTTCCAGATCCTAGCCGCCCTGACTGTGAAGTAGTGCCTCCTGATATCTAGCCTGAATCTACTCTCTGTCAACTTATGGCCATTATTCCTTGTTACTCTCAGTAGTGCTCGGGGGAACAGGGACTCTCCCATTGCTTGCCGGTCTCCCTTGGCCAGTTCATAGATGGCCACCAGATGCCCTCTCAGCCTTCTCTTGTGGAGGCTGAACAGGTTCAGGTCTCGTAGCCTCTCCTTGTAGGGCCTGCCTTGCTGCCCCCTGATCATGCAAGTGGCCCTCCTCTGGACCCTCTTGATGTTGTCCACATCCCTCCTGAAGTGCGGCGCCCAGAACTAGGCGCAGTACTACAACTACAGCCTGACCAATGTCATATAGAGGGGGAGGATCACCTCCTTGGACCTGCTCGTGATGCATCTGTGGATGCAAGGTGTGATTAGCCTTCCCGACTGCGTCCCCACATTGGCAGCCCATGCTCATCTTGGAGTCTATAATGACTCCAAGATCCTTTTCTGCCTCTGTGGTGATGAGAAGGGAGTTCCCCAGCCTCTAGGTATGCTGCTGGTTCTTTCTCTCTAGGCGCAGCACCCTGCACTTGTCAGTATTGAATCCCATCTTATTCTCATCCATCCACTCCTGTAACCTGTCCAGATCCAATTGCAGCCTATTCTTCCCTTCTAGCGTTCCCACTTCTCCCCACATCTTAGTGTCATCTGTGAATTTGAACAAGGTGCTTTTCACCCCCTCGTCTAAGTCGCTGATGAAGATGTTGAACAGTACAGACCCGAGGACCGAGCCCTGGGGGACCCCACTGCCGACATCCCTCCAGGTTGAAAATGACCCATCCACCACCACTCTCTGGGTGCCAGTTAGCGACCCACTTGACAGTGTAGGTATCGACGCCACAGTCCCCTAGTTTTTTAATGAGAATGGAGTGAGAGACAGTGTTGAAGGCCTTCCTGAAGTCCAGAAAGACTATGTCCACAGCTACCCCTGCATCTAAGGATTTTGTGACCTGGTCATAGAACGCCACCAGGTTGGTCTGACAGGACCTGCCTCTAATGAACCCATGTTGGTTGCCCCTAAGCATAACTATAATTTCCAGGGTCCTCCTTCCTCCCTTTTTTGAAAATGGGGACCACATTGTCCCTTTTCCAGTCCTCTGGCACCTGGCCAGAGCACCACGAGTGCTCGTAAAGCTGTGCCAAGTGTCCCACAATGACCTCTGCTAATTCCCTCAGCACTCTGGGGTGGAGGTTGTCAGTACCTGCTGATTTGAACATGTCCAGTCCCACCAGAAGTTCCCTGAATAGTTCCTCTCTGACCCTGGGCCTGGCTGTGCCTCCCCTGGGACCATCAGGGATCCTGGTGAGGGGGTTGACCTGGTCCCTGCTCAGAAAAATGGAGGCAAAGAAATTGTTAAAGAGGTTAGCTTTGTTGTCTGGTGAGACCACCAGATTTCCTAGTGTGTCCTGCAGAGGCCCCACGTTACCCGGAACCTTCTTTTAACCCCCTATGAATTTAAAAAAGGATTTCTTGTTATCCTTGATCCGGGTTGCTAGTCCCAGTTCCATCTCCACCTTGGCCTTCCTAACAGCCCCCCTACAATCCCAAGCAATGGAGGTATAATCCTTTTTGGTGATGACCCTTCCCTTCCATTGGGTGTATGCCTCCTTTTTAGCTTTGAGACGTTCCTGGATGCTTTTGGTGAGTCATGGGGGCTTTTGAGCACTCTTGCCCCCTTTGATCCGTGTTGGGATTGCCACCCTTTGGGCTTGGAGGATTGTCTCCTTCAGGAACGACCACACTTCTTGGACTCCCAACTCCCCGCCCCTCCAGGACCTCAGTGCCTCCCCAACTAGTCTCCTTAGCTCAATGAAATCTGCCCTCCTGAAGTCTAGGGCTGCTGTCTTGCTGCAGGCCTTTGCCACCCTGTGCTGGATGGTGAATTCCAGTAGGCGATGATTGCTAACGCCCAGGTTATCGAGCACCTGTAGTCCCCTCACCAGGTCGTCGCTTGTGGCCAGGACCAGGTCTATCAAGGCATTTTCCCTGGTGTGATTGTGCACCTCCTGGGTTAGATGGAGGTCCAGGCTAGGAACCTGCGTGAGCAGTCAGACCTGGCTGACTGCTCTTCCCAGTAGATGTCCGGATAGTTTAGGTCACCATGATGACCACATCCTTTGACTTAACTGCCTCCGTGAGCTGACCTGAGAATTCCTGGTCTAGCTCTTCCCCCTGGTAGGGTGGTCTCTAGTAGACCCCCACCGTTAAGTCCCTTTCCCCCCAACCCCCTTGTATTCTGACCCAGAGCACTTCAGTCTGCCCCTCTTCAGGCCCAGTGCTGCTCGTTGAGGATGTGAATTGTTCTTTGACATAGAGCGCCCCACTCCGGCCTTTCCTCCCTGTTTTATCCCTCCTATACAGCCTATAGCCCTTGATGTTCACTGCCCAGTTGTGTGTTGGATCCCACCATGTTTCTGTGAGCCCCACTATGTCTGGGTTTGTGTTAGCTAGCAGGAGGTCAGGGGCTGGTTGGGCAGAGCAGGGAGCACAGGTAGCAGAAGGCCTGGAACAAGGGGAAAGTGCAATCTCCATTTTGCAAATGTTCTGCTGTTTCCAGGGTTTCTTTGTGCGAAGTTAAAAGTTTGTTGGGGGACTGGGGGTTTGTTGGGACAAACTGGCTAACCTGAAAGGCAGTGGAAGTGTGGAAAGATGAGAGGAGGGGAACATGGAGTACAGGTTCATAAGGCTGGCATGAAAAATCTGTGTAGGAGTGTCTTGAACAAACAGCCATTTTGCACAGGGGAGCACAAGTAAAACACTGATGATCTCATCAGTGTCCAAAAAATACAATGTCAGTGCATATAGTTTTAATGTGCACACACTCCGTCTAAGTTGTATTGACTATTCATTTCAGACAGCTGGTTAAAAGAGCCAGGGTGGGCAATTATTTGGGCCTGAGGGCCACTTAGGGAGTTTTGGTGAGCACCTCATCCCCCCAATAGCTCACCCAAACTCAAGTGGCTCTGCTCCACACTTGGCTGGGCAGCTGGTATAGGGTTATAGGTGGGAAGGGAACAGCATCTGGGAGTTGGATGGGCAGCTGGGCCTGCAATCACAGGCTGTCACAGTGCAGGGCTGGGGCCTGGGGCAGAGCCTTGATTTCCTCCCTGCACGCCCCTGCAATGGGTGCTGGTTCTGTGGGTAGGGTGTGCAGGGAGTGGATCGTGGCCTTGCCCTGGGCACTGACCCTGTGCTGTGACCGCCCCATGATCCTGGCCCCACCCGCCTGTCCTGCTTCCTGCCTGCCCGCGGCCTCATACCATCCGCCAGTGGTGGGTGTGGGGTGGATAGGCCAGGGTGCCTAGGCAGCAGGGCTGAGTCGGTGGCAGCAGCAGCTGGAAGGAGCCACTGCTGGGAAGCAAGTCCAGCGGTTGCACTGCCTCAGCCCTGCTATGTTCCTGGAGGCAGCAGGACTGGCTGCATGTGCCATGGTCTGGGCTGTTTCCCTGTGCCTGGGCCCAGTGGGACCAAGGGACCCACCGTGGGGCAGACAAAATCCCTTGGCAGGCTGGATTTGGCCTGCTGGCCATATTTTGCCCACCCTTGCATTCGAGTGACACTGTTATGAAGCCCCAATCCTATGATGGCTTCTGAGAGACGTGCCCTTACAAAAGACTGTTGATTTGTCTGGGATTCTTTGTGGGTACAGTGCCACTGGGCACAGTTAGCTCTGTGGGGCAGGAACATGCATTTTTACTCACCTCTGCCATTTAATACAGATTTTGATTATTATATCTGAAACAATTTTACTTATTTAAGACAGTAGTCTTACTTATAAGACCAAATTTGCAAATGCATGTACAAAAGTCCATCGTCTCTAGGAGAGTTTATTAATGCTCTGCTAATCCTTTTTTCCCCCTTAAAGTTTGTGGATTATGTATGATATAAAAACTTCTGTCTTAAACAGCTTAACGTTCTCAAGAAAAACATGATCAAAAAAACATTTCCTTCTTGCTGTTAGCTCTCCACACCTTACCTCCTTCTGCTTCCCAATGGATGTCAGTTTCTTTAGTAACTCTTGCTTCCTGAGTCACTTTTTCCTATTCTAATCCAGTTTGCTAAAATATATTCTTAGTTATAGTAAGAGGTGGAAGAAAGACAAGGGGGGGGGCGGAAAGGCTAGTTATTAATGTCTGATTACACCCCATTAAGGATTAAACATCTGGTTTGAATGACACGAGGGAAGGGATTAATACTTTCACCAGAGCCAGTGAAACTATCTCACTGTGGCCTGTTTTCACATTGGACGTTGTGTGTGAATAGTGTCTGGATGTGGTTAGATTTCAAGTGTAGAATGGAAAAACCACGGCAGCTGTGGTTTTCTGAAACTGCTCAACATGGTTCTCGTCTACCCTACACTTGCAATTTAGCTATGTGCAGCTGAATTTCTTATCAGCAACAGGTCGTTTTTCTGATACAGGCCTATGTAAGTTCCTACGTTTTAGTTGTATTTAATGTGCCTTTGTATATGTTTCATGTACTATTATTTTTTTTAATAAGATAAAGGCAGTATCATTAATTCTCAAAACTGCAATGTTGCCCAGAGAGAGGGAAATCTTCTATCTGAGTGAACAGTTAACCTGGAAAAAAGGCAGGCACACTCTTTGAACATAGCAGGTGGGTTTGCATTGATCACTGCCATCTGTCTAAGGCTGAATAAGAAAATTGCCTAGATAAATGTTTGAGGTAATGTCACTGAATTATCTGTTTCATGACAAAAAGGTTTTTGATGGCTAGGAAAGTGAGAGCAAGAGAAGCCTGCTGGATTAATCTAAGCCTCCCAACTTCAAAGATGAATGGAAAATATAACAGAGAGACCAAGTTGAGCATGTCATTCTGTAGTTGGCACAGTCCTGTGTGGAAGTTAGAGGTCAGGAATGACACTGCCCATCTCTATTTGAAATGGTTCTTGTAACTGAGGGAGGGAGGTTTTCCTAGTACTTCACTCTGAAGCTGAAATTGTGTTAGGGAGGGATCCTGCAAGTGGAAGGTTGGTTAAAGGTGATCTGCAAAGGAGTTTTTTTTCCCCAACAATTGTGCTTTGGTCATTTTTGCTGCCTTTTGATATACTGAGGAAACATGAGAAGCCATTAAGTTTCTTTTCTTTGTTTTTTAAATTTGTAATATCAGTAGCAGGAACGGCAAGTTTTTCTCAAGCTGGAGGACTGCAAGGAGGTCTCTGGGATAAATGGGTGAGGAAATGCCTGAGGAAAGAGCATTTGGGCCCGAAAGCTTGCAAAGAAAGATTTTTTTGCTACTATTTAGTTGGTCTAATAGAAGATATTGCCTCTACTCCAAGAGTTTTGTCTGCCTATTGTAAAGTCCAGCACCTCAAATGAAGGGTCATGGGAACTGAATCTTTAACAATGGCGTACTTTATTGAGAGTCTGGGTTGTTGGTTGTAGCCGTGTTGGTTTAAGGACATTGGTAGGCAAGGTTGTTTGGGCAGAGATATGATATCTTTTATTAGACCAACTAAATAGTTGGAAAAAATGTTCTTTGCAAACTTTCGTACACAAAAGCCCTTCTTCAGGCATAGGGAGACTCTGCTCGTGTTATGTGTTGTCGAAGGTAGAAAAGAACGTTTATTGAGAATGTTTTTCATTGACATTAACTCTAGCTTTTATTTACTGCTGTATTTAAACAGTCTGATGAACATTTCTTCCCTTCTCAATTGATCAGATTTCTCTTTCTCATTTCTTGTGATGTCACTATTCCAGTAGTTTTCTAGTTGTAGTTTTCAGCCCTGATTGGACGTTAATTTGTTGTTTTTTCAGCCCTGATTGGACCTTAATTTGTTGCTTGTTTTCACATAAGAATGTGAAAACAAGCAGAATTTACTAATGATATAAAAAAGAAAAATGTTCCTTTATCCCTCCCCCCACACATCCTTTGCTGCAGATTATCTTAAATCTTGTGTGACAGCTTGGAATACTCTGTCAATAGAGGAGCCTGATAAAGATATTCCTTGTGAGCCAAGGAAAATCCAGAAATTCCACAGTTTTCTCTCTGGTAAACTATTTAATTTTTTGGCAGTGTTTATTTTTCCCGGTGACCCATGAACACATGTATGTTTTCAGTTTTTATTTTGATTATGTTTTCTTGTATGTTAACTTTTGTTACATTCTATACATTTTATATTAAGAATACATTCTATCTTATATTAATCACGGACGTAATTTAATGTTATAGTCTCCCTTGCATACAGAGATGCTTTGAAAAGTAGAGGCATATCTATCTTCAGGGATTCCTCTTTTTCCTATGCTGCTTCATATTTATGGAGACATAAAGAATTAATTAAAAAAAATTCTATCTAGCTACTCTAGCTGCAAAAGCTTTCCAAATACAGATCAGTACAGTGTTGTCTTCTTTTCCGTGAGCACTAAAAACCTCTTATAATTGCTCTGAGAAGTGTCATCTTCCACTGTCCATCTCCACAGGGTGTGCACTCAGAAGCCTAATTGTGACAAATTAGTATCAACATTTAATTACTTCACTGCCAATTACATTATCAAGAATGTTCAGTTAATGTGCTATCCATTCTTGCTGGATACAGGGCAGAATGAAAGAGGAGGCGGCGGTTACCCTTGTCCCAGTAATTTAAAAAAAAATAAGATGTACCTTTTTCTGCCTGACTCAGCACCTGAGCCTCTGTCCTTTTCCCTGCTGAAGCCAGCAACTGCCTATTATCATCTTTTTCTCAAGGCTGTCTGCTAGCTGCTTCCTATTCAGTGCTGCACATTGAGAATCTATCGCTGTGAGTGAGAGAGAGAGAGAGAGAGAGAGAGCAGCTGGGGAAAGAGCAATAAGCAAAGCAGGCTGTGCTAAGGGGCTGGAAGAATGGCAGAAGAGCTTGCACTGTAATAAGTCTTCGCTGCTGCAGGCCTTGGGAAATGGGAAGGAACATGACCTGGTGATAAAGTGACAATAAAGCCAGGTGGGAGATTCAAGGGATAGGGGATTATTATGAATTGAGCGATCTACTTGGCACTGTACAGCAGATAAAAGCATTTTTTTTCAGTGGAGTTCACTTATATGTGACAGATTCAGATTTAAAGAAAAGAAAAGGTGCTCTGGGAGACCAAGAGAAGGTGGTGAGGTTTTGTTTTGTGTGTGGGGATTATTTTGGTGACTCAAGTCCCTACATGTTTGTGCATCTTGTGGGAATTTCAAAGACCAGAATCTTGAGCTTGGTTATAACGCAGTACATTTGAACTTAACTGACAGCAACCAAGTTACTTTGCACTGATGTAGCCAGAATCAGACTTTGGCCCTTGACTTCAGACTAGAGGTGTGCCGATATATCAGTCCATATTGGATTGGCCCTAATAAAAGGAAAATTGACATTGTTGACAGTTGGCTTTTTTTGGCTGGTGTAGCTGATAAATGTAATTGATAAATGCCATGTGTATGCATGTAGCCAGGAATGCAGCCTGGCAGGTTGGAGGGCAGCATCTGGCTGGTAAATCTGTGGGGGGGAAGGGGCATGGAGGGGCAGATCAAGGCCTCCATGGTGAGGGAGGAAATGGGGCAGGGGCAGGCACTGCCCAGCTGAGGTGGGGTGCGGGATGGAG
>NW_005842252.1:1092798-1117702 GCF_000455745.1 Alligator sinensis
TCCATGCGGGGTGGGGGGGGTAGCCGCTCACTGCTGCATGCACCCCTGGGAGAGGCATGGGGGGCATGTGCGCAGGGTGAGGGCAAGCTGCCTACTGCAGGCTTGGGGCAAGGGGCTGTGCTGGCCTTTTTCTGGCGGGGTGGCTGGGTCAGGGCTGCGCTCAGGGTAGGTGGTGGTGGCACTGGGAGGAGAGGCTACAGGGGGACTATGACACATTTTGGGGTGGCTGTAGCCCACCTCATATCCCCCTCTCCCAGTGCTGCTGCCCTGACTGCCCCAAGCACAGCTCTGGCCCAGCCCCACCTCCAGGAAGAGGCTGGCACAGCCCCTGGCCCTGAACCTGCAGCCTGCAACCTGCCTTCTCCCCACACACAGATCTGAGGGGCCTGTGCCTCTCATGCCTCCCCCAGGGGTGCATGCAGTGATGGGAACCTGCCCCCCCCGGATGATACACCCATGGCTCCGTCCTGTGCCCTGCCCAGCCTCGGTTGGGCAGTGCCTGCCCCAGCCCCATTTCCCCCCTCACCATGGAGGCCTTGATCTGCCCCCTACCCCTTCTCTCCCCACTGCCCCTTCCCCCTAACAGACTTACTGCCGGATGCTGCTCTTCAAGCTTCCGGGCTGCATATTGGCTATCGGATTGGTATCAGCTGATATGGCTGGTTAATAATCAGCCATCGGTATTGTCCAAAAAAATCTTTATTGGTGGACTCCTACTTCAGACTATCCCAAATCTCTTTGAGTTCCTGAAGATAACAGAAGAGAGAGTTAAGCTGCCCAAATACTATTTTCCTAATATTTCCTACTGTCATTGCCACTTTGCAAGTGTAGGAGTGTTGGTTCTAGACTAGCTGCTGCTGTTTTAATCACTGTCAGATCTTGTTCATAGCAAGTCTACACTATGGAGCAAGTAAAATATTGGTGACTAGTTTGTACCTGGGCCTTGTATAAACTGTAGCTGTATTGGTGGAAATCCCTACTGCAGGTGGTACTCATATACAGGCATGGATATGGGTCCATTCCATGTACAAATGTTGGGTGACTTGCACCTAAACTGGTGCGACCTTCCCACCCTCCTGGCCTGGGACCCCAAGCAATTGCCTTGGTTATGTTCCTTTTAAAAACACCTATGTACAGATGTATAGTACTGGTGTAAAAAGTCTCTTGTATCAGTGTAGTTTACCTTGGAATAGGATATACCTTTCCCAGTGTAGGCAGGGCTTTCCCCTCACACCACAGATACCATGGTGCTCTGCCAGTGACTCATTGATGTCAACAAAGGTATGTTTCCCTTCCCCCGAAAGAGAGTGTTAAGAATAAAGACAAAAAGATTTGTAGATTGACAGGTAAAATCCTGTCCCCATTAAAATCAGCAACAAAACTTTGATTCTGGTGGAACTAGGATTTTATCCATAGAGTTCAAGGCTAAAAGAAGCTACTGTGACAATCAAGTTTGGCCTCTTTCAAATTTTATAACATAGATTTTACTATGGCTGCTAGTGCTTCTTTGGAACTTGAACCTGAGCTTGCTAGCACTGTAAATAAGGTGTATACCGGTAAGTTAAGATGGACAGAAAAGGAAGAAAACAGCTTTGAGCCCAGCACATTGTTAGTCCCCCAGGAAAGGGTACTTCTTAATGGTAAGGGTGGCCAAAATTTGGAATGGGCTTCCAAGAGAGGTGGTGCTCTCCCCTACCTTGGGGTTCTTTAAAAGAAGGCTGGATATGCATCTGGCTGAGGTCATCTGACCCCAGAACTCTTTCCTGTCTAGGCAGGAGGTTGGGCTCGATGATCTATTGAGGTCCCTTCCGACCCTAACATCTATGAAAAGATCATCTAGAAACTGCAGCTGGTGCAGAATGTGACAGGGATAGGTCACTAGAAGCACATAACTATAGTGCTCCAGAATGTGTACTGATTCCCAATAGCTTTCTCGGCATAATTCAGTGTTCCGGTTTTGACCTATAAGGCCCTAAACATGTCTGGGCCTTACATATGTGAGGGCCCACCTTCTCCCTTATGCCCCATTGTGATCCCTAAGGTGAGCTGAGAGTAACTCCCTGCAAGTACCATCAGTATGCCAAGACCTCTTCTTGAAAATGCATGGGAGGTTGTTTTTAGCAATCATGCCTCAGTTCTCTTGAGGGAGGCCAGTGCCTAAGCCTGGATACCTTTTGGAAGTGCTATAAGACGTTTCTGTTTGGTGTTCTGCAAACAAAGCTGGGCTGAGATTTTAATATTTTTTTTGGTGGGGGGGAGGTCTGTGCTTTATGTTTGTTTTTCTAGTTTGCCTTTAAGTTGTTGTGGTCTCTTATTGTACTCCTGTTTAATAAGTTACTTAATTCTCCTACTATAAGCCACCCTTTACCCTTGTTGGGAAAGGTGGCATATAAATAAGTGAATCTCACCTTGACATCCATGGGAGGTCTACTGTATATAGAAAATAGCATATTGTCTGAAAGGGCTGGTAGCTGAGAATGTGATTTAGTTCAGTCCTCAAAATGAAAATAATTGTTCCAAATGAACTATTTCAGAGCTGAAAAGAGAGTGCTTTCTTACATACCCAGTCAATCTAAGTACAGCTAAACTGAGGAGGCAGAAAGGTTTTGTTGGACAATAAGAGAATGATAGGACTGTACTTACAAGTACTTTCTAAGACCCACTGCTGCAAATAAACACATGAGTTAATTGTTTGTCTTTGGTACCATGAATCTTGTAAAGTAAGTATCCTTAGCTCCCAGGGCAGCCAGAGGGTGGTTTGAGGTGTGCATCTTTCAAAATCAGGCCCTTCTTTAGCTATTCCACAGTTCACATCTACTCTACAAGATTATAAAATAGCAGTGCTCCTATAATACTTGATTTTTTCATAAATTCATTTTTTTTACATGTAATTCACTTTGCATTCAGACGGTTTCAATCCAATGATTAATTATTATTAACAAAGTTTTAACAGCCATTCTTTGTTTAAATAACCTTGGAAAATTCTACCTGCTTCCTCTTAGAAAAAGAAAGTTGTCAGTCATACAAGTGACGAATCCCTGTCTTTTCTGTAACTTTTTTTCAGGGGAGGGTGAGTTAACTGCTGAAATAGTTTTTAAACCTAGGTGAGATGGCTACTAAATATTCATACACATCTCTGTGAAGATTTTCATAAAAGCATTTCCTATAAATGGTACGTATGTCTCTTATTTCTCTGGATAAATGGAGCTTTAAAGTTAGATAACCTAGCCAGTAGGTAATCCAAGGTTTCTGTTTATGCATTTTTATTTACTTATGCAATTTAATACAAACTAGTATTGCAGTCAAATAACCTTCTCTCCCCTAAACCATTCAATGGAAATAGCTTTGCTTGTGTTCTAGAAAACTATGTGCAACCAATAGTAGATGCCAGAGTGGATGTTAAATCTTTGATGAGTAGCTGCCCTTAAAACCATACCAAGAATTAGCTCTGGCTCCAGTAGAGAGTTAACTTGGGCACCCAGCTGTGAGAAGCCAGATTGCAAAGTCATATTTGAGTAATTGGGTTCTTGCTTGTGTTGCGCTCACCTCCATGTATAACTAGGACTGCTATGTGCATATGTCTTGATTGTAGTAAATTGAAGCATTCTATGGCTGTATCTAAACTGCAAGGGCTCATGTTGCTTTAGCTACAATGGTAGTGCTGTAGCAGCTGACCCCCAGAAGTGGGTACAGCTCTGTTGCTAGAGCTATACCAGCTCCCTTGTACAACACTGGTGGAACTGCATTCATGCTCTGAATTTTATCAGTCATATTTATCAGTAGGTATTGAACATAAGGTAGGCATGCAGCTTCTAAATCAGAACTTAAATCTTTCAATACTAAAAGATGCAGTGAGAGTGAAGAAAAGCAGGAAGATTCTGGACATCCTGTTCACTTCTTTCCTTGGCAGCCATGCTATCAGTGTGCGAGATCAGGCCTATTTGTTATACCAGTGATTCTCAGCTGAAGCGCTGCAGCACCCCGGGGTGCTGCCAGATCCTTTGACAGGTGCTTTAATGTGTGAGGAGATAAGCAGATAAATGCAGACCCTTGCCCCTGTGTAGTTGATCCCTCATCCCCACTGCCTGGCCCCTCTCTAAGGAGGTAGGCACTATAATATATAAATTATTTTTTTTAATTGAGTACCACTTAATTCCACTTAATTTAATTATGGAGGGGTGCCTTGAGTCCAGTGAGGGGTGATTTGAGTTCAGAAAGATTAAGAACTGCCATGTTATATATACATTGACAGTGAGCCCAGGGCCTAGGATGGAACAATCTCATGTACCAGTACAGGCTGGGGGCTGACAGCTCTGCAGAAAAGGACCTGGGAGTTACAGTGGACAATAAGCTGAATATGAGCCAGCAGTGTGCCCTTGCTGCCAAGAAGGCAAAACCAGCTGCTAAACCAGATGGGACAACTGATGACTGATGCCCAGGAAAAAGCCAGCCTACTAAATGGGTACTTTGCATCTGTCTTTCACCAGTCCCATGGGACACCCCTGCCCATTATGGGACAGGGAGGCCCGGGTGAGGGAGATTCCTTGCCCTCCATCAATGCTGACCTTGTGAAGGAACACCTTGAGAGTCTGGACACCTTCAAGTCAGCTGGTCCTGACAGTTTACACCCCAGGGTACTCAAGGAGCTGGCGAGCATCATAGCTCAGTCAATGGCACAGATCTTCGAGAGCTCCTGGCACTCTGGTGAAGTACCCAAAGACTGGAAGAAGGCCAATGTGTTGCCTATCTTCAAGAAAGGGAGGAAAGTGGATCTGGCAGACTACAGGCCCATCAGCCTGACCTCTATCCTGGGGAAGGTCTTAGAAAAGATTATAAAAGAGGCCATTCTTAACAGACTGGCCGATGGCAACATCCTGAGAGATAGCCAGCACAGGTTTGTCGCAGGTAGGTCTTGCTTGACCAATCTTATTTCCTTTTACGACCAGATGACCTATCACCTGGACAAGGGGGAAGAGATTGATGTCGTATATCTTGATTTTAAAAAACGCCTTTGATCTGGTATCCCATGATCACCTCTTGGCAAAACTGGCTAACTGCGGCCTCAGGTCCACCACGATCCGCTGGCTGGGGAATTGGCTCCGTAGTCAGATCCAGAAGGTGGTGGTTGACGGAAGTCAATTGTTGTGGTGCCCTGTGACCAGTGGGGTCCCTCAAGGCTCTATCCTTGGACCTATTTTTTTCAATATCTTCACTAATGATGTAGACATTGGTATCAGAAGCGGGCTGGCCATGTTCGCCGATGATACCAAACTCTGGGGTAAAGCATCCACACCTGAGGACAGGAGGGCGATCCAGACTGACCTTGACAGGTTCAGGAAATGGGCAGATGAGAACCTGATGGTGTTTAACACTGAAGAATGCAAGGCTCTCCACCTTGGGAGGAAAAACCCACAGCATGCTTATAGGCTTGGCAGTGCTACACTGGCTAGCACTACAGATGAAAGGGACTTGGGGGTCATGATTGACCACAAGATGAACATGAGCCTACAATGCGATGCTGTAGCTAGTAAAGCAAGTACAATGCTGGCTTGCATCCATAGATGCTTCTCAAGCAAATCCTGGGATGTCATTCTCCCCTTGTACTTGACCTTGGTGAGGCTGCAGCTGGAGTACTGCATCCAGTTTCAGGCTCCACAATTCAAAAAAGATGTGGAGAAGCTTGAGAGAGTCCAGAGAAGAGCCACACGCATGATCAGAGGTCAGGAAAACAGACCTTAATGATGAGAGGCTGAGAGCTATGGGGCTCTTCAGCCTGGAAAAGTGCAGGCTCAGGGGGGATCTGATGGCCACCTATAAGTTTATAAGGGATGTTCTCCAGGATCTGGGGGAACATTTGTTCGCCAGAGTGCCCCAAGGGATGACAAGGTTGAACGGTTATAAACTCCTCCAAGACCGTTTCAGGCTGGACATAAGGAAGAACTTCACTGTCTGAGCCACCAAGGTCTGAAATAGCCTGCCATCAGAGGTGGTTCAAGCACCTACTTTGAATACCTTCAAGAGAAATTTGGATGTTCATCTTCCTGGGATCCTATGACCCCAGCTGACTTCCTGCCCCTGGGACAGGGGGCTGGACTAGATGATCTTACAAGGTCTCTTCCAGCCCTAATGTCTTTGAAATCTATGAAGGCTAATGGCATCCTGGATTGCATTGATAGGAGTGTTGCCAGTAGGTCAAGGGAAGTGATTATTCCCCTCTATTCAGCACTGGTGAGGTCACATCTGGAGTACTGTGTTCAGTTTTGGGCCCCTCACTGCAGAAAGGATGTGAACAAATTGGAGAGAGTCCAATGGAGGGCAGCAAAAATGGTGTGGGGGCTGGGGTGTATGCTAATGGCATCCTGGATTGCATTGATAGGAGTGTTGCCAGTAGGTCAAGGGAAGTGATTATTCCCCTCTATTCAGCACTGGTGAGGTCACATCTGGAGTACTGTGTTCAGTTTTGGGCCCCTCACTGCAGAAAGGATGTGAACAAATTGGAGAGAGTCCAATGGAGGGCAGCAAAAATGGTGTGGGGGCTGGGGTGTATGACTTCTGAGGAAAGACTGAAGGAACTGGGCTTATTTAGTCAAGAGAAGAGGAGACTAAGTGGGGATTTAATAGCAGCCTTCAACTACCTGAAGTGGGGGTTCAAAGGACGATGGAGCTAGACTGTTCTCAGTGGTGACAGATGACAGAACAAAGAGCAATGGTCTCAAGTTGCAGCAAGGGAAGTTTAGGTTAGATATTAGGAAGAATTTTCTCAGTAGGAGGGTAATAAAACACTGGAATATATTACCCAGAGAGGTGATGGAAGCTTCATCCTTGGAGGTTTTCAAAATCCTTCCAGACAAAGCTTTGGTTGGGATGATCTAGTTGGGGATGGTCCTGCTTTGAGCAGGGGATTGGACTAGATGACCTCCTGAGATCCCTTCCAATCCTAACTTTCTATGATTCTATAACCTACAAGCTGCCCCTCAATGGCTAGAGGGAGGCCACTAAATGTACAATAACTAACTCCGTCGGACAAATCATGATAAAATGGGGACATGTTATAGTTTAATAACTAGGATGCCAAGGGAGAACATTGAGCAGAGAACTCTGGCTAGCACCTACTGACCTTGAATGTATCTAAAGAGCCAGTGGACACTACGCAGTGCAAACTCTTGTCAGGCGTGCACAGACAAAAGAGCAGAAGACAGCTACATAGCCACCCAGGTTCCCTCCAGCCAGCACCTCCTTCCTGGTTTGGTAGATGGACAGCTTGGCCACAGACAGGAGGAAGTTGACTATAAGATCCTAGGACTTTGTAGTGCTGTGGATGTGGTGTGAATAAGATAAAAGCCTCAATAATTGGTTTTTGAGGAGGTAGCATAGGGGCATTCAAGATATGCATGTGCCAGTAGCTCCTTGGTCTGGGACAGAAGTTCCATAAACTGGTTTGACCTAACAGTTAAATGTCATACTACATCCAAACAGGTTTATCTTAAACCAGTTTTAGCCATTTTGTAAGTGGTTTAAGTGCACTGATCTTCTGTTTTGTTACAGGTTTAAACCAGTTTCTGATCATTTAAACCGGTTTATGTGTAACGTCCCTAGCCCTTCTGGCTACAGAAGGAACAGGTGTCAGGGGAATATATAATGTGCATCAGGTACATGCTTATGCTGAGCAATCTGTGAAGGAGCCACTAATCTAGATTCCCCAGTGGAATGTGGGACTAAGGTAGAATACAAACTGGTTCACCATCCTCGCTCTCAAACGTGTTCTGGCACTTGGTGTCTAGGTTAGACAAAAGGGCAGGGTGGTGAATGGTATGGAGCATAAGCATGTAGAAATGGGAGTGACAGGTTATCCAAAAATGGACTGGTTTGATGTCCCCCAGCTTGCTGAGATGGTGCAGTGGGGAGTATCAGAGGGGCCAGCAAGGCAATGATCCCACAACTAGCTTGCCCCCTTCGACCTGCAAAAAAAGTACCCACTGGCAAAAAACAAAGTCGGCACCTATGTAGTAGTTCCTAAGAAGAATCAGAGTGATGTTGCAGTTGTGATGATTCAGAAATTATGCGAGGCAAGGATTTCTTAGGGTGATATTTTTTTATCAGACCAATTATGTAGTTGGGATAAAGTTAGACAAGCTTCTGAATGCAAGACATTTTTCCTCAGGTCTTGTATTCAAAAGCTTGTCTAACTTTATTCCAACTACATAATTGGTCCTACGAAAAATATCACCCTAAGATAGCCTTGCCTCTAAGGATTTCTTGTTGTAAGGCATACAACAAGGCCACCACACAAACTATAATAAATACCACAGTTCATAAGATGATTGTGTACATTTGATAGACTAGAATGACCTTGAAAGAAGGGGGTGGTTTTTGTCATATGTTTTACCATTTTCTATGAAAGTTCAAAATAATCCAAATGCCTGGAAAGGTAATTTAATATTTGAACCGAATGTTGTGCTTAAGGTTCTGATTTACAATGCCAATAACTATGTAATTCATAACTAGTTCTCCTTGGTTCATATATTGTTTAATGATGTTCATGTCTATATGGCTCCCCTCCCAAAGCTGATATTAGCATGAAGTATGCTTTGACCTATATACTGTACTTTGCTTTCCAGAGTTTTCATCATCAGATTTCTGAGTGTAATTTTCTAGGAGAATAATTATTCATTTATTTATTTATAGGCTTCTTTGTGTGGTAGGTATATTAATTGGATGGAAACTATGGCATTTTTATGTTGAGCTTTAATATTTGAAAATGAAGTGCTGTGATCAATGTTTTTTTCTTTTTTAATCCCTTAATGTAATCATTACCATCATTCTTCTGTATATTTAAATGTCAAATGTGACTTGAGATTTCTTCATACATTGCAAGGTCTTGAACAATTGGCTTGATCTACTGATAGAAATTATATAAAATTGTTAATTTGACCCACACGTTACCATTAAATATAAGAGAAAAAATTAAATGCCCTGGCTCTGTCAAAGACAAAAGCACTTTTTATTGTGGAAGTAAATAATTAACAGTGTATTCATGTAATTTCTCCATGATATTCTTATTAACATAGATAATGCTTTCAGTGAATAGCACTGCTCCAGAGTCATTTGTGTTTTATATAAAACATGCATAATGCCATTTTTTGGTACTATGAAGACACCTTTCCCTGCTTACATAGTATTTGCTTCTAAAACGATTGCTTTAAATGAGTGCCATCTAGTGTCTAAAGGCTGCAATATGACTTGTGATTTATATAGTAGTAGATGAGAATTTTATTAGGTGTGGTTCAAAATAATTATTACATCATAATTCTACAGCAATTTGAACGGGAATAGTGTAATAGTAATAGAGGAAAAATGTCATTCTTGAACCGAGAATTAAGGAAAAATAATTATGTTCTATATAAAGACTGGATCCTTAATGTCAGCTATAAGTATATTACTATACTTAAATCAAGCCTTATCTTTAAAAAGATTCATGTATGTTACAGATACACACATACAGGATTCTTTAGGTGTATGGATTATTTTTGTCTGTGTTTGACCTTCAATGAATGACCTGACAGAATCTGGATTTAATTTATAATACAGAAATCAATGCTGTTTGTGGCCTGCATGAATATTCTGTGCTGGTCTCTTAATGATCTCAGAAAAACATGTGCCTTGTAGACCCAGCTGCTTAAAGGCACACACACAGAGTTTTAGAAAATTCATGGGAATACTGTGAGAGCTCTATGAGTTAAGTATTTGTTGATTTTTTTTTTCTTTTTTCTTTTTTTTTTTAGAGTCCCCACTGTTGTGATAGCTACTTGCTCATTTACACATTTAAAAAAAATCCTAAATAGTAAATTGACTTAAGCTACTCAGACTTGCTTTAAGAAAACCAGTGTCTTTTAGTCAGGAATAAACAAAAATGGACCAAAGCTATAATACAAATAAAATGTAAATATCAGAATATCAAAATCACATATATGGAAGAAGTAGCCATATTACTGTAATTTATGTAGCGTACTAAGTCCTGTTGCTTCAGGGGAAGAAATCATTTTGAAAGATTAGGAGATAAATAGGAAATTAAATGTGTCTAGACCTAACTGGATTTCTAACAGCTTAGTTTTCTTCCTTTCCAGTTTACGATTGGTTTGTTTTTTCTTTCTTAGATGAGGGCTAGTGTATATCCTAAAGCTGTGAGGGTGATCCTTTGCTCAACTAGCACATCACTTCCCTAGCTGAGAATAGAGTAGTTCAAATGTAAAGTGGGTGGATTAATAGAGTGAGTCTTCCATTAGTATGTCCTGCTGTGAAATTGCATGTATGTGGGCAGACCTATTTGTATGCAGTGACAGAATTGAGGGTTTAGGTTTTGGAGGGCTGAGCTTGAAGGGGGCTCATTAATGAAGTGTAAGATATGTGCATACACGTATTTATGTGTATTTACCCACTCTGTTTTGTGGTACTGCGGTTCCCACCTTGCCATTTGAACAGCACAGGTTTAAAACATTTGAGCTCAGTTCTTTTCCAACAAGTGGAATGATCATCATTTCAAACTGTATATGGGCACAAGGTTTTTAAAAATCTTTTACTTATTACTAATTATTACCGTTATTCTGATTTCTATTTCAGGAACTTTAAATTGGAAGATGAAAGGCAGTGTTACCGAGGAACAGCTCTATTTGGACTTCTCCCATCAATATGAAGATTGCATCTTTCCTCTTCATTCATCTGTAGCCTTATTTTTGCTCTCCTACTGTGACTGCAAATTATTCAAAGTTTTCTTAGTGCCTGCTGGTGAAAGTGCAGATGACCAGCTTGAGGGCAAAGCATTGCCTAGTGATCCCAAGCTGCACTTCACCTCAAGGTGTCAGCTTCCTTTAGTAGTCCAGAACTGCTGTTTGCCTGCTATTGTGGGGAAAGATGGCAAATTCTGTCGAGCTGGTCTTGCTGTTGTGCTGAGGCACATAGTACAGAAAATATTTGAGGCCAACCCATCAAATAAGGAAGCTTTAGAACTTTTGGGATTTAAAAAAACCTGCTTAAAAGCCTGTGCTGAAGTGAGTGCACCCTTTTCTGTTAGATATATTAATTCTTTTACAGTACAAAAAGTAATATCTTAAATTGGGTTTCAATGTGGATGTCAGCTGGAGTGTCCAATTAGGAAATTTTACCATGTTATTTCCTAATTAGTCCAATAAGACTCTTTTGATTCTGGCATAAATATGAGCTGGGAAAACAAGCAGGGAAAGGAAAAAGAGGCTTGTATATTTAAGTAATATTAAGATGAAAACTATGGGTTGGGGCAAAGTGTACTTTCACTGATAAGAGTGACGGTATGCTGATTTAGACTAGTTGGGAGTCTGTTGCTGTCTGTTTAAAAAGGAAATTCAGTTTACTTTTAATCTGCCAATATCAGATTTCAGCATGTCCTTGTGAGAACTGTTATCACTTCTTCTGAATCAAATGAAAATACAAATTTCTTATACAAGCATTCAAGATGACACCAATTGTAAACTAAATGTAGAACCTTGGACTCAGGTTCTAGAGGGTGTGTAGAAGAGAAAATATTTAAAGTCCAATCAAATAGCATAAGTCCACAAAGCTATGGTCTACTCCTGCTTAAAAAGGACTGACAGAAATTCTGAAAGGAATCTAAAGGAAGCTAGAACACTACTATGAGCAACTGGAGCCTGTGGGGATTGGGAGGGTGGAGGGTGAGGGATGAGGAAGAAGATCCTTAAGTAATCTAGGTCAGGGAATAACTTCCAATGTAAACTCTGCTCCTTACTTCTGAATCATGAAGCTCTCTAATGCACTTTAGGAAGTCTAGATCATTCATTATTTGCTTCATCTGCACCACATGATTGAAAAGCTATTTTACTTAATCACCACTGTGTAAAATACCTTCTTAATTTTCTCCCATGTATGTTCTTTCATACTATTTATGTCATGTAATTGCGGTCTGTTCAGTTATTTCAGATATGGTTTAATTGAAGAACAACTCTTAACTATGGTCCTGTAACAAGAGGGTGTACTGAACAGTGGGCGCCTCCATATGAGATGTTTTACTGCACATTAGTCTAATCTAATGCATAGTAAAGCATCATCGTTTACACGTGCTGGACTTACCATGCATTAAATTAGTTTAACGCATCGTTTGCTAATACCAACATATACAGGTATTAGATCAACTATGCATTAGGTAATGCGCAGTAACAGATGTATAGATGCTGACTGGGAGCAATTTTGCTTCTGGTTAGCACAGGCAGCAGTGGGCCACTTCTGCCTGGTTAAACCCCCATGGCGGGGGAGCTGTGCTGGCTGCAGGGGTAGCTGGCTTCTGCCCCATGCACATTGGGAGCAACCCCTGTACCCCCTGTCAACCCCTGGGCAATATCTATCATTCTTATTTTTCCTCAAATACACAGAGAGGTGGCTCCCACTGTAAATGCTTGTTAGCATCAGGTTCAGTATGATTATTTTTTTAGGATGAGGTTTTTGTTGAACTCAGTGCTCTGGTGCCATTTTCAGCCTGTAACTACATGGTCCAGATGACTTAGCTCAGAACAGTCTTCAACAGCTTATCTCCCCTTTCACCATGTCCTTTTCTACTATGTGGTTTTCCCACCAATGTTGGGTTTTTCTGGGTGCTGCAAAGTATACCATGGTTTAGACTAACCTGCAAAGATTGAATCAATTTATGCTCAGTCTTTTGAATGTCTCTCCCTAGCCTTAAAGGTGCGATGGGATCTGATCCCAACAATTGTGCCTTCTCCCATATCACACGTTCATGGCAGGAGGCATGATTGTGGAATCAGGAATCAGATCCCTGCCACACCATATTGCCAGGGTAGGGGGAAGCCAGGATTACAATCATGATCTTGGGCATGTCCTGCATCAGCAAGTTGGGTGCCCAAGAATCAGCTGATTGTCAGCAGATAGGAACTGCCCCAGGGCTCAAGTCCTAGGACAGACAATATCTGCTGCCAACTGGCAGGGACCACCCTAGAGCTTGAACCCTAGGCAATCCCTTCATGGCATTCCAAACATTCAAGTTATAGCACCATACAAACCAGACTTCAACGATATTACAGTAAAAGCTCTGTTATCTGGTATCCCCTGGGAACGGGGGATGCCAGATAACAAAATATGTCTGTTAATTGAGTGGCCCTGACTGTCGCTTCTCATGCTGTGTCTGGGGCATCCCTCTGCCCCTTCCGCTGCATAGCCGCCCCTCCCGCAGGCCCTGTGGGCCCCGTGGGACAGGGAGGCGGGCCCCGCACAGCCTGTTATGCCCTTGGTCCGTGGGGGCTTGGCAGCACAGGCTGCTTTGCTCTGAGCCATGGGGGCTCGGAGAAACTGGAAGTGCCACGGTGGGCACTTCTGGTTTCACTTTATCTTATAAACCGGAAGTTAGTGGAGCCAGTTAGTGGAGCATGCCGGCTTGTAAGATGCCAGATAACAGAACTTTTACTCTACATGTTTTTCAAGTAATATCTTTGTAGTTGGCTTGTGATTTTGTGGCACCATAACTTCTGTGAACGTGTGGCCAGTTGATATTTCTGGCGCAATTAACACCAATTAATTGTGCCAGAAAAAATGCTTGCCAGATTGTTTTTTCAGGTTCTTGGCAGGTACAGGCAGATGACATTTCATGGGCTTATACAAGTGATTCTCAACCCCATCGGACTCAAGGCAACCCTTGTTAGATTCAAGGCACACTGTGTCCAAGGCACTCCTTTGTTTCACTTATTTTTGACTATGGAAAAAGAATGCAGCAATTCTTCTGTTGCAGAGAACTCAGAAAGACCATGACAGGTCAGAATATTTATAACCCTATGGATTCCTATTTGAAATCTCTGGGTTTATCTTGTGAATCATGTTTGTATACTTAACAGGGCTGATGATGTGTGGCACTGCATAGCACCTTTAGAACAACATTGTAGCACCCCAAGGGGCTGTGGCATCCTTGTAGAGAATCATTGGTTTGCACTGAAGTTTCTGAGGCTTTCTCTACAGCTTTAAAGTGTAGAAGCATAGGCCCAAATCCTATTCCCCTTTGCGTGGTTAAGAGGCCCTTATGCAGCTAACTTTAGCTGTGTAGTTGACAATTTAGGGCATTATTACATGTGCTCTGGGTGGTGTGGGGGCTCTTTAATTAATGTGGCTTCAAGGGCACCTATACACAAGACGAAGCTCTGCTATGACTAGTGCTAATTAGCATGCCTTGGAGCAGACTCAGTTAATAGAGCCTGCTGCGAGTCTGCTGGATCGTGCTAATTAATGTGCTTCAGCAGCCTTTGCGTGATGTGTATTCAACATCCCTGCATTTCAAAATGGTGGTGGAGGCGCTTTAACTAAAGCTCGTCAAATGAGCTTTAGTTAAAGTAACCCTGCCACCATTTTGAAGCATGGGACACTGAATACATGTGATGCTCTCAGAGCCACTCTAATTAAAGCTCCCAGAGTGTCATGTGTATCAGTGTCCCCACACTGAAAAATGGTGGCAGGGGCACTTTAACTAAAGCTCGTTCAACAAGCTTTAGTTTAAAGTGTCCCTGCAGCCCTTTTTCAGCATGGCGATACTGATGCATATGATGGTGGAGTTTGCTGGAGCATGGTAATTACCAGGCTCGAGCAGACTTGATTAATTGAGCCTGCTCTGATGCATTGCAATTACAATGTGACGGAGCAGCCTCCCTGCATGTGTATAGGCACCCTTATGTTATAGATCCTGCAAGCTTCACTGCAACTTATTTTGACCTTGTTATCGTGCTTACTGAGACAAACTACTTTTGGCTTGTTTTCCTTAGGAGTTTGGTTTTTAAATCACTTAGGCATATTTGAATGCTCCTGTGAATCCCGGATTTATTAGAGTTTCTTTTCAGGTGTAAACCATGCACTAATGTCCTCATCTGTTTAGGCTGCTGTAATTCCTTCAAAATTAAAACAGTGTAAAACTGTAGTAGCACAGTGATGAATCAGTTCTTGTGGACTGTGGAGAAATATGTGCAGAGGTTGCATGTATTTTAAATCTGTTCACATATATAGCTAGTAATTTAGGAGTTTAAAAGATTTTTGCATTTAAAAATCATTTCAGTTAACCTTTAATTTTAATACATCTTAAATATGTATGCTCCTAAAATTTGGTATTTTAAGATGTCATGAAACTTAAGTGACCACCGTAGGGACCAACAAAAATTAGTTACCTAGGAGAAAAGATCTTTAACTAAAGGGCAAACCAAATCGTGCTGGAAATACTAAGATTTTTTTTAAACTGCTCTCTAAAGAAATGGACTTGTCTGTTAAAGATAGTACTTGTTTCAGGTTTGGTTAATGAACTCGTACTTCCTAATTATGAACGCTGCTAACTATTACTATTTCAGGAGTATAAGCTGCTTCCAATATATGTGTAAACAAGAAGCGTTGAATGGTTTTCACCCTTATTTAAAATGTAATGTTTTTATTTACTAGCAAGTCATTTAAAAATTGGATTTAACTGAATTAATGTTTGAGATACTTTTGAACACCAAACCAAACCAGGACATAGTCAGGGAATGTGTTGTCTTCATCATAAAACTCAAGTAATTCCTGAGTCTGCAGTTTTCTCCCATTGTCAATTTTTTAAAATATTGTGTGAACAATTTCCGTGAAAATCCATAGTATCTATGGGAAAATTAATTATTATCTGAAAAAGAGGTGCACTGATACATTGGTTTGATGTCGGATCAGTACCAATATAAAGAAAATTGGCTGTATTGGAAACCAGCCTGATGGGGCCAATAATTTGGCCGATAAATGCCCGTGTTACGTGCAGCTGCAGCACAGCACTCGGGCAGCGAGGAGCAGAGCCGGTATCTTGAAGAGCTACTTACTTCCAGCTGGTAAATCTGGTATGGGGCTCTTCTTGCCAGGGGCTGGGCTCAGAGCAGATGCTGGTGATGCTGGGAGGGGCCTGCAGCCACCCCAGATTTCGCTGCAGCTCCATTCCCAGCGCTGCTGCCACCAGCCACCTGGCTCAGTCCCAGCTCTTCCCAGCATGTGGCTTTTCAATGCTCAATGCCCCGCCTTTACCCATGTTCTGGGAAGAGCTGGGACTGCGCTGGACGGCTGGTGGTGGCGGCACTGGGAGTGTAGCTGCGGCAAAATTTGGGGTGGCTGCAGCCCCCTCCCAGTGCCACCAGTGCCCTCTCACTGCCTTCCTCAGGCCCCTTCCCTCCCCTTCCACCACACAAATTTATCAGTTGGAGGCAGCTGTATCAGAAATCAGATCGGTATAGGCTGATATGCCTCCATAAATATCGGGTATCGGTATCGGCTCCCAAAATCTCTATTGATGTACCCCAATCTGAAATTATACAACTAATATAGTGTAAGTGGGCGGAATTGTGATATGGGTTATACCATTACATTTAGGGAGATTATAATTTTACCTCTCCCAGTCCCCCCCAAAATGACAGAATTGAACTGAAAATCATTTCTATGCAAGTTAATTTGATGGGATTGATTCTGGATTATTGTACCAGTCAAGTAAATTGAACAAGAGGGTAAAGTAGAGTCTGAATGATAACTTAAAAATATTTAAGTAGAAATAAAGGAAAAGAGATTTAGAAAAAATAAACTTTAAATAGTTAAGATAAAAACTTGGACTTACTGATAACACATAACAAGAAAGCCATGCCAACTTTGTTTAAAAAGATTTCTAAAAATGCTTTTAGAGAAAAACAAAATAGCATGTACCACATTCATAGATGGGATAGGATTCTAGTTTTGTTAACACTTATTTGGGATGACATACATCACTTATTCATAGCTTTTACTTCTCATGAAGTATGCAGTGATCCTAGATTGCCGTCAGTAAAAAATAAAAAATTAACAAACTTTTAAACATACCAGGTACCATTTATTTATTACTTTGGCATATACAATTTAATATCTTGAATGAAATACTGTTACATCATTAGCAATATCAATATTTTACCCTGGCAGATATTGTGCTTTTACCATATACATCCATCAATTTTTGGTAGGAAAACAACATATATATATTCCTTACATAGTAAGGAAATTGAGAGGTCAAATTCCACCCGATTTACGTAAGTAATATAGAATGCATGTGTTTTGCGAGTTTGTAAGATAATTGCAGTATATCTTTAAAGGTGGAAGTTGCACTTTTTTGGAGAAACTTTTCAGATAGTCCTAACAATTCTAATGAGAACATGCTTATTTAAATCTGTCTGCTAGGTTAGCCAGTGGACCAGACTTTGTGAAATCAGCATCCCTCTGGCTGTTGAGAGCTTTTTGAGTGCATCTCCTGATCAGTGTCAGACCATTCCACCTGAGGTTTTGCAGCTTGAGAAAAAGCTTGGAGAACCTGTCAGGGTGCACAATGATGACAAAATCCGAAGGCAGAAACTGCAGCAGCAAAATACAGCTGACAACACTGCTTTGCTGCCTGCATTTGCAATGAGAAGCACAGAAGAAGGAATAATAGAAGAAAAGCAGGCTCAAACACTCGCAAGCTTGGAACTGAGAGTGGCTTTCTCCAAATTAACTGTACAGGAAGTACCAGCTACAACCAACAGGGAGCCCCCTCTCATCAGGAAAACAAAAACCTCTGACCTCCCACCCTTGGAGCATATTTTTGCTGAAGGGCTTTATTTTACCCTGGCAGACCTTGTGCTTTTACCATGCATCCATCAATTCCTGGTAAGAAAACAGCTTATATATATTACATAGTGTAAATTTCTTTTAGAAACTGAAAGGTTATAAAAGCATTTTGCCTTAACACATGTAGAGGTCAAACGAAGTGTGTTGTGCAATCCCTCAAAATGGGAAAACTGTTTTGTTACCTTATTTTTTTGTATGCATAACATGGGAAATATACTATACTATGTATCTATACTTTGAGTTAAATATACAATAGTGATCACACAGCTGTTGATATGCTCCAAATAATTCTTGCCTATTTATTATGTATTTATTGAAATACATTTATGTCACACACTGGCTCTCCAAAGGTGTGTTTTATTTAAACATTTTCTTCCCCCTAATACTTACCTTAGCTATTTCTGTTTGCACTGTATATATCTTGATACATGGCTGGCTTGGCTAAAGCAGAGTAGAGCTTGACTTCCATTACTTTTCACATTAGAAATTCAGAAGAGTGTTGTATCCAACCTCAAAAAGCATTGCATCCAAAACAGTAGCCGCTACCATACCTGAGACAAATACCAAGGTTTGTGGGGAGAGGGGATTGAAGAAGCAGTAGGTAGGAGATCTGTTATGGTCTAGTATGTCGGGATGCAACAAGTGATTAGAACCATGTAGAAGAAGAAGATTTCTAATCTGGGAAGGGGCGTGGAACAGAGTCCATCTGAAAAAGTTAATCTGGAACATCTGAAAAAGTTAATTCCTGTCTAAGTAATTTGTTAAACTGGATTTAAGGTAATAAGTATCAGTTACTTTAGAAATGAAAAGCCCTTAGGAGGGTATTGCATTTTTCTCACTTTGTAAATCCAAAGTTAAGATTACATTTAGATAGGGCTACCATATTTCCAGGTCCAAAAAAGACGACACCTGTCACAAAGTGGGTGGGGAGGAGGAATATGATGGAGGGGCAGTGACATGCCGGTGCCCTGCCCATTCTGTTGCCCCTCCCTGACAAGCCACACCCATCCCTAGCCCTGCTGCTGCCCCTCACTCTGGATCCACTGACCCCAGCTCTGCCAGGGCTCCTCACCCCCAAACAGCAGTATCCTGCCCCCACCCCTTGCTGGTGCCCCTCATTCCTGACCTGCAGCCCCCTGGCACTGCCAGTGCCCTGCACACCCAACCCACAGTCACCCATCCTGTCCCCCGTACCCCTCACTCCTGATCCACAGTCTCTTGCCCCCCTCCCAGCCCTGGCAGTGCCCCTCACTCCTGACCCACAGCCCCCTGCCTCTAGCCCTGCTGGTGCCTCTCACTCCCAACCTGCAGCCCACTGCCCCCCAGCCCTGCCAGTGCCCCTTGCTTCCGAACAGCCCTGCTGGTGCCCCTCACTCCCGCCCTGCAGCTCCTGCCTCTCCCCCCCTCCACCGCCCTGCTGCCCAAACAGCTACCGCATTGCGTGCAAGCCTGCTTGCTCTTACTTACTTGCAGACACATACTCTTTCTCTCTAGCTTGCCGGAGCCAGTGCAGAGAGCACGTGACCCCCAGCTGCCAATCAGCTTGCCTGCTGCTCCCAACCAGTGCAGGAGAGCAGAAAACTGGAATATTTGCTCTTATTTTAAAAACCCACCTGGATGCAGCACAGGGGCCAAAAAAGCGGAAATGTCTGGGGAAACCTGAACGTATGGTAACCCTAGCTTAGTCCACTGCAGGCACACAGCCACATAAAAAAATTAATTATTCAATTGTATGGAAATATGACCTACATAATTTCATATTGGGCACATCTACACCTGTCATTAATTTGCAGCAATAAACTGCGGAGCTTATTCCATACAATTGAATAATTCATTTTTTATGTGCCTGTGTGCTGTGACTGCTGTGAACTGGGCATAATCTTAACATTGGATTTACGAAGTGGGAAAACTGCAATACCCTCCTAAGGGCTTTTCATCTCTAAAGCTTATTGCTTTGCAGTTATTGCTCCCTGGAAGCTCTCGGGCAGGTGTTTTACACATGTGCCCAGATCACTGCATGCTCAGCCAAGTTGCAGCAGCCCTGGCTGGCAGGAAGACCCGGGGGGTCACCCTGCCAGCCCAAGGCTCCTCTGACTGGGCTCAATGTGTTGCGGATGAGCTGACTAGGGCACCCTGGCTGAGGTGTTTCAATGTAGAGGCTGCCTGCTGGTTAGATACTGGGTCAGCATCTACATGTGCACTGCTGCCTTATTAGTTTTGTGCATCTTAATAGGGGTGCACGTGTAGATGTTGAGATATTTACTGCACAGTAAATTAGTCAACTGCGTAGTAAACGTATTTTGTAGATGCACTCGTGTTACAAGCTTCAGAATACTGGGAAACTGTGATAGAGATGCACATCTTTATCAAATCTGTCTCTTTTACACTGGCTGATAACTGACTGGTACAGGAACTAATTCCTGCCTTTTTTCAACTGAGGCACAACTGAGAGAAAAAGACAAGTCTCTGTCTTTCCTGGCAGTGACCATATTCAGTGGTCATATGGGGCAATTCTCCAAACATATTAGCATTTAGCATTTGTTCTAAGGCAAGTAGTCAAGTTTTAGTAGGGTAAAAAAACCTGAGAGCTAGAATCAACCTTTTTCTCAGTATAGATAGAAGATGATAACTTGTAGCTCAATTCCAGCTAATAGAATTGTAGTCTAGTCTCAAGTCAAATATACTCCCTTTGTAAAGCTGTTCTTGTGCTTTACAATTTGAATTCTATCATAAGGTTCAGTGTTTAGGGGGAGAGGGAAATAAAATGACTTGACAAAATTAGATGCCAGAATAAAGATTTCTTTTATGATAGATAGCTTTTTAATGAACACGCTCTTAATGAAAGTGCATTGTAACGTGGGTAAAACAGAAGTATGTATGCGTGAGAAAGTCACAGCAGACATTTTTGTATGTGATAATTCTGGTACAGCATATTGGTGGAGTAAGGCAAAGTGTGATCTTATCCATCTTTGGTGTTTCTCGTTTTATGACTGTTACCCTGCACTGTAACATTTTTGAAAGCTAAAACACGAATCTATGTGTGATCCTATCAGAACATGGATAGGCATGCCTAAAAGCAAATAAATGTCTCCTAGAAAAGTGAGAATGCTTTTATGGAGGAAATGAATGGAAAGGAATGCAGAGACAACAATGGCATTTTAGAAAGATAACACCTTGTCTTCTATTTCATACAGCAGAACTGAAATGTTATTGAAGTGTCAGCCAATGGCAGACTTCCACAAAACCTGGCAGTGTTAGTGATTCACTGCTTGAGGTATCTAATTTCTGGAGTTTACTTCTTAGATAGTTTTTTGTCTATAAATATTTTCATTTGAGCACTTGATAAACTTTTGACTTCTGTCTTCAAGATTGTTTTTGTTCTCTTTTTCTAATTTTTTTTATCTAATTTTTCTTTTTCTTCTACTACAAACTTTGTTGGTTACTTTTGGTAGATTTCTTTTGGCTTTTTACTAGAGATGCTAGTGCTGGCTTGTTGCCTGCGCTCTTGCAGCAAGAGCACTGAAACAATGTTATAGATAGAAGGCCATGAGATATAAGAGGTGGAGTTTTTTGTTTTTGTTTCTTGGGGGTGGGGGTTGCAAAAATTTAGCTCATTTAGACATCAGTGCAAGTCACTCTTAACACCTATACAGTTTGTCCATGCTTGGATTTTGTATTGGTGTAACTACACTGGTTCTTAAAACAGGGCAGATGAGGCCTAAAAGACAGAGAGGCTTTTAAAAAGGTAACAGCCCAGTTTTGTTGAATGGAGGCAATGTTGTAGGCAGCCAGAAATTCAATCAATTAAAACATCCACATTAATATTAACTTTTTTTTTTTTTTTTTGGAGAAGTTGGAGGTTGTGTTGTGAGAGAGGTGTGCTCTGTTGTGCAGAAGCAATTGAGAGCTCTTCTACCTTAAACTATGTATGTTGAAGGAGCAACAGAAAGTATCGTGCATGCCTCTGCTCTCTGCTTTACTACCAAGTTCCACTGGCTCCTGCTGACCATTGAACAAAGATCATCCATTTAGGACCTTTCCCAATTATGATTGCTCCTTCACATCTCCCTGCCATATTGATGGTTCAGCAACACAGCAGGGAAAGCAGTATAAACAAGCTCAATAGTGTACATTAGGTGTGCATGACTATGTCATTCTGGTTGTAGAAACATTGCCATTTTAGTTCTGTTTTCATTTTAGGTATAAGATAACAAAATACAGCATCTGGGAAACATTTTTTAGTTCACACCCTTGGGAGGGGACATAGTATTGTGTGTGGGCATGTATATGTAAGTGTGCAGGGATAGGCTGAATTGGTGAGAGCTGGTGCTGGTTTCTTCAGTAGGTTTAGGAAAGATCAAGGGATTAATAGAGAGAAATGTGAAAAGGAGCTGCATCCTTTGCTCCTTTGTTTCTTCCAGATTCATAGAGCTGGGAATCCATGGCATCCCTTTCCCTGCTTGCACTATTGAGACTGTGCTTTTGTATAGATACTAGTTCACTCCTGTGCTTATTTTCAAAGTGGGTCCTCAGGGCAAATTCAAGAACTCCTTAGTTTTACTGTGTACTGAACAAAGCTCCATTTGAATTACTAGACCACAAGTGGAACTGCCTTTTGCTTATGGTGGCAGCATTTTGAGAAGTTCTGTTAGTTAGTACAGGGGTGTAGGTTGTAGCCGTGCCAGTCTAAGGACATAGGCAGACAAGGTTCTTTGGGTGAATCTGATATCTTTTATTAGACCAACTTAAATAGTTGGAAAACATTTTTTAGCAAGCTTTCAGGTTTAAAAACCCTTCATCAGGCTGAGGAAGCCTCTGCAGTTAGTTAGTTAGTTAGTACATCTTTTGGGGCAAATTCCTGGTAATTTCTCAGAGACCAGTCAGGGCAACCTTTCTGGCATGTGCGCCACAAATTAGCCTCATGTATTCCCTAGTACCACTCCACTTCCCTTCCCCTTCTGCTCTGCTCTCTGCTTCCTGGGATGTGCACCCTGTCTGATTTGCTATTCTGATTATATACATTTCCTATTTATCACTCTGCTGTCTGCCCCCTCCTTGATCTGCTGTGTGCTACATGCAGACGCTACCTGTGCCACTTGCGACATGTGAGCTGCAGGTTGGCCACCCCCAATGCAGATAAAATAGGTCTGGAGGCTGTGCCAGCGTTTGTTTCTGAGCTAAACTTAAAATCCCTGATTTCCTATACTAATTCTGAACGAGGGTTCTTCATTCCCTTGAAGAGATGATGATGATGATGAATCAGTATATCCTTTTTTTTTTTTTTTTGCCAATGGCACTTGAAGCAGAGATTGTCTTTATTTTTGGTGATCACTAACACATTCTGAGCACTACCAAAATAAGAAATATATTTTATTTGAATGATATTAACATGTAAATTTATGTATATTAATATGTATATCCTTTCTATTATGGTAGCATAAAACTAGCAGCAAAAGTGATTTAGATGATATGTGTCGAATCAGGCAGTTACTTTAAGAGGCTTTTGAAGCTTTCATGATCAGAGAGAAAAAAACATCTTGGAATGGCCAGCAGTTTTGTGGTTGGGGCATTCATTCACTTTGAATTTAGAAGACCCAGGAACAATCCTTTCTTGATCTTTCTGATTAAGATGAAGGACTTGAACCTTAGTCTTTCATATCCTAGGCGACTGCCCTAAGGACAAGACTGTATCTTCTCTTGGGTGCATCTTTCTTAATATCTCCTGTTGGAGCTGACTCATTTTATATAAGTGAATATTTTGGGGGCCAGAAATGGATAGACTGACTTCCAGAGATGAAGTTCAAATAATCTATTATTGTCTCTGATTTTTGCAACACGTGAGATTTTCTACTTAGATCTTCCTTTTTTAGAAAGCTTTTCTGAATCTGGTTCAAACTTAACCATGGCAATCTCTGAGGCATGAGGTTTTCTGTATTTTGAATGATCTGTTTGCTTCCAGTCAGCTGGAAAGAAAGGTTTATTAGTGCCAAATGCTTGAACTTAGCCTCAGAATCCATCTTGTAGGTAGGGGGGAAAATCTCTTCCATCATTCATAATAGAGCAAGCCTAAGTTCTAATTATTTTTGAACATGACTGATGCTGACCCTTTACAGTGCATTACATTTTCAGAACAAGTACACAACTGAAAGGGCGGAGGGGAAAATAGAACTGCACCTGTACATTATATATTAGGGATCAGTACAGACAATCATAATGCCCAACGCTGAATTGCTTCAGTTTTTGCAGGTTAGTCTTCAAATGCACAGTTAAAATTGAAAGAAAAGTGAACCGACATTTGACTCAGGAAATGCAGCCACATGCCTGCAGTGTCTCAGGCCAGAAGCTGGGGGGCGCTAGGGCACAGCTCTCTGGCACCTAGCCAGCATGGGCTGTGTGTTTGCTTCCTTTTCCTGGTTCCCCTGAGGTCTCTGGGATTCGCAGTCCAGACTCACAGCAGCAGGACCCTTCCTGCTTCCAGGCACAGGCAGGGGTTGCTTGCAGGTGCCTCTGGGATTTGTAGTCCACAGTTGCAGCCAGCAGTAAGTTTGAGCAGGGGAAGGGATGTTTAACCCCCTTCCCTGGCCCCAGCTGGGGTTTGTGTGTGGTGGGGAGGGGCAGTCTCTGCCTCTCCCCCTTTCCCCCCAGCCCTTCTCTGCTGGAGCAGACAGCACAGCCCAGTCCAGGGCAGGAAAGCATGCTGGGATGCTGTGGGACTGTGATTTAACTTGAATCAGGAAGGGGTCTGGGGTAGAAGTTTCATAAACCGGTTTGACCCAAATCAGTTAAGTCTGATACAGCGTTCAACCAGGTTTATCTTAAACCAGTTTCAGCCATTTTGAAACTGGTTTATATGCACTGAGCTTCTGTTCTGTTACAGGTTTAAACCAGTTTCTGATCACTTAAACCAGTTTGTTTGTAACTTCTGTCCCTAGCCAAAATGCACCAAAAGCAGTATAGTACTGTTTCAGTTCTGGTGTCTTCAGTATTATACATTTCCCTAGGGAAGGTTAATATCTGAACTATTGCACGGACTATGTGTCAGTGGCCATTGCCAAGATAAGCTCTGTAGTGTCATAACCCAGTGATTTTGGTGCCTCGGCACGATGGAATTTTCTTGCCACATGAGAGCCTCTTGCACAGCGAGGGTTTTTGCTGCACAGAAGAACCTCGGTGCAAGAGAGTTCCCACCAATTTGCAGGGTGCATTTCTTCTTTGCAGCACAGAAATGCACGGTGCAAAGAGTTCC
>NW_005842252.1:1117783-1118351 GCF_000455745.1 Alligator sinensis
TAATTGGCTTGCTAGCCGTTTAAAATTTCGTGCGACTTCCGCCCAAGTCGGAGAACTTTGAGCACGCTGCAGAGTGCATCAAAAAGAGATCTGACTTGCGGCTGAGCTGATTGATAGACTGATCGCCTATCGATTCTTCTCCCCGTCACCGAGCGCAATCCCAGACGTACCCTGTTCCCGCCGGCTTGATTTGTAGACGGATGAGCTAGCCTGAGCCTTGCCAGCTGGAACAACTAACATAGTTGTTCATACGACCGGACTGTCTACGTCGCAGCTACAAGCGGCATAAGTAAACGTTTTTGCAACCATTAAACCTTGTCTGCCTCTCCATTCACCAGCCCGCCCTAACGAACGAGCAATTTCTAAATCACCTCGAGTCGGCTCTGGCCATCCGAGACATGGCGACAAGGATGGGATCTAAGGGCACGGTGATGGAGATGAACCTGATCGGGTGCTGCCCCTGGCGCCCCGGGACCCGCCGCCTAGAGAATGCAAACGATCTATGGGGGCATATCGCTTACCACCAGGCGGTAGAAGGGGATGAAAGAAATATTGATGGCTACTTCTC
>NW_005842252.1:1124034-1126579 GCF_000455745.1 Alligator sinensis
TGTCACAACCCAGTGATTTTGGTGCCTCGGCACGATGGAATTTTCTTGCCACATGAGAGCCTCTTGCACAGCGAGGGTTTTTGCTGCACAGAAGAACCTCGGTGCAAGAGAGTTCCCGCCAATTTGCAGGGTGCATTTCTTCTTTGCAGCACAGAAATGCACGGTGCAAAGAGTTCCCGCTATTCGAATGCAAATTTGTGTCCCGCTATTGGCTAGTTCTAAATTATTCCTACGTGGCGGCTAGTAATTGGCTTGCTAGCCGTTTAAAATTTCGTGTGACATCCGCCCAAGTCGGAGAACTTTGAGCACGCTGCAGAGTGCATCAAAAAGAGATCTGACTTGCGGCTGAGCTGATCGATAGACTGATCACGTATCGATTCTTCTCCCCGTCACCGAGCGCAATCCCAGACATACCCTGTTCCCGCCGGCTTGATTTGTAGACGGATGAGCTAGCCTGAGCCTTGCCAGCCGGAACAACTAACATAGTTGTTCATACGACCAGACCGTCTGCATCGCAGCTACAAGCGGCGTAAGTAAACGTTTTTGCAACCATTAAACCTGGTCTGCCTCTCCATTCACCAGCCCGCCCTAACGAACGAGCAATTTCTAAATCACCTGGAGTCGGCTCTGGCCGTCCGAGACATGTAGGAGGTTAGCATTTGTGTTCTGGTAAAAATTCTTTTGCCAAATTTTTCTTCCGGTTGTTGAAAACAAAAGCAACTCTGAGAAAAGATGCTGTCAATCAGTTTCAGAGAGATAATCTCCAAAATCATATTGGTATATGTAATAATACCTTCCTTAGCAATTTTCAACAGAAACAATCTCTATCTTGCTTTCTGCGTTATCACAGGAATTTAGCATTCAGAATGTGAATTTAGGGGGCTACATTTGAGTGAGAAACAGTTATTTTAAGACAGTACCAGATTATAAATACATTAATAGCTTTTTTTTAATAGTCTCTCATTGAGGAGTAATAATTTCTACTTGCAAAATTGTCTTAAATCAATGACACTTGTAAGATAAAATATTTTTTATTATTTTGACCCTATAATACCTTCTGGATTCATTTATTTTTTCCAAGAATTTTCTAAATAAGTCTCATACTTTTTAATTATGAAGATTTACTCCCTGATGCCATACCTGGGAAGGATCCTGGAAGGCAAATTTCATGGATTTCAGAAATCCGATAAAATATGTGTGAGGAATTATTATACATACCCTAAAGAGCTGTAAGCAATATGTTAATTTGTTGCTCTTTGTGGTCCTTGAATTCTGGTCTTATGAAGCTGGTGACCTCTGTGTGAACAGTGGCATTAAATTAAGGAGATGTCAAGACTCTATGTTACTGAATGAAAACAGGAACAGCTTGCAAACTATGTGAAGTTCCAGGATTATTGTCCCTGATTGCAAAGTTGAGCAACAATTGTAATGCATTTTTGTTGCTATTTGTTAAGTTACATCAGGATTTAGAGTATAAAACTATGGTTTCAGGTATTCATGGTTTACTTTAAAAAAACAAACAAAACCACAACCCCCCTCCCCAAAAATACTTTCTAATGAGGCTACATCTCCGAAGTCAATCCATTATACAAGGGGTAGGTAATTATTTCGGGCGGAGGGCTGCTTACTGAGTTTTGGCAAGCTGTTGAGGGCTGTATAGGTAGCCCCACCCTGAGACAGTTGCCCCCCCCCCTGGCTGCCATCTTGGGACCAGAAGTCCCGCCTCTAAACTCTGACCTTTACCACCGGAAGTCTCACCCCTTGCCCCTAGAAGTACTCCTTTGGGGAAGAGGGCCATCTTAGGGGAAAGAAAACAAATTATATACTAAAAATCAAACACCCATAATAATAATATATTTTAATTTAATTTAAAAATATATTTTTGTCTGGATTTGTGTGCATTTGTGCTGTATATGTGGAAGTGGTTGCATAATAGCTCAAAATGCAGTCTTATTCTTGTATATAGTGTGTGGTATGCAGGGGTGTCGGGAGGTATGGTGGGTGAGTGTGGGGTTTGTGGGGAGCTGTGGGTGGGTGGATATGGGAGTTTGTGGGGATGTGTGGATGTCTGTGTGTGTGGGTATGGATGTAGGTTATGGGATCCATGTAGTGCAGAGTGGCTGGTTGGTGGGCAGGCAGGAAAGTGGGGAAGGTGGCAGGGGCAGGGGGTGTGTGGAAGCGAGCAGAAGCATGAGGCCTGTACCAGTGTCCTGGGTCCAGAATGGGGCAGTAGGTGCGCGGGGCGCAGGCTGGTGCTCAGCGCAGGAGGGGAAGTGGCTGCTTTTGCTGAACAGCAGTTTGTTCCCCACTGCTGCTGCTCAGCCTGGGCCCTACACTGCCTCTGGGCTCGCCCATTGGGTCTGAGTGACAGGGGCAATTTCAGCTGGGCAGAAATTGCTGCTTGACGCAGAGAAAACCAGCCCCCCTTTGCCACTGTCAGGCAGTTTTTCTGTGGCTGCCCACCTGAAGCCCACACTGCACTGCACTGCACTAGGCACCGGTGCAGCTGTTTTGCCACTTGTGAACTGCCCTGTGGCTGCTCCAC
>NW_005842252.1:1126608-1136484 GCF_000455745.1 Alligator sinensis
GGCGGTGGTGAAGCAGCCACACCGCTGCCTAGTGCAGCACAGGCGGGCAGCCACAGCAAACGTTGCCTTGTGAAGGTGGGGGTGGGGCACTTTCCTCCATGCGGAGCAGCAGTTTCTGCCCAGCTGCTGCTCTTCCCAGATGGGCAAGCCTGGAGCTGGCGTGGGGCTCAGGCTAAGCAGTGGCAGCACAGAACAAACTGCTGCTCGGTGTGGGCAAAAAGCAGCCGCTCCCCCTCCTGCTGCCGACACCCTGTGCCGCAGCCGCTCGGAGTTCATGTGGGGCTACCTGTGCCTGCTCTCTGTTGCCCCCAGATTCCCATGGGGTGGCAGTGATGTGGTGGAGAGACAGGACAGCCCCATGCAGGCTGCAAGTGGCTGCACAAGGAAGTGCTGGCCACAGGGAGAGGGAGGGGTCACTTTTCTCCTGCGCTGAGCTGCTGCTCAGCTTAGACTGGTGAGCATGGGGTGCGCGGGGTTAGGGCTGTGCACTTGTCCCAACCTATACTGCGGGGCTGGGGCAGAGGCAGTGGGTGTGAGCAGGTGCGTGGGAGCCCGGCACTGGCCCTAGGGCATTGGTGCAGGCCCCATGCTCCCACTCACTTCCATTCCCTCTGCTCCCTGCCACTGCTTTCCTCTTTTCCTGCCCCCCCGCCTATCGGCTGCTCTGCATCACATGGCTCCCAGCTGTTCCCGGCTGCATGGCTGGACCATGGGGCTCAGCAGGAGCAGGCCAGGTCCCGAGGATTGGGGCAATCCCTGCAGTCCTCCCCTGCCTCCCTGCCCCCCTTCTTACCTGAATTTCCCGCTCTGGCGCAGGCACAAACAGCCCCACGGTCCCAGGCCAGAAGCCTCTGCTAGGCAGGGGCTTCTGGTTGGTGGGGCGGGGTGGGGCCAGGCAGGCTCTGCTGTTGCAAGAGCCTGCTGTGGCTTCCCCTTGGTCCTACTTCCCCAGGCTCCTGTCATCTTTGACAGGAGCCAGGGGCAGATAAATATAAATTTTCTAAATTTTTTAGGGGCCCCACAGGCCAGATAGAATAGCCTGGTGTGCTGGATCTGGCCCACAGGGTGGATTTTGCCCGCCCCTGTGCTATACCCTTGCATTGAATTTTATAGAACTATGACCCGTATTTGATAACTTGTATCTTTTTTTATCCGTGTCCTATATTGTCTTGTCTTACTGCTTGATCACTTCTTTTAACAGACTTCTCTTGAATACACCTTTGTTTCAATCATTGTGTTTGAGGTTGTTAATTATTTATTACAATTTTTACTTTTTAAAATAGGAGAAAACTTCAGTAGTATATATTTAGAAGGTATCATGTGACCAGCAGGAGATGACTGAATTAACAAATCATGATTATTATTACCAATCCCAAAATAATGGGACTCAAAGCTTTTTTTTCCTTAAACTCATTCCATTTTTGCTGTCTTTACGAGGTTAACAGTTATTTATCTCCATTAACTATAACAGTTCAATTTAGTTGAAGAATAACAAAAGCAGTGTTTTCCAAATGAGAGAACCATTAAAGGCCACAATTTAAAACTCCTGTTAGCAAATAGAACAGCACATGTTGGAATTGCATTCCAAAAGACTATTTCATTAACAAAATATATATTTTGCTGCATATATTCTTAATGCATGAAAACTTTTTAAGTATCTAATTAAATATGCTAGTATTTATTAATCGTATACTTGCATTAACGATTAATTTGTAAAAACATTACAAAGTACAATATATGCACAAACCGTCTGGATGTGGAACAATTTTAAGTGTCCGTTACCACTTCCAATCTCCAAACTGCTAATCACTATAGAGATATGTATATCTCTGTGTATATGTATATAGGACACTGTATCTTTCATAGTTTTTCTTTACAGCCTTTGTTTATGATCATAATTAGTAATCTTCTGTTTGTATTCACCATTTCCATGACAGGAATCTACAGTGTCACTCACAGGGCAGGGCCCTGAATAACTATGTTGTTTTTAGCAATACATTAAAAATATTAAGCATAAATCCTGTGGTCTGATCAGAGAAAAGCAGATATGAATAGGTACCTTTTTTGTTAAGGAAAAAAAAGGAGGGTGGGGGGACATGCAAAGACTATTACATTATCATTTTGCCAGCTCCTCTGAGTTGTTGATCAAAACAGAAAAGCCTGACACGTTTTTCTGTTCCTCACGTTTGTTTTCTTTAGGGTTCAGTCATTTCATACTATTAACATTTCACAAAATGGAAGTTGTGACTCAGACTTGTTTTCCGAAACTTCTTTTGGAAATCACAATATTTTAAGAGGGGAATCTGTTTTAGGTCTTGGTATTTTCATAAATGCTCTGTAGATGACATGAATCCTGGTTGGGTGTTTTTTTGGTAACTTCCTTTTTTCTCATTGTAGTAGATGGAAGCAGAGAGCCGAGTACAGTAGAGGAAGAATTCAGGAGATGTAGGGTAGGATTGGAGATGCTACCCTAATGACTGAAAGCCTGAACAGATTGTAGGGCTGCTTGGTCTGTCAGTAACGTTTACAGGTTTTGGACTGAAATGACCCAGCTTGGGTCAGAAGTAGGTGACCAGGCAGGTGCTAGGACCCAGTTTCCACTGCTGCTGCTTCTGTCTCTGGTGGCAAGGGGAATGCTCCCACAACTGGTGCTTCTTTTCACCACCACTGAAGCTCCACATCTGCAGACCAAATCAAACAGCTTCCTGGGCCAGGTCTGGCCCACAGGCTTTAGGTTGTTGACCCTTGGTCTAGAGAGAAGACAAGTGGGAAAATAGCAGTGCCTTAGTGGCTTCCATCTTATGTTCCAGAATCTCAGTTTCCATGAAAAAATAAGTTTAACGAAATTAGAACTAAATTTTAAAGGATGAGACCAGATGTGGAAGAAAAAGCAGAGGGATAAGCAGGGTAGAAAGACCAGAAGTATGGTTCACAGAGTTTAGGAGAGTGAAAAGCACAGTGTAAGTCAACAGCAAAATGATAAAAATTATACTTGCTTACCCTGCAAGACAGCCAAGATCTCAAGTATCATTGCTTGCATAAAGGCTAAGGACTGAAGTTACACACCAACCACTTTAAGTGATCAGGAACCAATTAAAACCTATAACAGAACAGAAGTTCAGTGCACTTAAGCCTCTTTCAAAAAGGCCAAAACTGGTTTAAGATGAATCTGGTTGGATTTAGTATCAGACTTAACTGATTCAGGTTAAACCTGTTTATGGAACTTCTGTCTCAGATCCTCTCCCAATCCAGATGAACTCACAGCCCTCCAGCAGATACTGTGTAGCCCTGGGCTTTGCTCTCTGCTCCAGCAGAGCAGGGCTGGCCCCACCCCAGCTGTTAGCGGGGGCTTTTCCATCCTCCGCAGCCATGAATTGGGCTGGCCCTGCCCACTCCTTGGCTGGTGATCAGCCAGGCTCAGGCAGGGGGAGTAGAGCCCCCACTGTGCCCCCCCACCCCTGTCCCTGCCAGGCACAGCCCAGCTGGGGGTGCACAGCTTGGGGAGGGGCTCCCCCCTACTCCCTCCTCAGGTGGCCTGCTGGCAGGGGGAGTGAAATTCCCACTACAGGTTTCCCCCTGTGTTGGGCACAGCCTGGATAGAGGTCTGGAGCTGGGGGGGGGATGGACATTTTCCTCCCCACTCCCTCCTCAGCTGGCCCATCAGCCAAGGAGGGAGCGTGGCCAGGTGATCGGCTTGGGTATGGGGGGTGGGTGAAACCCCCAGTGTGGACTTCCCCCCTCTGTGTTGGGCATAGCTTGGCTGGGGGTTTGGAGCCAGTTGGGGGAGAGCCGTTCCCCCTCCTCTCCCCCAGCCTCCTCAGCCGGCCTGCCAGTAGAGGAGGGAGCATGACCAGGTACTTGGCCCAGCTCTGGGCACAGTGAGGGAAGGAGAGGGAGAAACGCCCTGCTGGGGCTACCCCTGGCACTGGGGAGACCCAGCGGTTCTCAGTGGTGACAGACGACAGAACAAGAAGCAATGGCTCAAGGTGCATCAAGGGACGTTTAGGTTGGCTATTAGGAAAAACGTTCTCACTAGGAGGATGGTGAAGCACTGAAACGGTTTACTTAGAGAGGTAGTGGCATCTCCATCCTTGGAGGTTTTTAATGCCTGGCTCAACAAAACCCTGGGTGGCATGATCTAGTTGGGGATGGTCCTGCTCTGAGCAGGGGGTTGGACTAGTGATCTCCTGAGGTCCCTTCCAACCCTCATTTTCTGTGATTCTATGACCCTGGTTGGGGGTTCAGAGCCAGGCTGGGGGGTAGTTTTCCCCCTGGCTCTCCCTGCTCAGCTGGCCAAGGAGGGGGCGTAGCTGGGTGATCATCAGCCTGGCTTATGGCTCCAAGCATGGGGGGAGAGGGAGAAATGCCTCATCAGGAGCTTCCTGCATCCCCCACACCCTAGAGAGACCCTGGCTGGGGGTTCAGTGCTGGTCGGGGTGGGGGGGCAGGAGGGAGGTGGTTTCCCCCCCACACCTCCTCAGCTGGTCTGGGACTGAAGTGGGTATGTGGCTATGGAAATCGCTTTTCTCCTGGCTGTGGGTGGAGAGCAAAGAGAGAGAAATGTCCTGCTGGGGGCTTCCCCCCTTCCTCCTGTGTGGGGGAGACCCGGGCTGGGTGGGGTGGCAAGTTTCCCCCCATGCACCCTCCTTAGCCAGCCCGGGACTCAGGAGGGGACATGACTAGGGGGATTGCCCAGCTCCCAGCCAGGCATGAGAAGGGAGAGCGAGAGGGAGAAATGCCGTGCTAGGAGCTTTCCCCCTCCCCCCTATGCTGGGGACACCCCAGCTGGGGGTCTTTGTGGGTGGCGGGGTGCCCAGTCCTGCTCAGCTGGCTGGAGGCCGAGGAGGGGGCATGCCTCAGGGATTCGCCAGGCTTCCAGCTCTCTGCAGTGCCTGGCAGGCTGGGAGGTGTGCCCTAGTGCCCCCGGGTACTGGTGTGGGCCACTACAGGGGTCTGGCTGCCTTTCTGGTTTGAAAATCATACATCAGTTCACTTGCTTGTTGGTTCAATCTAGGCAGTTCAGAGAAACCTGCAAAGATTTAATCAATTCAGCCTCAGGCTTTTTGACTGTCTGTACTTAGCCAAAGTGTTAGATAATTTGGAACCAACTGTCTTTTGCAGTGATAAACATATTATTACTGATTTGCATCTTGTATCCATCAGCTGATCTCTTTTGCAAAACCCTAGATCCACTGGTGCCCCTGTTAGACTTCAGTAATGCACACATTATTTCAACAGCTGATCCTAAATGCAGGCAAGCAATTTAAAATGATTAAGCTTTTTCACTACTAATTATTTGGTGTTGGTATAAAATTACAAGAGAGTATATCAGTACAAATAACAAGATAGTCATTTTAAAATCTAGGTACAGCGAGCTTCCAGCCAAGATAATTTTCCCAAGTGTTTATACATTGTGGTGTTGAACCCATCTCCCTATGTGGGTTGTTCCCATTGACACTTGTGGTTACAAATGTGCACATAGGTTCCCATTAGGCAAGCTGTAAGGACTAAAAACAGAATCTGAAGCAAATTGTTCTATTTTCATTTAAATATGTTTGAAGGACTTTCATTTGAGCATATTGCTTATTTATATCTACATAATGATAAGAGTGTTAGAGTTAGGCTTAATGTTTGCCATTATATTGCTAAGAGTACCTGTTGGCTTTTGCAGTAAGTTCTGCAATAAGTTCTGCAAACTTATTGTTTAAATTCAGTTATTTTACCATTAAAAAGACATGTATATCTGTCTATCTATCTATCTTTCGTAAAAGGAAAAGGCTGTCAGAAAGGTAATGATTATAAGATTTTTTTCCAACCATGCTTAGATAAGATCTATCAGGTAAGCTCTTTAGAAAAGAAATGCTGTTCTGTGAAATTTCAGTAAAATGGCTAATGTGTTTTTGAATGCTGTGTAAAGGACAAAACCTTATCTGTTTTATCTTTGCATTTTTTGGTGCCTTTGGTACCCCCTTTTCCCCAGGAAGAATTAGAGGTATGAATCAGAATTATGATGAGCTCTACTTAGCATTATATATCCTCTCCCTATCTTACTTTTTCTTTTTTCTTTTTTTGATGAGGCATAGTCCAAAGAGATTCCTAAAGATTTTTAAAGTAGAACCATAACTACAAATTAAATGTGTGGTGGTGAAAGTAGATTCTGGGAGACAGATTCACAATTATGAGCCAACATTCAGGGAGCACCAAGGTGGATACAAATGAAAAACGCACATATTTTTATTTAACTTTAAATTCACATTGTTAAATAACTTTCTTGCAAGCACTTTCTTGTTTGAAATGATAACATTTTTTATAATGCTAAGATTATTGAGGGATATATGGATTCTGTCTGTAAATGGTCCATGTAAATGTTCATTTTAAAGCTTACACTACTTATTGATTGAGGGATTTATGGAGTCTGTCTGTAAATGGAGAATTTTACCTTTCAGAGAAGCTGTTGTCTAATGTAGAGGGGAAAGAATCAAGTTGGCACTAGCCATCTGCCACCCATCCCTCAGTATAGGTAGTAAGGGAGGGGCAAAGCTCTGCTCCGTTATGCAAACATGCTATTTTGGAAATCAGATGCTAAAACATGTAGTGCTAAATAAGTTTTGAATTTTATTTTCTAGCTCTTCAGCAAGAAGCAGAACAGAAAACTATTAGATTTGCCTCTGATATTGGGCTGGTACCAAAGAGTTCAGAAAGTACCTGGAGTAAAGGCAGCTGCTTCTAAGAGCAATATGCAGTTTCTCCAGTTTCCAGACTTGCTGTCTTCCCCAGAAGAGCAACTTCAAGATTTTAGTACATTTTCTGATGGGTCAGAAGAGGACCATGAAGACAAACAGTTTATAGGTGGTCCAAGGCCAACCATGACAAAGTTAATGGTAATTAAACTTTTTAATTTGTTATTTCAATAATAATAATAAGGTTGTAATTACAGTTTTGCCCAAATACTTATAAGGGCAATGTAGCATTCAATGAGAAGTGCTTGGAAAATACCTCTGGATTTATTAATCATTTTAATAAATCTTTTTCTTTCTCGATTGTTGAGCTAGAGATGTTTTAAAATGTATGTTTAATTTGTATTAAATTTATATTAAATTAATCAGAAATTATAAATTTTAAGAATATGAGAAACTAGGCAATAAGATGATGTTTTTGATGAAAATACAGAAATGTTGCTAATCATCACAAAAACAAAAAAAGGACCAGTTCTAGAAATGTAATAAATATCTGCTTTTGGTATTTGAGTTTAGTAATTGTGTTTGAATTACTATTTATGCTGAACTGAGAGCATTGGGGAACCAAATTAGGTTTTGTCAAAGCTAATATAAAAATGTTCATCACTTCTTTCTTCGTAAAAGACAATACAGTGCTTCCATTGGAAAATGAATGGTGGGGAAGCACAGAGAACATAGCTACAACATTACGGAGAGGCAGCTGTACTGTTGTGTGATCCTGCACCATTTAAGTCTGTAGGAACCCTGTTGCTGACTTCAGTGGGCACAGGATCAAGATCCTGTAGACTTTGATTGAATCAAATTATTTCTTATATGTAGGAAAGAGGCATTGAAGCAAAATTTTCTCCTCACCCAACCCCATGCTGGACACTGGACTGGAGCGATCTACCAGCAGCAGTCAATCCTGGAGAAGGTAGGGGGTCTGTTTTTTTCCTCTCCGCTTTACCTATAAAAGCAATAATTTTTCAAGTAAGGTTAATTGTCAGTTTTTTTATTTGGGAAAATAGATATAATAGTGCCTACATTTTACAAAATACTCTTAATCAGTAAAGCTAAAGCTGCTGATCAAAGGAGGGTAAGCATCATTTACCTTCATTTCACCCAAGGGGAAACTAAGGCAGGAAGATGAAGTGACTTGCCTAAGGTCATACAGCAGACCAGTGGCCATGTCAGAAAAAGAACTAATTTCCCCCAAGTCCTAGGCCAGTTCCCTGGTCATTAAGTCACAAGACCTCCTGAGTGCACAATGAATGTTATGTTTATCCCTGCATGTCCAGTGTTATATTTTCAGCTGTGACCTTAGGATGCCTTTATGGGTTGAAGTAGTAGTGAATATTGTTATGATTGGTTTCCTTTTCCTCTGAAACAACACCTGTTTTTAATCAGTGTCAAAAATGTCTTCTAGTAAAAAAACAACAACATGGGGGATCTTGCATCAAACTTCTCTTCTTTAGGCTTCCTGCTACAACTGTCTGCTGTTTTTTGGTTCTATCTAGGCTGAGAACACTTCTACAAGACAGAAACAATTGTTTAGTCTCTTTTTTCTTTGATCCTTTTCAGGAGTGGCCTGAGTATTGAGTACAATTGATATAATATAATTTCCTTGCCAGCTGTCAGGAATCTAGTTGAAAGTAATATTTCTGTAGAAAAATGGAGAAGGGTTGATGCAGTGTGTTTAGAGTACTGGTGGAGCTAACTGCAGTAGCATGGAGCTTCGCGCAGACTAATTTTATTCCCGGGGGTGGGTGATGCAAAGGTAGACATACCTTTAGAGACTTGCTGAAAGGCTAACACAGTGAAATACTTCGTCAGACAGATTACGTGTTATGATCCATTTAAGAAGCATAAAGGTTTTATGCATAGGTATTTCCTCTTTACCTTAGAATATATAGAAATAAGGTCTCTTGCCATACAATATATTTTTGGAAGTCATAGGATCGTAGAAAATAGGGATGGAAGGGACCTTACAAGGTCATCTAGTCCAGCCCCTGGTTCAACTGTGAATCATGTCTGACTAAATTATGCCATCTAAGTGTCTGTTCTAAACTGCTTTTGAAATTTAAAAAGGATGGAGATTCCACAGTTTCTCTAAGTAGCTTGTTCCAATGCCTGACCGTTACTCCGAAAGTACTTCCTAATATTCAACCTAAGTTTTCTCTGCTGCAGCTTGAGACCATTGCTCATGGTCTTGTGGCCTGTAACTACAGAGAAAAGGTTTTCTCCACCCTCTCTGTAATTGCCCTCCAGATATTTGAAGACTTGTCAAACCCCCTTCAATCTTCTGTTCTCCAAATTAAATTACCCTAGTCTTTTCAGTCTTTCCTCAGAAGTCATGCTTTCTAGGCCTCTAATTTTTTTTTTCTGTTCTCTGCTGGACCTTTTTCAATCCTCCATCCACATCTTTCTTGAAGTGTGGGGCCCAAAACTAGACATAGTACTCCAGATGAGTCCTCATCAGTGCTGAATAGAGTAGAGAAATCACTTCCCTTGATTTTCAAGTGACACTCTTGTCAATATTATCCAGTTTGCAGTTGACCTTTTTCACAGCAAGAGCACACCATTGGCTCATATTCAGGTTATGGTCAGTCATTATGTGTAAGATCAGAATGACCAGAAATGAATTGTCACCTTCTGACGTTCACCTTCTTCTGACTTTCAAATGCAGTTCTCAATGATATGAGTGCCCTCAGCTGTGCTATGACCTGATTTATAGTTTTATGGAAAGCATCGTAAAAGGGACGCATCAAACTTGCTTTAAAAGTTTCTGATGTGTGATTCTTTCTTTGCTTCCTCTCTTCAAACATGGAACTGTCAGTTTCAGTTCAAATTTGCCTTGATGGCTAGTTTCTCCTTTTGATAGGAAAATGTCTAGAAAGATTTATAAGGGGAATAGTTTTTTTTAATGGATGCTGCACTTGAAAACTTCTCCTGTGCTGGAACCAGTTCTTTAGCAAGAAGTCATGGGTTTTACTTCTCTGTCCAGTGGACTGGAAGAAAAAGATTACGGTTTTGAAACCTTTCTCTTGAAAGAGTTACAAAAAGACATCTGCAGATTGGTTTTATCTTACGTTCTTCAATCCTAGTTTATAAAATCTGTTTTTCTAGTTTTGCTTTATTTTTTAAAATATTTCTGTAGGGA
>NW_005842252.1:1136515-1154405 GCF_000455745.1 Alligator sinensis
AGTTTAGCAAGGGTGCCAGTAGAGAGAGGTTTCAAGTTCCTCCAAAGAAAGCCTCAGCAGCACTCTACATTTAAATGAGTTGATGAGGACCCCAAGGATTATGATTTCTGTTTAGGAGATGTGGAATGAGATGGAAGAAAAAAATTGCTGGTAGGAGAACTAACGTTGTTTTTCAGTTTAGATTTTGCTCCATGTTCAGCTGTGCCTTTCTGACTTTGACTGTACTCCGTTGCCTACTTTTTATGACTGAGGCTGATCATTATTATTTGAATTGAATTCTCACTATTTTATTATTAGACTATGCCTGACATTCTGGGGAAACCAAAGTAACTGCTTCTGACAGGACTTTAAACTGTATTTGAATAATGCAATTCTGGCTTATAAATAGCTTTCAAACAGATTACTCTTCTGCTTTGGTAAATAAAATTACTCTTATTAATGTTCATATCAGTTAAAACACAAAAGCAAGGATTACAATTGAAACACATTTTATTTTTATCCTTAGTTAATTTAATTTGCTGGCAAATAGTATTTTCAGTTCACTGTATGAATAATATTCTTGGTATTATCTTTGTGTTACCTTAAGTTAAATATTCATGCTTTCCATGCTGGTGTTGTTATACTGATACACTTGAAATGCCTTGGTCAGTATATAAGTTTAATTGTCCCACTTTGCTGTCATAGTTACTTGTTGCAGCAGAGAACTATTGATGACAATGCCAACACCTGTTTTGTTCACATTGAAAATTAATTTAATTCACTTCTAAGAGGGATAATTTACTTCCTCAGAATGAGAGATTCTAGCATCATAATTGACTTTCTTTCAGATAACACTCAGTGATTGAACAATCTATCCTATTCTCATTTTATTTTAGAAATATTAAAATTCTATCAACCTTACTCAGAATGTCAGCAGTTTCTAAAAATGGTGTATTACTGAGAACAGCTTGAAGTAATACGTAAAATTTTGCATCTGCTTTCACCTTTTGACTCCTAATATGTGGATTAACTTCCTGATTAATTTAATTCCTCACTTTAAATTATATCCCCATTGAAGGATTTATGAATATGTGAACCTTGCCTACATCATTGACAGATGATCAATTTATTAATATTTTATGTGTTATAAATCCAACATTGCCATATATTTCAACTTTATATAAATAAAGGTGGCATCTGCAGATGGTGCTGCTGTCAACACTTTTAGTCTTAGGGTGTTACAGTTCTGCCATAAAAGTTTGCATCGGTATAACATTGGACATCAAGTTATGTTGTATTTTTAAAATGTTCTGTGTTAATGATGATTTAGGCTGCTTACAGGCATTAAAAAAACCAAAACAAAACGCGCTTTACCGGAAAAAACAGCATGTTAGTTCGACCCAGCCCCACATTGTCTATATAAGGGTTCAGATGAAGGTGCTCCGAAGTGGAGCACTTTCATTAACATCTGTCAGCATGGCTGGGAGCAGGACTGGGCTGACGCAGCAGACACACAGCACCTTTTACTTTATCAGCGCTAATAGGAGCTGGATCACGGCCCTCCCCCCCCCGATCCAACAGCATATGTCTGTTGGATCAGGAGCGTCAGTCTAACTCATGGCACTTTCTGTGAAATATCATGAGTTAGACTAGGGAGCTGCATGTGTGTCAGCACCCAAAGGTCCTTAGGTGCTTAACTCCATTTGGAAGTTGGGAACCATGGTGGCTTATCTATAGAGCTAAATAGAGGACTTAGAGAGATTTGCGGCAGATATTTTGGAAGGTGCAGAGGTGGAAGGATAGGATAATGGAGCTGAGCAAGCAAAGAAAGGTGGCAAGAGAAAAGAAGGTGTTGCAAGATACATCAGCCAATCAGGCAAAACATATGTTGGCAACTATATGAGTTTTACAAATAAAACCAGGTTTAGGTTGGCGAGAGTATGAGCAAGTTGTTTTAAATGCTGTATGGCGGTGCAAGGAAAATGTCCTATGACAAATTGTGGCTCAAAAGTTATTGTTTTACTAGCCAATTGCCCATCATGAATGAGGGACTGCTTACATGCCCCGCCCCCCCGCCCCCCTTTTCAGGGTCAACCATGTAAACAGTCCCTCTGCTGGTGCTGCCACCGCCACCTCCTCTGGCCTCTAGCATGGCGGCTCCCTGCCTCCCGCCCATCCCCTCTCCCGAAGAAGCACACCTTCCCCCCACCTCCCCACCTGAGGCGGTGGCAGCTCCTCCCCTGGAGCAATGGCACTCCCACCTCCCTGCCTGAGGTGGTGGTGGCTCCATCCCTGCCTGCAGATGCAGAGCCACTTAGCCAATAACCACTGGCCCTCTCGGTTTAAGTTAACTCACAGTCCTCCAGCATCCCAGGATGCTTTGGAGCCCTGGGCTTTGATCTCTGATTCAGTGGAGCAGAATCTACCCCACCCCTCTGCTCCCCAGCTAGAGCACCGTTAGTTCTCTGGCTGGATGGGGGGTGGGGGGGGACATCCAGCCAGGTGCGGGGAAACCAGTCTGCCAGCCGGGTGCTGCTGGTGCAGGGAGCAGGGGGAGCCTGCAGCGGGGGCTTGACTCTGCGTCTCAGAGCCTGGAGCTGGGAGCCAGGAGCTATGCCCCCTCCTCAGCCTCCAGGCTGGCTGAGGGGAAGGGGAGCCCTCAGTGGGGGCTTGGCTCCACCCCCCAGAGCCAGGAGCCAGGAGCCCTGCCACCTCCTCAGCCTCAGGGCTACCTGAGAGGAGGCGGGGAGGGAAGCCCACAGCAGGGTGCTTAGCTTTGTCCGCAGAACCAGGAGCAGGGCTTCCCTTCCCCGCTGCCCAAAACAGCCCACCGAGAGGCTGAGAAGGGTGCATGGCCAGGGGACTCCAGCTCTGCTCCTGGCTCTGCAGGGGGCAGAGCCCAGCCCATGTTGCAGGCTTCCCTCCCTCCCTCAGCCTGCCCAGAGGCTGAGGAGGGAGGCATGACTCCTTGCTCTGGGGCTGGAGCCAAACCCTGGTATGGGTTTCTTCTCCCCTCCTGCCCTGCCTCCTTGCCCTCAGCCAGCCTGGAGGCTAAGCAGGGGGCATGGCTCCTGGCTCTGGGGGTGGAGCCAAGCTCTGGTAGGGGCTTCCCTGTAGGTGGCAGGGGAAAATATTATTTGGGGGGGCTGAGTAAAACTGCCTGCCTGACCCCTGTCTGTCCCTCCCTCCTGCAGGGCCATTGCGGGGCCGGCGCGCGCTGGTGCAGTACACGGCAGTGGAGGAACACATGGCAGGGTGCTGGGTACAGTGCTGTGGTGGCAGGATGTGGCAGTGACAATATGCAGAGCTGAGTGCATGTGGGGTGCTGGCTGCACACCAAGCGACAGTGGGTGCTGCAGGACGGTGGTGCCATGATGCTGCTGCTACTGTCACCAACTGCCGTGAAATTATTTTGGGTAGGCTAAGCCCTGTTAGCCCCAGCCTTCCACTGCCTATGGGCTTCCCTCCTACCCCTCTCAGCTAGCCCAGAAGCTGAGAAGGGGGTGTGTTTGGGAACTGTAGCCCTGTTTCTGGCTCTGGGGGATGGAACCAAGGCTGGAGGGATGCTTTTTTTCTCCCCCACCCCTCAGTTGGCCTGGGTGTGCCTAGGGGAACCACTTGGCTTCTGGTTCTCTGTAATGGCCAGCAAGCTGGGAGGCATGCTTTAGTGCCCATTCAGTTACTAGTATGGGCCACTTCAGAGGTCTGGTTGCCCTTTGCTTGCTTATTGGTTCAATCTCTGCAGTTTAGAGAAATCTGCAGAGGTCGAACTGATTCAGCTTTGGTCTTGTTGACTGTCTGTACTTAGCCTTAAAATTACTTTGAAAAAGCCTTTTTTTTGGTAATAAGGAATCATTTTTCTTCAAAACAAATGTGGTTCTGTTTCTCTGTTTTTATTATTATTATTCAGCTGTGGAGGTTGAAATCAGACAGTAACTGACCCATAACCTCACACATTTGAATCTGCTTCCTCTTCTTTCAAGAGTGAAATTCTTGTTAAATGGAAAGTAGTAAAAGAAACCTTCAGTATGAATTGATTCCAGCCAGATACACAGACAACACATAAAACCTGTGATGATAGTCCTTTACAAAGACAACCTATGTGCGAGTCATGAATAAATCTAGAGCTGCTTCCTTGGGACTGTCTATAATATTACCTGCAAGATGTACATAGCAGGTAGTAAACTACAGGAAGTAAGTTTATGATTATCTTGAAAGTGGCATCTGCTTAGAGATTAGCTTGAGAGAGAATGTTCTGCAAACAAAGCAGCTGTTATCATAATAGATTAAATTGATAAGGGGAAATGAAGTTCTCTTTAAATGAGATTCCTCCCTTCCCCCATCAAAGGACTGAAGAATGTATGTACTGAAATGTCTTCCTGTGGATAGAGTCCCTCCCAGCTATACTTCACACTGGGAGGGACAGGACACGGGGTTGGGAATTCCAGCATAAATCAGTCAGATTTATAGTGGAATTCATGGGGTTTTTTACTTAAAAGTTGAAAACAAAGAAGAACTAAGCACACATCCTGAGCCACCTTTGAAGTCAAATCTACTTGTTGTATAGTCTTCGTGTTTGGCTTTAAACACAAGTCCATTTCACCCCTCCCCTCTTTTTATATTTTAATATAGCTCTTCCCCATGAAGCATGTTCATAACTTTATACATTTCTTTTTAGAATTTATTTCCATTCTCACTGTGCATTTTTTAATAATATTTGAATAAATAAATAGATAAATGAAGCTCTTCCTCTACTAAGTTTAAAAAGCCTACATTTTAAGATTATTTTAGGGCTGCTGTCCAGATGCAGAGGCAGATGTTAATCTGTAGCATGGCAATGTGTATATATACCTGCATATTGGAATATTGGTAAATTCAGTCCATTTTGTGTGTTTGGTTTATGATAGCTTTGTGGTCAACAGCAATTTGAGTGGACAAATGAAATGACCTTATAAGCCTGGCAGAAAGTTCCCTTGATTGGGCAGTATATGGAGTGTTGCTTATCCCCTCTTTACATTTAACCTTGCTGACTTCTAAGGGAATTGATAGATTTGAAAGCATGTGTATACTTTCATATATTACATCTTGGAGAAAAAACATTCCAAGACTCAGAGAAAAGATTACTAAAAGGGTAACAATAACAGAAGTTTATCTTTAATGTGTGTTTAGAATCCACTGAATTAGTTCATATAATATTCTATATCGTATATATTTAAAATCACATGACCCTGGCAAAAACAGGGGCTTGGCTTCCTGTGAGTTGCATTGTAATTGAACAGGGCGGGGGTGCCAAATATAAGGCCCATGAGCTGAATCCAGCCTGAAGAACTACTTCACCTGGCTCATTGGGCTATTGGCAGTCTATAGAAGTTGGGGGTGTCATTAGGGAGGTATTGACTTGCTGCAGGATTTGGGGGCCCCAACGCCCAAGGGCACATGGCCCTCAGTGGCAGGAAGACAAGCAAGGGCTATGCTGATTCAGCCCTGATTGCCCTGTGGCTGCTTGTCCTGCCACCACCGCTACAGCAAATTGTCTCTTGCCATAACGCCACACTGATACCAGTCCCACTGATGCCAAACCCACCAGTCCCACTGTGGCAGCTGTCAGCAGGCCTACTACAACTACCCCAAGACCTGGGCCAGACTTGCCCAGGCAGATCTTCTTGGGTCTGCGTGTGGTCCAGGTATACCATGGGGATGGGGTCAGTTTGACACCCCTGGAATAGGGGATACCTTGTATTGCCTAGTTTTGACATCAGTTATTTGCAAGTCATGATTTGAATTCTTAGCCTAATGGCCATCAGAATGTAAGTGTACTATGTCCTAGTAAAGTGTTCTTTTCCTTGCAGAAGGAAACCTGAATTAGGTATTACAGGTGTGATTGTGTTCATTTTTGTTTTCCAAGAGACTTAGATAGTTTCCTTCATCAATAATAATACATCACTATAAACATTATTGCACACTTAATTGTGAAGTGCAAAAAATGTTTTTAAAAATCTGGCAGCCATTGATTTTAAAGTCAAACTTCTTCTTTTAGATAATGCAATTGCGAAACAATTTAGCTTGTCCTCTGGGATCATCTCTCAAGGCCTGAACTTATTGACCACCTTACTTTACAAATATAGAGCTCTGTATTGGTAATTGTTTCTTCACACATCTCACCCAACCTCCATTCCCCCTCCCTCTTCCCATGTCTAAGTGTAGCTCCATAGGGAAGTTTTTTTTCAATATTTTGATTTAATGTATATGCTGATTAGCAGGCCTGTGCAAAGCGGCAAGTATTCAACTTGGATTTGGCCGATTCGGAAGGACAGTGATTCAATTCAGCCGATTCAGATCCGAAGTTTTGGCGCCAATTTGGAGATTTGGCCATAGACTAAACAGACAGCAGTCCTCGAGGATGCTGGACACAGCTGCCTCCAGCTGGGAAGTCTGTTGTGGTGGGCGGAGCAGAGGGCAGATTAATGCCCCCACAGTGAGGGAGGGATTGGGGCTGGGCCTGGGACAGACTGCCCAACTGGGGTGGGAGGGTGTGGGACTTGGGAAGGGTGTCTCTCGCCACTGCACACTGCCATGGATTGCCGATCCAGGAGGGCATGAGAGCCAGGCGTGTACTCCCAGATCTGCACAGGGCGGGATGGGCTGCACTCTAGATCGGCAGCAGAAGGCGCTGGGAGTGGGGACTATGCCATTCCGCTGCTCTCTCAGCCTCTCCATGCTTCCCGGACAAGCTGCAGCTTTGCCCTGGCTGGGTGAGCAGTGGCAGGGCATGGAGATGGGTGCGTGCTCCTGGATCGGTCCTGGCCCAGAGGCAGGGACTATGGGGAATTTTAGGGTGGCTGCAGCCTTCCCATAGCCCCCGCTCTACTGCAGTCTGTGGGGCAGATGGAGCTAGGGCTCCACTCCAGGTTGCGGCTGGGGCTAGCCTCCCAGAGGGCAGCCATGGCTCCACTCCCCCTGCAGAGCACAGCTTGGTGGTAGGTAGCTAGACCTAGCCTCCTGGAGTGCAACCTGGCCCAACCCACCCCGCATCGATCCAGGGGCACATGCTTGTTTCCATGCCCTCCTGGACCAGCGGTGCACAGCAGCATGCAGTGGCGGGACCCCCCTCCCCAAGTCCTATGCCCCCCCGCCTCGGCTGGGCAGCTTGCCCCAGTCCCAGCCCCAATCCCTCCCTCGCTGTGGGTACATTTATCTGCTCCCCCGCCTCTTCTCCCTCACCCCCCGCCCACCACAACAGACTTACCAGCTGGAGGCAGCTGTGTCCAGAGTCCTCAAGGACTGCTGCCTGTTTAACGTATGGCCAAATCTTTTCCAAATCAATTCGGAAGCTTCCAATTCAATTCGGAGCTTTTTATGGGTCTCCCAATTTGATTCGGATTTGGAGATTCAGCTGCCGAATTGGGCTGTATCTTCTCCAGATCTAATCATCTCCCGAAGCTTCGCACAGTCCTACTGTTTATCTTGTATTGGGTGTTAGGAAGACTGCTTGAAAATAATATCCAAGCGAAGGCTGTATATGGTTTCATGTGAGGTTGGTTGGTTTTGTCTTTATTTGGTTTTGTCTTTATTTAGAGACAGCTGGTACAAATCAATCATTAAATGCCTAGTGTTGACCTGATGTTGTAGCCATGATGGTCCAGGAAATGTGACAGGCAAGAGATGTTATGTATCATATCATTTTATTGGACTAATTGCAAAGTTGGGATAGATTTAAGCAAGCTTTCAGATATCATATAGTCTTTCTTTGGGTCTCTACATTTCAAAGGCAAAGACCTTACTTATATCATCAGTGAATTTACCATCTGTAGGTATGATAGAGCCCTGGATCTTTCTGCAGAGACTGACATCTAAGCAAGTAACTCGTGGTTTGCATGACCTGGATACCTAGCAACCAGGAAGTGGACTAAGAGACTCATTTTTTAGTCACAAGTCATCAGAACCATTCAATAGTAATAACTATGAAGTCTTGTCCATATGTGAAATACAGACTAAGGAGAGAACGGCTCTGTACCCCAGTCCTTTCATCATTTGTTCTCCCTTATGTTTGAAGCTTTTTACATTTTGGCTAAGTACAGACAGTCAAAAAGCCCAAGGCTGAATCAACTCAGTCTTTGCAGGTTAGTCTAAACTGCAAAGATTAAACTGAGAAACAACTAGACACACATTCACTTTTGATTCAGAAAATGCAGCCACGTTCCTGCAGTGGCTCAGGCCAGAAGCCGGGAGGAGCGCTAGAGCATGGATCTCTGGCATGTAGCTAGCATGGGCTATGTATTCACTTCATCTTCCTGCTACCCCCAAGGTCTTTGGGATTTGCAGTCAAGAGTCACAGAAGCAGGACTCAGCAGGGTTGCTTATCACTTCTTCTTGCTTCCAGGTGCCTCTGGGATTTGTAGTCCACAGTTTCAGCCAGTAGGGCAGGGCAGCTCTGTACCCAGGGGAAGGGAGTGTTTAACTCCCCCCACTGGTCCCACACCCCAGCCAGGGTTTGCCTGGAGGGGCAGTCCCTGCCTCCCCACAGCCCAACCCAGGGCTGGAAAGCATGCTGGGAGACTGATTTAACTTGAACCAGGAAGGGGTCTAGGACAGAAGTTTCATAAACCAGGTTGACCCAAATCAGTTAAGTCTGAAACTTCATTCAACCAGGTTTATCTTAAACCAGTTTCAGCCATTTTGAAACTGTTTTATGTGCATTGAACATCTGTTCTGTTACAGGTTTAAACCAGTTTTTGATGACTTAAATCAGTTTATTTGTAACTTCTGTCCCTAGTCTTTAAGGCTAGAATGAGCATTGTGATCATCTGGTCCAGGGCTGTCCAACTTCTGACTGACTAGGTGGCTGCAGGCCCCCCAGCCACACATTTTGTGGATTACGTACACCGTGGACTGCATACTACCCAGGGCTACACGCTGCAGTGTGCAGTCACCCTCTGTTGCACTGCATGGGGCCCTGACACACTGTACAGGCCTCCACCCTGCCACATGCATGTGCTGCTCCATGCAGGCCCCCTGCATATGTGGACTCAATATGCCATGTGGCCCCCTCTCCTGTCACGCAGCAGGAAACTCCCACTGTGCTGCATTGCATTAATGCAGACACTGTGCAGGGGTGTTCTCCATCCTCCCACTGTGTGTGTGTGTGTGTGGGTGGGAGGGGGGGGGGTGTATTTACAGGCAACTCCCACTTAGTGCTCTTAATTGGTTCCTGAAAAACCGAGTGTTAAGCAAAACAAGCTTTAAGTGAAATGAAAAGTATTTGACAATCCAAGATGGTGTTGGCAAGTGTTTCTAATGACCCAAGATGGTGACTGTGAGCATTATATCAAAACTTGCTGAACGCTAAGCGGAATCAGGTATCAATTTCAAACGAGCATTATAGCAAAATAGAGCTAAGCAAAACAGCGTTAAGCGGGGGTTGCCTGCAGTTTGTCTATAAATGTACATATATGCTCTACCTTTCATATATTCCTAACCATTTCTCTTAGTTTAAATGAGTCAAATAATCTTTCTCTTGTACATAAATTCATTTACATTTTAGATTGCTCTTATACAGGAACAATATGTCTTGCCATTAAAATTTGAAGAAAAACCAAATTCATGTGAAGGGGTATCTTAGTCTCAGTGAATAATAAATCTCAAACACTTTGGAAAGTGTCTATTCTAGACAGGTCAGAAACTGCCTCTGGTTGACAGCATCACATACAAGTTAGAGCAATAAAAGAAAATAATGGTACAGTGATATGATAGAACAGCAAATTAAATAAACCAAGGTAAGGTGCTGTTGAAATATTTATTAGTGTGAGATATACTAGGCCAAATCCTCTGCTCACGCAAATGGCTTACAGAATGTTTGGGTCATAGTGTTTAAATGCAAAGACACCTGTTCAATTAGCAAACTGTGAAAGTAAAAAACTTAGAAATGGTGAAAATATTGCAGTTAAGTATTGTCAGAAAAGGAACTCTTTTCCCTTGGGTATTTTCAAAAGAGGTTTTGGGTATGTGACTAGGAGAGTACTTGTAAATGTTGTACTGATCCCACCTCAGAGCTATGCAGTTAGTTGTGAAAAGATGCAACCTCCCCTCCTCCCCCACAAAACCCCCCTAATCTTTATCATTATTACCATCATCAGTATTATTATTATTATTTAAATCTATTATATCCAGTTGACTTTGGTTCCATATTAAAATTGCTTGCAAGCTCTTGTAACAGTAATTAATAGCAAACAAGCCAATTGTAAATAAATGCTTTATTAATAAGGTGACCGTAATAACTTGAGGGGAAATATGGAATGGAATAAGGAAATGTAGGATAGGGAGTGCCTGCACACACACAGCCCCAACCCTGTGGCTTGCATGAATGGAGCTAGGCGGGACAGCACAGCGAACACACACACATGCACACACCCCCCGCCACCCACCCACCCTGTGGCTCCCAGAAGAGGGGCTGGGCAGGACAGTGCATCACACACACAGCCCTGACCCTGCAACTCCCCACACGTACCCTTTCCTTGACCCTGACTCTACTGCAGAAGTGACTCTGCTTGTAGCCTAGCAGGGTCCCTGGAGAAAATTGAAGCAAAAGTTCCAGATTGGTGCAAATCTGCCCGTACATGCCTGACTCCTGACTCAGGAGCCACACATGTGGGCAGGTTGCTGCCAATCTGGGACTTTTGCTTCAATTTTCTCCAACTGCCAGGATGCTGAGACAGCCTCTGAAATGTGGGACTGTCCTGGCCAATCCAGGATATATGGTCACCCTATTCATTGGGTTGTAGAATTGCTGTAGTGAAACCAGCCCTGCTGGATTGTATTAACACCCAGTGGCTAGCTAGCCTGGCCCCCACTCCAGCTCTTCCAAACTTTTGCCCTGAGTCCCGCCTGCCAGTTATGTGGGAGGTGTCCTGAGGCTTAGAGTGGGGCTCTTTGGATGACTTGGCTCCACTCTTTTATACTTGTCTAGACCCTGAACCTCTTGATTGCCATGATCCAACTGGGAGTCCAGACAGGGCTAGAATGCCCCTCTAACCTGACTTCTTATTCTCCGAGTTCCCTTCTGACCAGCCAAGCCTGTTGTTGGGTCTGCGCCCAGGGGTTGTTCATCAGTCTCTGCACCCTGCCAGCTGCCTTCCCTTTGGCTGTAATTCCTCCAGCATGCATCCACTCCCCAGAGCAGAGCTAACAGCCATTGCAGGGCTTTATCCCTGTCCCTTTTTGCTGCTTGTCCACGCACACCCCTGGGCTTCTCCCTGGAGTCCTTTGCAGCTGCTTTTTTCCTCCCTGAATTTCCCTTTTCTCTGGGCAACAGACCTGGCTCTTAAAGGGCCCTTGCCAGTCCTACTGACCTCGTAACCTTCCCCCGGTAACAGGGCCAGGGTTCTCTGTTACGGTTACATTGAATTCTCAGTAATATTCCTCATATTTTTTGGTATATCATAGTGACAAGTCTTCCCAGTTACTTCTGTGATGTAGTGTAAGATTTCTTGATGTTACACACTAACTCTGCTTTAGCTAGTGCTTTATATTGAACTGTTTTATATTGGCATTCTTTAGTGCAGTTTTGACACGAGAGGTTCTTTCAGAAGAGGTAAAAACTAAAAATAGGTTTATTGGAAACTTTGATATTGTATTAAAATTCCAATCAAGGGACATGTCAGAAAGTTGCAGCAGTGGAGCCTAAAATTCTTGTTTTGCTTTAAAAGACAAGTGCAACAATGCCTCTAAAATGAGATCCAGGCAGTCATTTATTCTATAAAACAAAAAGAGTTAAAAGAAGCACTTGGAAGTTCTCTATTTCCCTTCCAAGTCTGTCATAATTTTTGAAGGCCTTTGAAGGTTTTATTTTTTATAGTTTTAGTAGTCTTTTTCTCCATCTCAAGTATCCTGAAGCAGGAACTCCTTCTTCTTCAGCTGATTTTTTTTTTTTTTTTTTTTATATCAGACAGTTCTTTGCCTGCAAACCACATGGGTAACAAACCAAGTGAAGCTCAAAGGAAGGAAGAACTGCTTCTCATTAACCTCTCCCCACTGCTTCAGTTCACTTCTGTGCTAGCTTAAAAAAATGTGAACAGCAATTACATTTGCATTGTATTTTTCTAGTCTGAGATCTGGGAAACTCAAGAGTCTCAGAGGTTCTAAGAAAGATTCTGTGGTAATTCTTAAAAAATATTTACATATCCCTCTCTCTCAAATATTCAGCATTTTCAAATCCTTATATACCAGTGGTCAGCCTTTCTGGCCCTGCAGGTTGGAGCCCATCTGTGGGACTGGCACACGGAGTCGGTCCATGGTTGCAAGCCCACATGCTGATACAGCCCTGTGTACTATCTCCAGCTGCTGAGAATCAGTTGTGACAGATCTTGCATGCCAATGCCAGCGTGAACCAGAGCATGGGGCCTGGAAATTTGGAAACAGGGGTATGAGCGGGAGCATTAATTGCGTGGCTCCCAGAGATACAGCAGTTAATATGCTGCTACCACTTGTCCAACACTGCAAGTAGGATCCGCCCACCACTCTCCCATTGCCAAATTTCAGGACCTGTGAGAAGACTCCTGAACTAGATGACATGGCTCCAGGTCCTAAGGTTGAGCACCACTGCAGTGCGCCAGATACGTTTGTGGTCCCCTCACTTTTATTATTAAAAAATATTTACAGCAGCAAGAACTCAGTGATCTCAGCTGGATTATAATTTTAAAATATTTATCCTACAGGAATGATTTCCACCACATTTTAGTTCCATGGTGTTGAGCTTTTGTTGCCCTTCATTTGGGCCATTGTTACAACTTACATACCACAGTTGGTCTCTTGCATGTTAAAACTTTGGATATAATTAACTGATGTCTCCCAATGAGTTTATGGATGGAAAGTCAACTTTCTCAATTGGCAACAAGCAGTTATGAATTCATACAACTAGGAATCATACACACAACTAGTCTGTGCTGAACTTCCTTTTGCTGTGTCTTTTAGTAAGTTCTTTGGAACAGGGATTGCTTTATTTTATATTTATGCAATTTGGACCTAACATAATGGAGTTTCAGACAGTGTGGTAATCCTTGTTTAATTATAAATAAATGTGTGTTGCTATCTGTGTTTTATGTAGTTGTATATTTATGTATAAATAGTTAAATGAGCAGGTTTCAGTGAAATGGTGATTCTCTCTCAATTATTTATTTATTTTTATTTCAGTGGAAGGAATAGTTTTTTTTAAAGAAATTGGATTTGTACTGTGGACAAAAAGTTATGTTTTTCTTTTTCCTTTTTATTTAATTTTGATTTGAACAATATTTTAAAGTAAAAAACTGATTCAAATTAAGTGTTTATTAATTACCACTGAAATACAAATTATCTCCGTATAATACAGCATATGCTACAATATTTTTGTTGAAAAACATACTAGAAACCAGAAAACCTGGTAATCATGGTTTGATGATTTATATGTATAGAGTATTCCTATTCATGCTGGCATCTGTCCTTTACTGTAAGAAGATGTTGTGATGAGGTTGAATGGCAACTTTTCCATAGGATGACCAGCCATGCTGTGAAGCATCTGAAAAGCATTGTTTCTGTTTCAATAGGATACTCTAGGGAATAATTTTAAACCTGAAGAGGAATGTTGAGGCTCAGCTCTTCATGTGAATTATGCTTTATAACTACAGTTAAATTCTTGATGCTCTGAAGTGTGTTAATTCCCCACAAGCATGCTTTTACAATTCACAGTCAGAGTGAGTTAAAAATCATGTTTCCCAGAGGTTTGTTATACACAGTACCGTGTATTCTTGTCTGGCCTTTATGCGGTGTTCCACTTGTTGTGCGTGTATCTGAGGAATTGGAATTAATCAGTGCTATTTCCTTGTAAAAGTTAATTATGATAGTTAAATATGATTACAAATAAAAGCAATTTCTACTACTCTTCTTTTGAAAGAACATGTAGACAGTAAACGTGTATAGTGCAATAATATTTATTTAAATATTATATATGACCCTACCTAGTTGCTCTTGGTGCTTTTTTTCAAATTTTCTGCTGAGATGTGAGTACTGGGAAGTGCTGTTCTTTGATGAAGAATACAACGTGTTGTAGTGATTTGTTCTTGGCATAGTGAATGTTAGTTTCTCCCTTCAGAATAACGAGTCTTAACTTATTATATTAAAAAAAATCCCTCCTGCACAATGTACTGCAGTATATCTCTTGCTTTTGCTAATTCCTGTTTAGTCTTTTGTAAGTTTTCAAAGAAAAGTCAGCCTCTCTTCGAAACTTTGGGGTAAATTTTCAGAGGCACTTCAGGGATTTAAAAGTCTGAATTCCATTTGCTCTCAATAGAACTTGTGCTCCTAAACCTTTCAGGCACTTCTTAAAACTTCCTTCTTGAATTTAAATCTGTATCTTCTAGGACATGTCTGCCACTGAATAGAAGTAGCTGGCTTTCATATTAAAAGCAAGAGGAAAAAAATGAAATAAATATATTCAAAGGCAGATGATGGGGAAGGATATTTGATATAATGTGTCTTACACAATAAGGCAGACAAGGTTCTTTGGGTAAATCTGATATATGTTATTAGACCGTAAAAGATATCAGATTTACCCAAAGAACCTTGTTTTCCTATGTTCTTAAACCAACATAGCTACAACCAGTACCCTTTTACACAACAATGTACCTTATTTGGAGATAAGACTGGGGAGAAGAGATTAACCCAGTGGTTCTCAACCTTGCTGGATTCAAGGCACCTCTCAGAATATGCCGGCTCTTAATTTTCACTCATTTTTTGACAACACAAAAATAATAGAACAATTTTTCTGTTGCAAAGTACTCAGACCACAACAGGTCAGAATTGTTTTTAATACTATGGAGTCCCATTTGAATTCTCTGGTTTAGTCTTGTGAATTATGTTTGCACACCAAACAGTGCAAGCATTGTGTGGTGTCCTTAAAAGGATGTCACAGCACCCAGGCTGAGAATTACTGGATTGAACTGTTAAAATTATTCGTATTGTTGGAGTACTTGGAATGAAGATTCAGAATTATTTTAATGCAATAGTATTTGTTTCAACTTCTTCCTGTAGAAGTATATTTAGTCTTTAAAGCAGTACACTGTAATAACTATAGAGAAATATTGTATTTTTTTGCCTTGTGTCATAATTTCATACTTTAGTAATATAACACATTATATACCTTGACAAAAATGTCTGTAAATATTTAGGGCTTGACTTTCCAAAAGTCCTGAGCACTTTTATTTGACCATTTTTTCATGTCTCATTTAAACTTTTTTTGTTTCTTTTGCCAAATGGTGTGGCAGGCACAAACGTAGTTAGCTAATGCTTTAATTTGAGTGCAACATCTATTTGAGGGTACTTACGTGTATTTTTGCTTTGATATTTGTATGTAGCAGTCCTTTCTAGTAAGAGCACCAAGACTGGCTCCCTGACCTCTGTAGCAGCAGAGTTGCCTTTTTTTCTACTTATAGTATCCAGCTTTGCAACATTGACTGTAAAGAGAATTGAGAGAGAAATATAAATTGCTCCAAGTTGAATGACAGGTTTGTTTTGTTGGTTTATTGAAGTTTCAGTCAGTCATTGTGTAACGTGACTTTTTAGACCTTAAAAATCTTCACAAGCCACTAGAGGGCAGCAAGATCTATTTGGATTACAAACTGTCTGGAGCTGCATGGAAAACAATGTCTACATAGACTTAAGCGGTGATTCTAAACCAGGGTGCTTTGAGATCCTTTCAGGGGTGTTGTGGGATACCATGCAGCATTAGCACTGCTAGGTGTGCAAACATAATTCACAAGACAAACCCAGTGATTTCAAATAAGAATCTATAGCGTAAAATAAAAAATCTGACCTGTTGTGGTCTTTTTGTATTTTTTGCAACAGAAATTGCTTTACTTCTTTATAGTAAAAAAAATGAGTGAAAACTATAAGAGCTGGCATTTTCTAAGGGATACCTTGAGTCTAAAAAGGCTGAGAGTCACTGAACTAAAAAAGTCACCAAAGGAAATAACAGTTTGTAGGTGTGACTAGCTGCAGTTATTGTATAGGAACGCACTGTTACATCTTTTGTGTCTACCCGTTAAGAAAGTTTTTAAAAGATTCTATCAATAGATATGGTGCCTTTTTTATTTATTTGTATTGTAAGAACCTTTTAAAAGCTGTAATCACAGGGATCAGGCCCTTCTTGCTGGTTGCTGTACAAACATATAACAGAGAAAGAAGATATCTGCCTTATAGAGTTCACTGTCAGAGACGAGACTGTGGGATAGGCATAGTCAGACACAGGGAAGGATGAGGTACCAATGAAACAAAACTGGTCAGGTGAAATCAGCACTTATAGGCCACCATTGCTGACATTTTGTAGAAGTGAATTGTAAGAGGAGGTTTGGGAATGTTTTATGGGTAGTTCCTGCAGTGCATGAAATGCAGCATGAGACAGAGCATTCAAAGTTCACATTTGAAAATTCAAGGAATTAGTCAATGAAGGCTGGCACTGTTCAGGGAAGAGTTAGAGATCAACAGTGATAGTGGATAAAAGGTGCTAGTGGAGGCTATGATACGTTTTAAAAACCAAGGGTAAGGAGCTTGAGTCTGATACACTGGAAGAACGGTAGTAGTGAAAGGGTGTAAAGGAAGGGAGCTGATGAAGCCAGGAAGGTGATCTTGGCAGCCACTTGCTGAATCTATACAAGACTGTATTTGTGTTTCTTAATAGTGGAGAGGAAGAGGTTGCAGTAGTTAAAATACTATACAAATCAGGCAGCCTAAGGAAATGTTTCATTTTGGTTTCAAACAATGGAAAGAGTTCATCTTAACAGGGATTGTGTGCGCATTTTTTTGTCCCAAGCAAGGTATTTTATTAAAGGAAGCTGAGTGTCAGGTAACTGAAATTCTTAGGGTATGCTCAGTGATACTGCTATTATTGCATATTTCTAACTATTAAAGTATACTGGAATATATTATTGTGATATAATGGTTACACTGACCTGTTTCTGTACTGGTAAACATGAGCTAAATTATATTTAAACTTTAATGAAGGAGTAAACCTTGGTGCTTCCATTGAAGTTAATGGTTTAGCTCTTAACTAAATTGAAAGTTGGATCAGGCTCACAAATAGGACCAGCGTCAGAGACCTTTGAGCTTAAATCTATTTGTGTTTGATCATAGTTCAGAGAACTCTGGCAGTGTGTGAGATTTGGATGTGTTTTCATAATGTTTTGTCTAACATTTTGACATGGTTAGTGATCTATTTATCGTTTGTTCAACATGGCAGGCTGTGTTAGGAAATTGTTGATGTGCATTTATTCTTGCCCTGTCACAGGTTTTAATTTTTTGTGTATTGCATGTGCTAGTGAACTTTTGCAAGAAAAAAAATTTGCACAGAAAAAATGCATGAAATTTTACAATTCATTAGTAAGTGAGCCACAGTCTGTATACAAACATTTTTAGGCATATTTATGAATGCATATGGCTTAGTAAATTGCTGATAGTACACTTTATGAAGTCTTTTGGGATCCCAAGTTCAAAGAAAAAGCAGTTGACCAATTTAAAGCAATATTTCAAATTGTCAGAAGTCCATTTTTTTAGATAGTCTTTTATTTTTCTGGGATCTTTATTGGGTTCATGACTTTGACTCTTACCTTTAGTCAGGGGCGCTGTGTAGGGGGTGCATGCAGGTGCACGTGCACCCCCTGCAGAAGGGCGCTGCCAACACTGTTGGTGGTACCTGTCGGTGGTTGCCACTTGCCACCCCGCCGCTGGCACCGCCAGCGGCATCTGCAGGCAGTCTATGATTGCCCCTGGCTGCCATCTCCACTGCCGGTGGTGCCTGCAGGTGGTTACTGACCCATGGTCAGTGACCCCTCCCCTGCCACCAGCAGTGCCGGTGACATCTGTGGGAGCTCCCTGCAACCACGCTTCTGCC
>NW_005842252.1:1154436-1163758 GCF_000455745.1 Alligator sinensis
TAGTGCTCAAAAAATGGGATGGTACTGACTTCAAACAAGACTTCAATTTTCCAGACATTTTCTGAAAGAATAATGCAGACAAACAAAATATCAAGCCAATTCCTAACTTGTGTGAAGGACAACTTTATTTTAGAAGGTTGGGGAAAAAACAAAGGGATCATCTATCTTGGGTCTTGTCCTGACCAACAGGGAGTAACTGGTGGAGGATGTGGAAGTGTTGAGTAACATGGGAGGAAACAATCATGATACAATAGAATTCCAGATCCTGAGACAGGGAAAGCAGGAGGTCAGCAAAATTAGGATGCTAGATTTCAAAAAGGCAGATTCCATCTGATTCAAGGAGTCAGTAGGCATGGTTGAATGGGAAGATAGCTGAAGGATAAAGGTACCTAGGAGGGCTACTGTACTTAAGGGTACAGTATTGAAAGCCCCAAAAGAAACTGTCCCAACACAATGGAAGCACAGGAAGAATGGCAAGAGACCAATGTGGCTGTTCAAGGAACTTCTAAAATGCCTCAAATGCAAATGGAAAGCATGCAAGCAATGGAAAAAAGGGGAAGGTCGCCAAGAAAGCTTACCAGGAAATAGCAAGTACCTGAAGGGGCAAAATCAGGAAGGCAGAGATAAAGAATGAACTGCACCTGGCAACGGAGGTTAAGGACAGCAAGAAGATGTTCTGTTTTTTGGTCAGAAAAGGTCTAAGCAAGTTGTGGGTCCACTGTTAACAAGCCAGGGACAGCTCCTAACAGAAGATGCAAAGCAGGTGGAGCTATTCAACAGCTACTATGCCTCAGTCTTCTTTAAAAAAATTAACTTGCAGTCGGACACTTAATTCGGATTATCTGGATAAAAAAAGTGGGAAGCTGAGGGATGAGATAATGAACGAGATAGTCAGAGAGCTTTCGATAGGACTGAAGGAGTTCAGGTCAGCAGGGCCAGATGAGTTTCATCTGAGAGTACTGAAGGAACTGGCAGAGGAGATCTCCAGGCTCTTGGCAATGATCTTCATGAAGTTGTGGGAGAGGGGCCAGGTACCAGAGGACCAGAAAAGGGTCAGCATAGTTTCCCTCCTTTAAAAATAAAAAAAAAAGTAAACGAGCTAAAGACCAGCTAGCCTCACCTCAATACCTGGGAAATTACTGGAGCATCTCCTAAGGAAAACCATTTGCAAGCATCTGGAGGAGGAAAGGCTGATTACAAGCAGCCAGCATGGATTTATGGAAAACAAATTGTGTCAAACAAATTTGATCTCCTTTGACAAAGTAACTACTTGGGTGGATGAAGGGAATGCCATAGATATAGTGTCTCTGGAGTTCAGCAAGATTGTTGACAAGGTTACACATGACCTTCTCAGAAACAAATGGAGAAATGTAGGCAGGACAGAACTACTACAAAGTGGGTAGATAACTGTCTCAGTAGCCCCAAGCAAAGGGTAATGATTAATGGGTCTATGGCAGGTTTCGAGTGGAGTCCCACAGGGGTCTGTCCTCGGCCCGGTGCTATTCAATGTTTATATTAAAATTTGGATGCTGGCATTGAAAGCTTCTTGAGCAAGTTTGCATGTGACATGAAACTGGAAAGGATTGTGAACATATTGGAGGATGTGAGTGCAATTCAGGAGGATCTCGACAGATTGGAAAGTTGGGCAGGAGCTAATAGGATGAAGTTCAATGTAGACAAATGCAAGGTAAAACACTTCGGAAAGAATCATCAGAAACACAAATATAAAATGGGTGACACCTGGTTAGAGGGCAGCACTATGGAAAAGGACTTGGGGAAGTCTTGGTAGATCATAGACTCAATATGAGTCTGCAGTGTGATGCAGCCACACAAAAGGCAAATTGCAGCTTTGGGATGCATCAGTAGAAGTATTAAGTTCAAGACATGGGAGGTGGCAGGTTGAACTAGTGCCTAGTAGAGAGGCACTATCTGGAGTATTGTGTGCAGTTCTGGGTTCCACATTTTAAAAAGGACTTGGAAAAGTTAGAGAGGGTCCAGAGCAGGGAAAGGCAAATTCTGGCTCGCGGGCCAGATCCGGTCAGCAGTGGAATCTATTTCGCAGCCACCCCTGCCCACATGGCTTGGGTTGGTCTCCATGGAGACCCCAGCCACAGCTGTGTGGGAAAGCTCTGGCTGGGGTTGCCATGGAGACCAGCCACAGCCGCCCTGGCAGCGTGTGCAGCAGAGCAGTGCAGGGGGCTGCTCTGGAGCCACTGGGAACTTCCAATGGGGGCAACTTGCTCCAGAGCCAGGGCAGAGTCACGTTCTATAGCCTGCATGCTCTAGACAGAGGGACATAGGCAGGGGATTGTGGCTCTACCCCTGCTTCAGACCAGGCTGTCATCGCTGCAAGGAGCCAGGGCACAGCCATGATCCCCTGCTTGCATGCCTCTGCCTGGAGCATCCAGCTACAGATCGCAGCTCTGCCCTGGCTCTAGAGCAAGCTGCCCCCATCGCAAGTTCCCAGCAGCTTTGGAGCAGCCCCCTGAGCTGCTCTGCTGCACGCATTACCAGTGCAGCTGCAGCTGGTCTCCATGGCAATCCCAGCCTGAGCTTTCCTGCACAGGTGCGGCTGGGGTCTCCATGGTGACTGGCCCAAGCCATACGGGCAGGGACTTCTGGGAAATAGAGTCCGGCTGCCAGCCGGATCCGGCCGACATCGGGGATGATGCTCAAGGGCAACCAGCACAGTTTCATTAGGGGCAGGTCATGTCAGACCAACCTGATTGCCTCTTATGATCAGGTCACAAAAGCATTGAATGCAGGTGTCGCCGTGGATGTAGTCTTTCTGGACTTCAGCAAGGCCTTTGACACTGTCGACCGCCCTATCCTCATTAAAAAACTAGGTGACTCTGGCATCGATGCCTACACAGTCAGATGGATTGCGAATTGGCTGAAGGGTCGTACTCAGAGGGTGGGGGTGAACGGGTCATATTCGACCTGGGGGGAAGTGGGCAGCGGAGTCCCCCAGGGCTCGGTCCTTGGGCCCACGCTGTTCAATTTCTTTATCAGCGATTTGGACAACGGGGTGAAAAGTAACCTGTTCAAATTTGCTGATGATACCAAAATTTGGGGTGAGGTGGGCATGCTAGTAGGGAAGGAAAGACTGCAGAAAGACCTGGATAGGTTGCAAGGGTGGGCTGACAAAAACAGGATGCGTTTCAATACAGACAAATGCAAGGTGCTGCACTTCGGCAGTAGTAACCAGCAGCACACTTATAAGATGGGAAACTCCCTTCTAGAGAGCATGGAGGCAGAAAGGGATCTTGGAGTCATCATTGACTCCAAGATGAACATGGGCCGACAGTGCGAGGTCACGGTCGGCAGGGCTAACCGGACCTTATCGTGCATCCACAGGTGCATCTCAAGTAGGGCCAAGGAGGTGATCCTCCCCCTCTACCTGACACTGGTCAGGCCGCAGCTGGAGTACTGTGTCCAGTTCTGGGCACCCCACTTCAAGAGGAATGTGGACAACATTGAGAAGGTCCAGAGGAGGGCCACCTGCATGATCCGGGGACAGCAGGGCAGACCCTACAATGAGAGGCTACGGGACCTGAACCTGTTCAGCCTTCACAAGAGAAGGCTGAGGGGGGACCTGGTGACCATCTATAAACTCACTAGGGGGGACCAGAAGGGTTTGGGGGTGACCTTGTTTCCCCTAGTGCTTCACACTTAGGGCAGCTAGGATCTGGAACCAACTTCCAAGGGAAGTGGTGCTGGCTCCTACCCTGGGGGTCTTTAAGAAGCGGCTCAATGCCTACCTGCCTGGGATCATTTGAGCCCAGTTTTCTTCCTGCCCAGGCAGGGGGTCGGACCTGAATATCTACAAGGTCCCTTCCAACCCTACTTCTATGATTCTGTGATTTTGCCCACCCTTGGTCCAGGGGCAGGCAACAAAGTTGATAAAAGGCTTGGAAAGCGAGTCATATGAGGAGAGGCTACAGGAGCTAGGCATTGTCAGTTTGCAGAAAAAGTGTTTAAGAAGGGACATCATAGCAGTCTTCTAATACTTGAAGGGATGCCATAAAGAAGGGGGAAAGCATCTTTTCTCTCTTGCTATAGAGAGGAGGATGAAGACCAGTGGCTTGAAGTTGCAGCAAAGTAAATTTAATTTGGATATCAGGAAAAACTTCTTTACTGTTTTTATGGTGAGGTAGTGGAACAGACTGTCTAGGAAAGCTGTGGACTCTCCATTACTGGAGGCATTAAAGAAGAGGTTGGACAGCCACTGATGAGGGATGATGTATGCTTAGCTGTGGCTTTGTTCTGCTCCAGGCATTTCCCATGATTCTGGGCTTTACTGGTTGCCCCCACCATTCTTTCTGTAACGTGTTTTTGAGCCTTCCTCAGAGTCATTGGGTGTTGGCTACAGCCAAGGCTGGGGATTTTGGCTCAGGTATGCTAGTGCTCTTGCTGGAAACAAAGCCAGAGGTTCCTTGCTGGAGAGTCTTGCCCTTCCACTTAGGGTCAGACCAATTGCCATATAGAAGCAGGACATTGGCTACGGTGCTTCCCCTGGTTTACTTGTGTCAGGTTAGGGGGTTATGTCTGTGTTGTGTCAGGGTTGTTGGCAGTCTTATGTAGAGTTTAGATTATAGATTGCATAGGATGGTTTAGATAGGGATGATCCTGTTTCAGGTAGGAGGTTGGACTAGATGAGCTCTGGAGGTCTCTTCCAGCCCTACTTCTCCATTTTTCTATGATTTTCACAATTTAGTTCTGTTTATGTGGAAAGTACAAATATTTGTGGCTGGTATGTAATAATACTAATATAAACAGGTTAAAGTTTTTTGAAAAAACAGTGGATTTTGTGAACTGTTTTATTGAAATTAGGTAGGAAGTTTGTGAATCATGTATTACATTTTATGGAAGTAAAGCAATGCGGCCTCTTAAAATATCACATGTACTTTGAAATATGACATTTACTCTTGAAATTCAGATGCAATATATGCATTCTGAATGCATCCATTGCACGAATAGCTATGCATCCACTTTTTTCCAGTTTACCTTGATCATTATTACAAAATTCAATCCTAAATTACTCATGACTAAGTCAAAGACAAAGACAAGCTTTTCTGTCTGTTAAAATTAGTTATTGTTTCCATCTGCAACTGCAGTACTTTTAGAGTTTCACATTTAAAAACCATGAATATATTGCTTGAACTGAATACTGTCCTGCATTAGACAAGGCCAGGAGCTCCATCTTGGCTCTTCCCAAACATGAGGTTTCAAGCTTGGTTTGTGCATTCAGTATGGTGATCAGTAGTTTGGGGGAAGCCAGAGCTGTTGCAGGAAAATAGCAAGTTATATAAATGTTGGGTTATGAGCAATTTGTAATCTGTTCTGAAGTTTTTGATACTTTAAAGCATTTAATTACATTAAGTTAAGGCCAGACTACTGCGCGCCCAGTGTTTTAGTGAAGGTGGTATTAATTATTTAATCTTTAGAATGTTCTTCCCCCAGATGCTCTGGAATAACTTCTGAAAAGTTAATTTTTGGCACATGTCTCATGTCAGATTTCTGGCTGCTTCCCATAGCAATATCAGAAGAAATTCATATCCTTTAAAAAAACCTTTTAAAGTATTCAACAGCAAAGGCAAACAAATAGGACATTGAGTTGGTCCATGGTCACCTTTTAATTGTGGAGAAACAGGAAAGTGGCCACAGTGCTGAACACAATTATACTATAATATAAAGCAGTAGAACATACCTCATGGTTTTTATTTTACAGTTCTATTGATGCAGAAAAAGTTGACATGAGGCCTCTACTTCAGCTTATGCTAGCAAGTTCCCTCAAGCCTTTAGTTTTTCTAGCCCCCACATATTGAACTTTGCATGGATGTCAAAATCACTACAACACATTTTGTATGGCAGCTGTCAACACTGATTTACTAATTCCAAGAGAACACTGTGGCTCTTGTTAAATTGACTGTGTGCCCCTAAATCCACTTGGATGCTTTTGAAAATCCCACCCTGAGTTATTTTACTGTGTTTGTGGACCTTAGTGAGAGACTGAAGCAAAACCAGTTTGATTCCAGTATTTCTAGGCCTACAGACTGAGCTTTTGTGATCTCTTCTGATACTTTTCACAAAACAATGCTAAAACGCAGTGGACTAGTCAAACCTCTGAATCGCAACTCTTACCTGCTTTTGATGTTCTTTGCAGTCTTTCTGTTCTAAGGAAAAGCAAGTTGAAAACACCCTCAAACTACTCAACAGGACAAAACATTCATTGCTAACATACCCCTTGATCATAATCAGTTGGTGTATAGAGCTGAAACATGGGTCACGTTGTAAGTAGAACCTGCATATATGATCAGTATTCCAGACTTCTCTTGGGAAGCTTGACTTAAATCTATCACTAAACACTTACTAGTTTAAGATACTGGGTGCAATCCTAATACCATAGGGGACTGCATTCTGCAGTAGAGAAGAAGGGATATTTTTTAGGTCAGATAGTTACTTGTACAATCCATATTTCCATCCTATTATATACTGAACATATGAGTTTTTTAAATTTGGTATAAATGTTCATAATGGATATTGACTGTATTATGTACTAAATGTACCTCAGAAATAGTCTAAAGTACTAGCACTTTAAAAGTCCTTTTTCTACTTTGAATTTTAAAACCTGCTGCGACTGCTTAGGTAATAGATAATAAATAAAAACGGTTGTAATTATTTGGTATCTAAATACAGAACTGATTATTTATGGGATTTTTGAGATCAAATGAAACTTTGTGCCTAAAGCTAAGCAGGTGTTTTGCTTTTAAGCACGTCAACTTCTGTTACAGTTGCATGTCAGAAACATTAGGAAAAAAGTCACTACAATATTTAGAAGTTAATGGGATGAATTACTGTTAACATAAATTGCTCTATGACATATTGAATATATCTTGTTACTTTTATGTAAGGTTGTTTGTCTGAAATACAGGGGTATAAGTTGTAGCCATGTTGGTCTAAGTACATAGGTAGACAAGGTTCTTTGGGTAAATTTGATATATTTTGGGTAAATCTGATATCTGCAGATGCTTCTTCAGCCTGATGAAGGGTATTTATACCCAAAAGCTTGCAAAGAAGAATTTTTCCAACTATATGCCTTGGTTAGAAATATGTGCTTTTGGTTCTTTAAAATTTTTAATAGATAAGGAAAGAGGGGGCTCAAGATAGGCCTGGCAGTTATTGTGTTCTTTATTGGATTATTGCCAAGTGATTGCTAACATCCCAGGTATATTTATAACTGGATTGTATACTAGAGTATGTTTGAAAATAGAAACTATGTAGTGAAAAGTTGAAAGCCCATGGCAACAGATGTTGACATGGGTTTGATATGTAGCAGAGCTTCAAGGCTCATTAACTAATGCATAACAAAAACAAAGAGTTCACTGTAAATCTGTCATTCCTTGCTGGCGAGAAACCCTTCTAGATAGAAAACTAAAAGGATCCATTTTCTGAAGCTGTCATTTCCTATCATTAAGTGGTCCTTAATATTTACCAAATTGTGTAAGTTTAAGGGAATAACATTTTTTTTCAGTGGGTGAGGTTTTTTAACTTGAAACTGAGACTTGTTTGATGGGTCAAAATAAGATGGAGCAGAAGATGGACTTGAAATGAAAGAGTTCTTATTTTCTTAGTGTATACTCTGGGTTTCGAGCAGCTGCTCCTGTGCAGGTCAGGACTGGATGTTTCTGTCCTACCTCTGGTTTCCATCAGGCATGGTCTCTATTTGTGCATCACCTCCCCAGGGAGACCCCTGATACTGTCCCCCTCCATGACTACTTGTTCTATTAAAATGTGGGAGGCTCCCTTGGACACGTCTCCAACAGATGTTCCTGGGGCTCCACCTACCCTACACCCCTTCCATGTGTTCAGCCGGATATTAGTAAGACCTGTTGGCATGACCCCAACTCGTGCTTCTGTTATGACAATCTGAATGGCATGGAATTAGCACACCTTGTTTAATGCGTGGATCCTGCATTTCGGACCCACCCAAGGTGGGCCCAGGACTTGCCCGTCTGGCCCAGCCCCGACTAGTGACTGGGTATTTATGGGCCACTGTGTGGCCTATTTGACTTCTAAGTCCTGGCCTGGAGTCTGAGGGCCCCTTGATCCTTGGCCCCAGGAATAAAGCGGGCAGTCGCCTTCCGCCCTCAGGGCATCTTAAAGTATAAGAAGAGAGTCAAAGTGCAGGGGAGGTATAATGGGCTCCCCACTCATGCATCCTATATATGTCAAGGTGACCCATCCCTCGGCGTCCTTCCCAGTCCAGGCTTGGATCACCATCCAGGCCATGGGGAAAATCCCCCTGGGTCCTACTGTTGGGATGCTCCACCCGTGCCCAGGGGAGGACCTAGCCACCGCTCAGCTGTTGCTCCCCTAGTGTTCTGCCTGCCACGGCTTGTATTGGAGCTAGCCAGCATCTTTTGGTAGTGTCATTGCCACATGCCGGTTCCAGCCACATAGAAAAGTGGCTGATGAACCGTGTGGGCAGTTTGCTCGGCTGTGGCATATTCCTGATTGCTTCGCTTGCTGAAGGTGAGTTTTCCCCCCGTTACGGGGTTGTTTCTCTGGGGTTGCAATGTAGTTTCCCTGCCTCAGGGAAGGGGTTTCCACCCTTTTCCTCTTGTCCCCCTCGGACACCTAGAAATAGCACGTATAAGATTTGAAAAAATAAACGTAGGTAAAGTGTTAATTGTTTGGGTTTTTTTCCCTCCTACTTGAAACAAATATTAAGAATTTACAGGTTTAACTTATATGGACTACCATCACCTTTTTTTTTTTTTTTTTTTTTTTTAAATCAAAAAGTATTTCTTATGGGATATTAATGTTTTCTAGACCAAATATGCTGAGAGAAAAAAACTTCTTCATCTCTGTTAAAAAGTAAGCTCAAAGCAATAAGAAATCATAGCTATCTAGTAGAGTTAGGCCATTGCAAACCAAAACATACGTGTCTTTCCCCTTCGGAGTCTAAAATTAAGCCTCTGCATCGTTCTGCTAGCTAAGAATGATCTTCGGAAGTTAAACAGAGGCTATCTGATAACTTTCAAAGTCTGTAATATCCTAATTAAGAGATCTGTCAGGGGAACACTTTCAGTATGTTAAAGCGTACCGTATAAAAGATGTGGGCAAGCAAATATGATTTACAAGGTTTAAATCATCCTTTCTGCTGCCAGTAACATGGAAATCCCATAGGTGAGAGGGCCGGGGATGGAGGTGAGAAACTGTTGTGCCACCCTTGAAAGCCTTGCCGGATAATATATGCAATTATATACTGTAACGAGTCGGCATCCTGGGGCTGGTCAGATCATTGGCTTTTCACCCT
>NW_005842252.1:1163768-1167130 GCF_000455745.1 Alligator sinensis
GCCACCCCCCTCCCTGCTCCCCCTGCCACACCTTAGTTGGTAACAATTAGAAGGTGTCAATAGGTGGGAGGCTACCCATTTACCTGTCCTGATGCCAGGGCCTTAACAGCTCTGACCTCCCCCATACCATGTCCCATGCCTCGCAGATGGCATCCATATTCCTCCATTGCCTCACATTGGGACCCATGCTCCAGTCTCACATGGGACTCTAACTCTCCCCTGGAGCTCACAGTCACTGTACTCTAACACTGGGCTCTCCTTCAGTCCATTGCTCAGGGCTTCAAGCCCCACCCTTCCATACACTGGGCCTCATCCCCTGCCCCACACTGGGCTGCAATCCCTTTATCCCTTCACCCCAGGAGCTTCACACACAGCTACCTGTAGGTTCAGGTTCCTACCCTCTTGGAGCCTCACTACTGGCTCCCTTAGAGCAGCTTCAGAGATCCCAGCAAGTCTGGGCCCTGCCTCAGTGCTCCCTGTGAGCCTGTGTTCCCTTAGCCTTTCCCCTCCACAGGGTCACCCACAAGGCAGCAGGGGCTGAGGCTTTCGGATGCCCCATACTCACCCTTCACTGGTGAGGCCCCAGGTGTGGCATTTCCTGGAGACTTCCAACCCATCAGCAGTCCCACCACACCAACCAGCACCAGCAGGGTGTAGTTTTAGGTCATGCCCCAGGACCAGGAGCCTCCAGCCATCCCCCTAGCTCTTGCCCTTACCTCCAAGATTTCATGAGCAGCAGCTCCAGCTGGGTGGTGTTCTCCTAGCAGCAGATTGGTGGCTCCGCTCTTATAGTGAATAGCTAGGCCCTGTTTCCAATCAGTTAATTAAGCCTGATTGGGAGAATAATCAGATGCAGGCTCCTTTGCTGCTGCCCATGCCCCTGGGAGTAAAAGAGCACACCTTGTGCTCTGTTACATATACATACAGGATAGCGCAAGGTATCAGAACAGCAGTTTCTCATTTCCATCCCTGGCCCCCTTGCTCACCTTGTTACTTTCAACTCCTGATTGACCAGGTTTTCTGAGTGAAGCCTCTACCACCTGAAAAGTATTAATTGTGCAGTGGCAGGTAGGGCCAATATGGGAGAACAGGTCTTGCAAGAGCTCTGTTACTGTGAAGAACTGGAAGTCCTAAGAATGGCTTGGGGTTTCTGTATGGGTCTCTGGATAGTCACAGATTTGGAGTTAGAATGCCTTATCAGATTCATAAATGGAAAATAATCATCGTTCTTGTCAGCTGTACTCCATAACCTTAGCTTCTCTAACAGTTGGTCAACTCTCAGGGGAAACTTGCTGAAAATGTTTCTTGTAAAGATGTTAAGCTAGCTGTTGAATTCATGACATGACATCTTTTTTCATTTCCCAAACCAGTGTGGGACATTTGAGGTTTATTCAGTCAGGGCTGTCGTTAAGTCCCCTGATCTTTGATTGCTTTGTTCAAGTTCTGAGCATTTCTGTATTTAATACCTCCTTCTAATTTGATATGCAATTCTTGTTCAACACAAGTGGGTTCTTTACAAAGCTGGTAAATTACTTAACATATCACTATATCCATGTTACTTGTGTGCATAACAGTAATGTGCTCACAAAATTGCTGTGTTGGGTTTTTTTTTTTTTCCAAGAATAGGACCAGATATTCTTTTCAACTTTGAGTCCAAAATAATTCCTCACAATTTACCAGAATCACTACCAGTTTAAGGAAATAATAATCTAGGTCATGTATGAAAAGGTACTGATGAAAAGATGCTGGTCTTATAAGATGATTTTATAATTAAAAAAAAAAAAAGAAGAAGCATTCAGGTTGTTCCCAAATTATTCTGCAACTATACACTGTGGATTTATTGTTTATACATTTTTTTTCCATAAAACTCAAATGCAGTGAGCATTATTACACCTGTTTGAAGGATAAACTAGTGAATGTAGTAGAAAATAACCTGGGCAAAGCCAGAGTGCAGTGCACTCACTGGCAGCAATCCCATTTATTAAAGTGGAGTTAGGATTTTATCTAATATTTCTGTTGTTCAGCAGTAACTTGGAGAATTCTCCAAGGTGGTCCTATGTAAGTCAACTTGACAAAGCAACTTATTTCTTACAGCCAAAACATGATCTCTAGTGGTATATTAAAGCTAATCTGGATGAGGTCCAAAATAGTTTTAATGCTAAATCTTTAACCTGCTGGTAGTTTATATTGTTCTGACTTTATATTTGTGAGATGTGCTACATTGCAAGAGTCATAATGGGACTTATGCCTGCATGTCAGTGAGGAGATACAGTACACGTCTAAACATGAATGGATTTTTTGGTCCTTTTAAAGGAAGGGTGCATTAGCTTTGTATTTCTCCAGGGAGTTGTATGATAATGTTCATACATTTTGAAGTCCTTCAGCTAAATCTTTCATTGGAGCTTCTTCCATAACATACCTTAGAAGGATAAAGAAAGGAGAGTTGGAATTTTTAAAAATAGGAGTTAATGACTAATTTTAAGTCTGTTCATAGCTGGGTGTGAACAACCAAGTATTGTTACTGGTTACTGGCAAGGAATTAAAATGTTATTGATCCCAGATCCATAATTTCTATCTTCGTTTAAAGAAGAAAAGACAAACTTAGCTTTTTTTCTTTGTGGAAAAATAAAACTACTCTTTTCTTAGCCTAATATGACAGTATGTTGCTGCAAATTAATGTATTTATCTTTCAAAAGCATTTTGAAATATGCTTAAACAAACAAAATTAAAAGAAGCAGCAATAATATTAAGAAACAAAAGGTGTTGATGAAACTGATATCATTGTTTGTTTTCTAGATTATTTTTGTCCACAGATTTTACTGCTGTATGATCTTATGTATAGCATGGCTTTGTTACCTCTTCTATGATTCTATGATATGATTCTATGAAGTAGGGTCAGAAGGGACCTTGTAGATCTTCAAGTCCGACCCCCTGCCTGGGCAGAAGGGAAACTGGGCTAAAGTGACCCCAGCCAGGTAGGCATTGAGCCGCTTCTTAAAGACCCCCAGGGTAGGAGCCAGCACCACTTCCCTTGGAAGTTGGTTCCAGATCCTAGCCGCCCTGACTGTGAAGTAGTTCCTACGGATGTCTAATCTGAACCTACTCTCCAACAACTTGTGGCCATTATTCCTTGTTATCCCGGGGGGCGCTAGGGGAAACAAGGTCTCCCCCAAACCCTTCTGGTCCCCCCTAGTGAGTTTATAGACGGTCACCAGGTCCCCCTTCAGCCTTCTCTTGTGAAGGCTGAACAGGTTCAGGTCCCGTAGCCTCTCACTGTAGGGTCTGCCCTGCTGTCCCCGGATCATGCGGGTGGCACTCCTCTGGACCTTCTCAATGTTGTCCACATCCCTCTTGAAGTGGGG
>NW_005842252.1:1168239-1172234 GCF_000455745.1 Alligator sinensis
GCCTAACAGCCCCCCTACAGGCCCGAGCAATGGAGGTATACTCTTTTTTGGAGATAGCAACCCCCTCCTTCCACCGGGTGTATGCTACCTTTTTGGCAACCAGGCATTCCCGGACTTCCTTGGTGAGCCAGGGAGGCTTTTGGGCACTCTTGCCCCCCTTGCTTTTTGTTGGGATTGTCACCCCTTGGGCCCCAAGTATCGTCTTCTTAAGGAACGACCACTCATCTTGGGCACTGAGTTCCCCTGCCCTCGAAAACTCCAGCGCCTCTCCCACCAATCTCCTCAACTCGTTGAAGTTGGCCCTCTTGAAGTCTAGGGCTACTGCCTTGCTGCAGGCCCTTGACACCCTGTGCTGGATGATGAATTCCAGCAAGGGATGATCGCTATCACCCAGGTGGTCAAGGACCTGGAGCCCCCTTACCAGATCATCGCCTGTGGCCAGGACCAGGTCCAATAGGGCATTTCCTCTGGTGGGACTGTGCACCTCCTGGGTTAAGTGGAGGTCCTGTATCTTGGCCAGGAACCTCCTGGAACGGTCCAACCTAGCTTACTGCTCCTCCCAGCAGATGTCCGGGTAATTTAGATCACCCATGACAGCTACATCCCTTGCCTTAAGTGGCTCTGCAAGCTGGCCTGAAAATTCCCAGTCCAGCTCCTCCTCTTGGTTGGGAGGTCTGTAGTAGACCCCCACCATTAAATCCCTCACCCCACGACCCCCTTGTATCTTGACCCAGGGCACTTTATCTTGCCTCTCCTCTGACCCCATTTTGCTGGCAGAAAATGTATATTGCTCTTTGACATAGAGTGCCACACCCCCTCCCTTCTTTCCTTCTCCATCCTGCCTGTAAGGATAGAGGATATCACGTTTCTGTAAGCCCCACTATGTCTGGGTTTGAACTGGCTATTCTGAGGGCGAGTTCCTCCTGTTTGTTCCCCATACTCCAAGCATTGGTATACAGGCATTTAAGGCCTTGCATAGCTGTGCTTGCTACCCCCTGATTAGGAAGACTATCCGGACCCCTGTTTCTTACCTGGGCACTCCTTGCACATGTCACCTGTCTTGCTTGGGTGGCGTCTCCTCGTCTTCCTGTGGCCCCCTCCCCCGGCGAGGCTAGGTTAAAGAAAGAGAAGACACGCTTGCCTTTAGGAGAGAGGTGAAGCCCATCCCGCCCCAGCAAATCCTCCGCCCAAAAGCATGGGTCGTTGTCTAGGAACCCAAGGCCTGCCTGGTGGCACCAACTCCATAACCACCAGTTGACCTTGCCAATGCAGGCCTTGTGTCACTGTCCCCGCCTACTCACCGGAAGGAGAGAGGAGAATGCCACCTGTGCCCCCGTCTCCTTAAGCTTGGCCCCTAGAGCCTCGAAGTCCTTCATGATGCGGTTAGGGTTTCCCCTGGCCGCGTCATTTGTTCCCACGTGGATGACAACCATGGGGTACTGGTCTGCAGGTCGGATGTAGGCCGGGATCCTATCCGTGATGTCCCGAACCCGAGCCTCAGGCATGAAGCAGACCTCCCGCGTCATGGGGTTAGGCCGGCAGATGGGACGTTCTAGCCCTTGTACGATGGAATCTCCGATGACGAGGACCTGGCGTTTCTTCCTGCTGGTGTTTGATCTCCGCCCATTCCTTGTTGTGTGGGGAGTGGCATCGTCCCCGTTGGAGGCCTTTGCACTGTCTTCCTCCATCACAGCTGCCAGGGCCTCAAACCTGTTCCCCAGGTGTACCTGGGGAGCTTCCACCAGTCTAGGCTGAGCAGCCTTGATAGGCTCTTGATAAGCCTTGCTTTTAACTGTTATCCTGTCTACCTGGTACAACATTTTGAAGTATCAAGGTGTAAATGGAACAAACTCCCTCTAGAGGTGGTGCAATCACCTACCCTGGAAATTTTCAAGAGGAGACTGCATAGCCTTGCTGGGGTCACCTGACTCCAGCTGTCTTTCCTGCCTGGTGCAGGGGGCTGGATCCAATGATCTTCTGAGGTCCCTTCCAGCCTTGTACTCTATTAATCTATGAATCTAAATAGATGCCTCATTTCTCCTGAGAGAGAGCCTTCAGATATATGATCCTAGAGCCAACCAGTCCATTGTCCCACTTTAAGTACTTGCGACACATGCGAGATAAAATGTGCTAACACTTCTTCCCTTGGACAGTATGGGCACTTACACACATGCAGGGAGGCTGCTCTAATGTACTGTAAATCTAGCACATTGGAGCAGACTTGCATATAAATTAATCAAGCACAGAAATTAATGCACTCCAGCAGCCTCATGTATCAGTGTCCCTGTACTGAAAAACGGCCCCGCGTTGAATAAGCTTTAGCTCAAAGTGCCCCGCCACCTTTTTTTCAGTGCAGGGACACTGATACACATGACAGTCGGTCGCTTTTAATTAGCGCGGCTCGCTAATTAAAGCACCGCCTCTCAGAGCACATCTATAAAGTGCCCTGTATGTCTGTAAGTTTATAGCGCCTCATTCAAATTAATTGCCAGTCATTCCAGGGACAGGTCTGTTAGGCTGTGTGCTTTCCCTGGCCACTGAGTAGCAATGCAGCTTGGAAGAACCACGTGTATAAAGGGCTGTACCTCTCCTCTTTTTGTCCTGGGTTTTGACTCAGACTTGCACAGTCATGACCGCGCTTCCTCAGATGTCTGTTTTACAGCCTTAGTGTTGCAAAGTAATGCTGCTATGTACCTCTGCAAGGAAATGCCTTTTGCAGAAATGGGGATTAAGGACCAGTTTAAGGGTAACTGGGTACATCCTCCTGACTTTCCCTTCTGACCTTGAATACTGGCTCCCTGGTTTATAATTGTTTCAAACATTAGCACATGTGTGCTGGCCTACAGAGTTCTGTGTCTGGGGAATTATTTGTATTGCAGCATCACCAAGAGGTATAACATGTTTAGTGTTGTTGTACACACATAATGAGTGAATCCTTTCTCCAAAGAACTACTGCCTGAAGAGTCTTTCTTTTGATGGCAGTAATATTAACACTCCCTGATTCTGTTGCCATCCCTATTTGCATTGAATAGTGTTTCACTCTGTAAATAAACTATGTGATTTTCCTCACCTAATTCAGCAAGAGTAAGAGAGAATTTGTGCTTTGAGTTCCAATAGTTGAACCTTCTTCAGCATTCTGCATTTTTTATATGGCCAGTCCCTTTTCTTCAAATGCTGCTGCACTATGGACTAAATCCCTAAGAAATTACATCCACTTTCTGTTTCATTTGACATTGCTTGAGTAGGTTTGACTTGTCTCCAAGAGAATCATGTTGAAATGACTGATTGTATCTCTCATTGTTATGAACTGGCATGGCTATAAGACTAAGGTCATGTCAAGGTCTGTCCTGAACAAGGCAAGTTTGCTATGGAAGCAAGCCTCCAATCTGTTTCTATTCAGGTCATTTTATAAGACATTTGCACAGGTATTTCTGTACATATTCACTAGCCGTTGCTGTTGAGCTACATTCTTCTGCAATAATCAAGATTTTTGTTATAGGGCAGCCCAAGCCTGCTGTTTTGGTCTTTCATGTTCTGATCTTTTAGGTTTCATTTCTTTTATGTCTGTTCCCATTCTCTAGTTTGCTTTGAGAAAGTTATTTTATTCCTCCTAGTACACATAACATTTTTAGAAATATATTTTTACGTTGCATCTCTCCACGCTAAAAGTATTTGGTTTCTTAACTATAAAAGATATGCTTATATAGTTTATTTTCAAGGTACAGTCCCTCTTTTTTTTTTCTCTGACTGATTCTTGTTGCCATTGTTATTCCTTTTGATTTTAAAATAAATGAAGCATTTTGGATTCTGCCTGTGCTATAACATCAGTCTTCAAGAAACCTTATTAAACACTTGTCCCTCTTGGGAAATGAGATCTACCTATTTTAATCGCATCCTTTAGTTTTAGATGCTTATGGTCTCCCATCACTTTAAAATCTGTAAGCCACTTAAGATATTAAAGTGCTATCCTCACTGTAGCTCTTTGGGGTAGGGAA
>NW_005842252.1:1172244-1191416 GCF_000455745.1 Alligator sinensis
CATTTCGCAAAGAAGCAGAGAGGCTATGTTATTGGCCTCAGGTCACCTAGGTAATCAGTGGTAAACCAGGGAGTGGAAGCTTGGTTTTCAGGTCATAGGTTGGTTCCCTAATCACTGGGCCATCCTTCTTCTCCTTGAAGGAGACTAAAACAGGTCATGCCAACTCATATCTGTAATACTGTATTTACCCAATTTAAAGATGAGGTTTTTTTTCTTCCATTTAACATTGGGGGCAGGGGTCCCTCATCTTGGAACTGAGTATGAGGTATGAAGCGTCCCCGGGAGCAGAGGTCAGGCAGCTGCTGTGGCCCTGGCCCTGACCTTTGTGTGTATTCCTGGAATTGCTAAGCATTCTTTGGCAGTGTTGGGATGATGATGTAACTATACTAGTCCAGGATAACTGCAAGAGGCAAGGATTTTTGTGGATGATATCTTTTATTGGACCAATTCTGTGGTTGGGAAGCACATAGGTATGCTTTTTGGTTATCACTGTACTCTTCCTCAGGTCTCAGAGAACCTCTTGGAGAAAACTGATGAACAGTTCAGTACCTGAAAAAGTCTTTCCATTTTTTTTGGACATTTCCACACTGAAAGTAGCAGGAGCACATTTTTAGCACTGTGCTGCCATGTATTAAATACAAGAAGAGTTGGAGCAAACCACAGCCTTGTATGTCTGGATCACATAACTGCTCAGGCCGAACATCTCTGTCCCAGTAAAAAGTCATGTCTTATTGCTAGTATCCTTAAACATCAGAATTTTAGTTTTATTTTTCACGAAAGGCTCTGCAGAGTTCTCCTGTAAAATGGGATTTTTAGGCACTCAATGTGCTGAGAATTGGGAAAATATACATAATGTGTGTGTGGTTTTTTTGGTCAGCATACAGAACTATTTGGTGCCTTCTGGAGCATGGCACCTCCCTCTTTAGGTGCAGTTTTGAGGTTAGAAAAATGGTAGGTGGTGCAGACCTGTGTCAAAGAGCACAAACTCTAGCTGTTTTTTAACTAGGAAGTCTTGCCTGGCCTGAGCTGCAGGGAGTTTGGGGTGGAAGGGGGGTGGTAATGTGAGTCATGAGGGCGCCAATCTCCTCTCCTCCTCCTCCCCTCCCAGCTCAGGCTGGACAAACCCCAGCCCACAGCCTGCTCCCCTCATCCCCCTTCCCTGATCCCTCATTACATAAGAGTTAATTTGTCATGCGACCGGCCACTTTTAAAGTGCTCTGTAGCCATGCACTTCTGTTGTATGACTGCTATAGACTGCTTTCAGGGGGCCGATTGCATGACAAATGTCACTTCTGTCATCACCCTAAGTTTTACATACACAGTTTTGCTTAGCCCAAGATAGTACAGAACACTGTGTAGTTTGCTGTACAACATGTAGTAGAGAACACCATATGCTGTGCAGTGTCCCAAAGCTGTCAGTGTCAAGCGTTTTGTTTAGAATTGTTTGAAGCACTTTTTGTTCTTAGCAAAACAAACGGTCAAATTGAAAGTTTGCTACAATGACTTCCCTAAAAATGTCCTGGTTCTTCATGTGGGCCCAAAGAACTGAGACTTTGAAAAATAAAATTAAGATATGTTTTAATCAGCAGGCAATATGAGCAGATTTTGTGCTTCAGCTTATGATGTTTCCTGACAGTCTTACAAGGATAAGTTAACCCTAAGCAAGACAGTTAAGTTAAGAATGTATATGTGCATTGGGCTGGGGTTGGGGCCAGGATGGCCAGCCTGATCTGGTGTGCATGGGGCTAAAGCAGCAGCAGCAGCAGTGTCAGCAGGTCTAATCCAGCCCATATGGGGCCAAGGCAGCAGCAGCAGGCCTGATCCATCTTGCACAGGGCAGGGGTGGGGGCAAGGGCAGTGGTAGTAGGCCTGATATAGTTCATGCAATGTTGGAGCTTGGGGAGGGCCTGATTGGGCATGGGCGGTGTGAGGGTCGGGGCTGAGACTAGAATAGTGGGGTTGACTGGGCACATGTGGGGCTGGGGCCGGGGCATTGGGCCCCACCTAACATGCATGCAGACTAGGGCTGGAGCCAGTGCCAGGGCAGGGGCCGGGGCTGGGGTGGCGTGTACCAGATCCCTCCATAAAAACTAGATCTGACCTCCAGACTGACCCCACATCACTCATCCGGCCCATGATGCTGAAAAATTGGACATCAGTGCACTAGAGTATTAGAAGGATTAGGGGTTGGTTTAACGCCATCCATATACAATCAATGTACCTACAGGTATTCAAATCGCTCTCTCTGTTTCATAGACTGCTCTGTATATGTTCTTTCATAGCATCTGATGAAGTGAGCTCAGGCTCACGAAAGCATATGCATCTCTGATTTAGTTATTCTATTATAGGCATGTCAGACTCATCTGGTCCACTGATTGGGCCTGCATGCTGGATCCATTGTGTGTCCCAGAGTGAGCGCCACATGCTGCACATGTCCCAGAGCAGCTGGTCTGAGACTGCATTGCATGAAACACCCACTCCAGGACCATACTGTGTGCTGTACCTGCTCCAGCCAGTCTGGGGACATGCCACATGGTGCCTTCTCCAACCACTCTGAGACCACACTGCATACTGTGCCCGCTTCAGCACAGGTTTACTTCATGCTGGATCCAAATACACATCCCTGAGTGGCTGGGGTGGGCTCTGTGTGCATTGTAATGCCCACTCTCCCTGCTTTGGGACTGTGCCTCCTGCTCTGAGATATGCTGGAACCAGCAAGGAGCAGATGTGCAGTCTTGGAACCTATAACTCTGAGACCCATGGAGAGCACTGGAAGCCATATCTTTGAAACCCCTAGTCTATAAAGTGCATCTGTACCCTACCTTCTAAAGGAATCGCTGTGTACTATAAAACATTATCCTACTAATTTTTTCCAAGACATTTTATTTAGTACATTGCATTTGTGGTATATTTAAAATATGCTACATGCTGAAGTGCTTCAGAATGTATTTGTTTCATATCTCATTTCATTTTTTCTATGTGCCTGAGGGGAAAGGAGCACAGTATTCATTTAACCTCTGTCAGTTGCATTTTTGGTGGTCTCGTGAACTAGCAATGATCCTCTTTTTTTTTTTTACTAGGAGATTGTGTTTTTAAATTTAACTAGGAACAGCTTTAGGGTGAAATTAAGTCTACCACAAAAGGATATGCAGTCCAGTTGTAACACATCTAACTGATGCAGCATAAATAATATTAAAAGCATATTTTGTAAATGTTTATGAAGGCTTATGGTAATAAAATGCATATTTATCTTCTGCCATTTAAGAATTTTTTTAGTGTGAGAGTGGCTCAGCTGAGCTTTTATTCTTTTTTAAATTCATATGGGATTTATCAACCTTTTCTTTGCAGAGTATAAGATGAAATAAATAATGAAATGTAACAATACTGAAGCCTACTTTGTACCAAATCTTGCTGTTAACCTAGGTACAGACATTTCAAAAGTCGGAGGCAGAATTGATCTACATTGCACGGTTTTCTGTAAGTGGAATAGTTTAGATCGGTAGCAAACAACACACATTCGCCCTTTCTGGAGCTGGCGGAGGGGGGTAAGTCTTAGACCGAGTTCTGCCATTCTTAAACCAATCTGTATGCCAAGCTTCAGTTCTCTCATGGATATAGACTAGTTTTGTGTGCCGAACTTGTGTTCTGATATAAGTATAGACCAGTTTTCAATCGCTGATACTGGTAGAAGTGTAATGTCTGTACCTGGCCTTTAAGACTTACTTTTGGGAAAAAGTAGTTGTAGACCAGATTCTCAAGTGGTTGTGATCAGCATTGCTGTACTGATTGCGATGTCAATTTACACCACTTAACAATCTGACCCTGAGAGCATATGATTGTCTTTTGTTACCCTTTAAAAACAAAAAACAATCATAGTCCAAAATTCCTTTAGGGCAAAGTATTTTGAGTTCCTGCAAAGAATACCCTGCTCCCAATTTTCACGTTGTTTGTTACATTTGGAAAACTTTACAGTCTGATTTTTTTATGTTATTTGTATTTTTTCTGCATATTTCACATAGTGGTTGTTTTTTGGTTTTCGGTGGGTGGCTAGTGATAATGGTTATACAAATAATTTTTAAAATCATTATTTTGTATAGTAGAAGCTATAACAATATGCTTGTATGATAGCAGCTACATAGGTTAAAAATAAAGTACAGGGTTATTGTTACAAGTAGGTTATGGTAAGTACCAGAGGCTTAACAGGTTTTCTAAAGCTCTTCCCCAGATTTCTTTGTAGTTTCTGTCCTCCTCGCAACGTGTTGCATGCATACAGGTTTCCATTTATTTCAGGAGATTTCACCCAGGCACAGTCTGTCCATATCCAATGTGCAGTATAGGGTTCTGTGATTACTGAGGAAGAAAAGTTATTTTCTGCTGTCTCAGGTGTTACCAAGTCAGCTGAATTTTGATTCCAGAAGCTTTATGCTTCTGCAGTATCAGAGATAAATTTGTCTCTGGTGGCAGGGAATCTTTTAAATAAAATCGCACAGGTGTCTGTCTCATCTAAGCACTGGGAAAAAATCTGTTAAGCAGCCTTTTTGCCTGGCACTGGAGAAAGCAAATTAGCAGTTAGGTTTATCAAGGCTAGGACAGAGCAGGAACAGTCACTTCAACTTGGAAGGATGTAATTGCACCAGCAATTCATTTCTCAGCATCAAAAGTGGAAACAAATAATCTCATCTGACAAACCTCATTTAACAAACTGTAAGCACTGTGCCAAATAAACTATTAGAAAAACTTGGACAGAGCAAATAATGAGGAATAATGTAATCAGAGTCAAAGAAATTTTTGTCTTTTAATTGTTCATGTCAACCTTTGCCATTAACTGTAGAAAAATGTTGAGAGCAGGCTCTAAGTGAGTACTATCCAACTTTGTGGTTGGGGGCTGCACTAGCAGGGGCCATGTATTGCTGTTTCCAGACCAGTAGGGGCCATGAAATTCCTAGCTGCAAGCTCTAACAGCAGCATGTACATTGCCTCCCCTTCCCCTCTGCAACACATACACGCAGCTGCAGTGTGTGGAAGGGTGGGTGGGTGCACCCAGGGCCACAGATTAACCTTCTGTCAACTACATGTGGTCTGCAGGCCACCAGTTGGACAGCCCTGCTCTAAATTGTGATACAGAAGTTAAAAAGACCAACTCAACAGCACACCTGTAATGAAAAAGATTCAGGGTTACTGTGCAGATCATTGAAAGTTTCCCTCTAGTGCATATTAAAAGACAAATCGGGTAGTATTTCAGGCAGGTGAATGATCCCAGATGCAATTCTGCTGCTGCATAAAGGACTTTATAGATCCCAGTGCTCCACAGAGCAGATTGTTATTACTAACCAGTCATAAACTTTTTAAGTAATATTTGAAATAAAGTACCCTTCAAAAGAAGTATAGATAGGCATATTGTGGTCGATCACAATCTTTTTCATTTTCTGCAGTGGGTTTGGGATCAGTTTCTTGTGGTCTTGGCCTGATTATATAAATCATTACCATTATTAGAGGTGATAAATCCAAAGGATAACTTTATTTGGAAACAAAAAAAAAGATTTCTAAATGATAGAACAGAAGTTTGGGAAATAAAGATGAAAATGCAGCCTCTGCTCCCCGACCTGCTCCTCTCCTTCCTCCCCTTACCCTTGCTTAATGCCAGCAGGCTCTGTCCATGCTGCAACTTGTGGCAGAGCGCAGCCCCACAGCAGCAGTGTGCAGTTCACATGGCTGCTATGGGAGCTGGGCTGGGCCCATACCGAGTGCCCCAGGCTAGAACAAGAAAGGAGCCTGCCAGAGCTGAGCAAGGGTAAGGTGGGGGAGAAGCTGGGAGCAGAGACTGGGGGTGAAGGGGAAGCCAAGGCTGAAGGGGAAGTGGAGAATAGATTGGGAAGGGGGGCCTGAGGCTGCAGGGTGGGCAGATAGGTAGCAGGGGGAAGGCACAAGCAGGGGGCCAGCTGTGGAGGGGAAGGGGCATGGGAGAGGGAACAGGTGTGGGGGGGGCAGATTGAAGCCCTCACGGTGAGGGAGGGAGAGGGGCTAGAGCAGGGGCACAGTGGGTTGAGGGGTAGAGCTGCGGGTGGGCGGCTCATCTGGCGGGGTGGCGGGGTGAGGTGTAGAGGCAGCTCCCTGCCACTGCATGCACCCCCAGGGGATGCATGGGGGGCATGTGCTCCCCCGTCCCTGATTTGTGCACAGGGTGAGGGTGGACTGCCCGCTGTGGGCTCAGGGCCAGGGGCTACATCGGCATCTTCCTGGCAGGGTGGCTAGGTCGGGCCTGCACTTGGGGAGGGCAGGGGCAGGGTGGGCAGCAGTGGTGCTGGGAGGGCTGGCTATGGCAAATTTTATGGTGGCTGTAGCCCACCCTATAGCCCCCCTCCCAGCACTGCCGCCTGCCTGGACCCGCCCCTACCTGCCCCAAGCGTAGCCCCAGCCCCCACTTGCCAGGAAAAGGCCGGTGTCATGGGTAGCCTGCCCCTCGCACAAATCTGGGGGGGTACATGCCTCATCCCATGCCTCCCCCTGGGATGTGTGCAGCGGTAGGGAGCTGCCCTCCCCCCCCAATGCCCCCTATATCCCCTGGAACAGCCACCTGCGGCTCCGTCCCATGGCCCACTCCAGCAAGGCAGCCCCAGCCCCACACGCTCCCTCACCATGGAGGCTTCTATCTGCCCCCCCGCCCCCATGCTCCTTCCCTCCTCCACAGACTTACCAGCTGGACGCTGCTTTCCAAGCTGCTAGGCTGCATTCCTGGCTGCATGTATGCTGCAGCTGTGCACGTGCATGCGACGTTTATCAGTGACATTATCGGCTACATCAGGCAAAAAAAGCTGATTGCCGATAATGTCAGTTTCCCTTTTATCGGCCAATCTGATATGGACCAAAAAACTGGTGCACCTCTAGCATATTTTGTTTTCTAGTTTTGTTTTTAAATATTTTAAATGCACTGATTCTGAAGAAGAAAAATGCAGTATATTTGTGAAAAATTTGGTTTTGTTTTTTTTTAGTATACAAATCTGTATTTTAAATATTTCTTCAGCTTTAGTTAGTCACCAATAGCTAAGAGAACAATTCAAGCATGGCTCAGAACATGCTTACTCCAAATGTCCTTTGTTCCTCAAATTCAAAGCATATTGTTATTTTTCTTACATTTTAAATTAATTACATGCAGAATGCCCCTCAAAGGCTAATATGCTGACAGTAATTTGGCAAAAAAGGTTTAAAAGTAATTTAAATTGATAAATTATTTTCCTGAAATTGATTAGTTGCAACATGTGAATGCAATTGTGGTATAAAAGTGAGAAGACAGTTCTAGCAATTATTCTGTAACTTGCTGAAGACTCATGCATGTCATCTGGCAATCAGGTTTTGAAACACAATTTCTAAACAGTCATATTACTCCTATACCTGGGAGGCTTCTAAAGGATATTTTCCTTTTCTTTTCCTCTGATAAATTAGGACTCTGTTTTAAACTTTTAAAAAATGGTTAATACAGTGCATGCAGCAAATGAATCCAGTGAGCAATCATCTCATTGCAATAGTTGTTTGACCATTGAATTGCTACTGAATTGTGAATCCATTCAATGAACAGAGACAACATTCACCTTAAAAGCGAACTTTTGTAGGTTTGATTGTTCTAATCCTAGCTGTGTGTGGTATTTGTTTAATCCTTGTGTATATATTAAGGGCAAAGTTCATGTTGTCAGACATATTAAACAATAAATCTCAGTGACAAACCACTTTTATAAGTAAACTTGCTATTGAATTCAATTCCTTATTAGGCTTATTCTCATCTATGATGATGCACGCTGTTTTTATTGAAATATGGATATTTTGAGCTGTTTATATTCTGATCTTCCTACCAGAAACACTGCTTTATCACTGTTGACTGAGATGACAAATAGCAGTAGTATTCTATAGGCTATTGTTTTGGCCAATATCATGTAGCCCAGAAATGGAATAACATTCACTTTTCATTGAAATAAATTTTTATACACACATTTTTATTGGGTTCTTGATTTTATAAATGGAGTAAGCACTACCACAAGAGAAAAGTAAATAATTAGCTGAAAGATATGCAAAATGCAGTTTATTGATGCATATACTTTAATGTCTATTCCATATAGAGAACACCAAGTGCGTTCATTAGCTGAGCGTCTTCATCAGAACTTAAATTGTAAAATGTATTTATTAGATAGGAAGAATATAAACCACTTTTGCTTGCTTGTCAGAAATAAATGGAATTCAGGAGATAAACACAAACCATTTATATATGATCGTCTCTAAATGGGAAGACATTTGGTCAGGTCTTTGGTGCAACGTAAAGGTGATTGTTGAAGAGGTGGAGAGGTTCCATATGCCACCTTCTGTTGTAGCATCACAGTGGATGTGGTCAAAGGAAGAGGGTATCCAGAATGCCATTCTGGTTCTTTGCTGCACCATGCCGCGCAGCACTCCAGCCCCATGACCTGTTGTGCCATGCTCCCTCACCCCAGCCCCTGGGCCAGAAGCAGGAAATGAAAGCTGGAGGAGAGAGGGGGAGTCTGGACAAGGGGAGTCAAGATAGGGGGAGTGGGATTCCAGGGGGCCAGTTTACCCCTCCCCTCCAGCCATGAGGTGAACAGTCCTGTTTTACATAATTAGATTATCTGTCTACTTCACTTTCTCTTGTTTTGAAGCTACATTTGATGATAACTTATCTTTGCCCCACTCCTAATTTACAGTCTTCCTCCAATCCTTTCAGTGCCTGTTTTTTTGTTTTTTTTACATATGGAGATAAACACAGGCCATTTTTTAATCTGGTGTTTAGTTTTAGCTGTAGCTGCTTCTTTCTCAGAACCGAGGAAAGGCATTTTGTGCCTGAAAGCTTGTATAGTATCTCTCCCAACTATACAGTTGTTCTAATAAAATATACTGCCCAAAAACGACTTGCGACTCACATATTTAAATCTTCATATATTCCGTATACAAAGAAGTTAGTACACCAAAGGGTTTGTATAACAGCAGATTGGTCAGGGGAAGGGGATTGCAGTGGCATTTGGGGAGGGCATGGAGTTTAATTTATGGCACATTAGAAGACCAGCTGGTTATTTTTGCTTTCTAACTTGTTCAAAGAAAACAAAGAAATAGTTGTTTTAAGTTTCTAGTTTGTTTTCAAATAGATTCTAATTAGTTGTGATTCCAGAATTATTTTTACTTCACCTAGTTCTGAAAATACTGTACCAGGTATGTTTGTGCTATTGTATGCAAATTGAAGGCAGCAAGAAAAGGCTGTGTGTATTGGACGGGAGGATGCTAAGCACTGCACAATAACTTGATTCTCTTAATATGGATAATACTTTTTACTATGACAAATGTAAATGCTGCAGAAATATTTGTAGATTGACTTGTAGATTGACTTTCTGAATAAATGCTGGTGTATGCTAAGGTCCTGTTCTTTCCAGTGGTACGCTACCTGTGGTACGCTGCCAGAAAAAGTTGCATGCGTCTCGGACGGCCAGGGCCGACTCGAGTTACGCTCGTACGTCAGGGCGGGCTGGTGAATGGAGAGGCAGACAACTTATTGGTTGCAAAAACTTTACTCACGCCGCTTGCAATCATGACGCAGGTGGTCCAGTCGTCGGAACAACTACACGAGTTGCTCCAGCTGGCGGGGCCCAAGCCAGTTAATCCGTCCGCAATTCGAAGCCGGCAGGGAAAGGGGTATGTCGGGGTTGCGCTCGGTGACGGGAAGAAAGATCGATAGGTGATCAGTCTATCGATTGGCAGCTGCAAGTCAGATAACTTCAGAGGCACTCTGCAGCGTGCTCAAAGCTCTTCGACTTGGGCGGAAGTCACGCGGAATTTTAAACGGCCAGCGAGCCAATTACTAGCCGCCACGTGTGAATAATTTAGCACTGGCCAATAGCGGGGCACAAATTTGCATCCGAATAGCAGGAACTCTTTGCATCGTGCATTTCTGTGCTGCAAAGAAGAAATGCATCCTGCAAAGGAAACTGCAAATTGGCGGGAACTCTCTCCTATACACGGGTGCTCAATTGCAGCAGAACACTCTGCCGTGCAAAGGAGCTCTCATGTGGCCAGGAAATTCCATAGTGCCGAGGCACAAAAATCACTGGGTTGTGACAGCATGTTAAGCATTTAGTGCTAATAATTTAATTGTGTATGTCCAAATAACTTTTCTGCTATCCTATCCAGTATTGGCCTGTATAGGTTCATCATAACTTTCCAGGCATGGACCAGAATAATAACGCACAGGCCTAGGAATGGGGGAGGAAAAGGAAAATACTAGTCATAAAATTGCATGTGCTTTATGAGTCCAATGCATATTGGCTGTGATACAGGCTGATTTATTACAGGATACCATCCTGTAGGTGGTTCTTCCTTTAATGCAGAAGACCTGCTCTTGAAGTAGCAACAACAGCATCACAGAAAAACAGTCTGACTTCAGAAAGCAACCTACTAACCTGGTTTAAAACCAATTGGAAAACATCTCAAGCTTGTTAGGTATTCATAGGAATCCACTGTGTTAAATTTTTAACCTGTAGTTCTATCTTTTTTTGCTTGATTTCAGTGTCGCCAAGTCTTGCAAGAAAAAAAAAGTGGCACTGCCTTTAAAAACAAGGCCAAAACAAGCCCAACCCATTTCAAAGAGAGGGAAGTGAGGAGGGTGCTTATCAACCCAGGACTCTCAAAAAAAATAAAAGCAACTTTAAAAAGAAAAGGAAACAGAGTTCCATTTATTATAAACAGATTTGGCAACACTGCTTGATTCCTTCAAACTCAGGGGAAGAAAAGAGAAAGCAACAAGTAGTTAAACAGTTGCTGCATGTTGAATGAAAACCATGCAAAAAAGCACTTCGTTACTGAAAGGTTTATGTACACTTCTGAATAATGTCACATTCCTTTTAATAAGTAATCCAAACCATGTAAACGACAGAGACACTATATATTATACACCAGTATTTTCCCAAATGATTGCTCATTTAATTTATTTCAGATTTATACAAGATGACACTAAAGAAACATTGTTAACTGCACTTAGTAAAGGTAGCTTGCATGGACTATAGATTGTCCTTACTACAGAAGATGAAATTTATTTTAATTCATGAACCATATATAGTTGAAGTTATCTCATTCTCGTGTAAGGAAATAGCCAATTTAAATGTGCATATTGTATAATTATTATATCTCAAGTAATACAGATGTTCTGTCTTTAGCACCAGAGCAAACTGAGTTTTCAGGGGTTGTGTCTACATGAGGTGCTTTACTGCTCAGTAAACTAATCTAGTGTGCAGTAAAGCGTCACCGTCTACATGTGCAGGTGCTTACTGCATAGTAAATTAGTCTACTATGCAGTAAATTTACCAAGCCAAGTAGCATTAATTTTATGTGTAGATGCACCCAGTGAAAAGCAAGCATGCCCTGTCACCAGACAGCTTCCTTTTCATGCTATACAAACACTGTTCTATAAGGAGAGTCTCTCACACTTCCCCTTGAAGCCCAAATTGTTTGGGCTCCAAATACCCTTGGTCAGGTCTGGAAAAGAAGCAGTCACGGTCCAGTCAAAATACAAAGTTAAAACATTTGCTTGAGTATAACATAATAATGTTAGTGAATTTGTCTACTTGAAAAGGAAGTGTGGAGTTTTCACCCGTGAAGGAAAGATAATTTATCAGAGGGAGAGGTCAAAAGTAATTTACCATATTTACTCACTTCACTACATGTGCTTTTTCCCAAAAATCAGCTCTTCCCTCCCCACTCCCAAATTAGGGTGTGTTTTAAGCAAGGAAGCTATTTTTTCTGCTCAGAATAGAAGCATCCCATTTGAATCCTGCTCCACCAGGCAGCCGCAGTGGTATTTTTATTCAGGCAGCTGCTGAGGGAGGTGTTAACAACTCTCTCTCCTTTTTAATGGTCGTGATGTTCCACAACAAGCCATCCTTTATTTTGATATCTACTAGCTTCTCCTGGTTTCTCTTTTTCCATTTTACAGCCCTACATATTGTCTCCACCCATGGAGAGCAGTCGTCAGCAACAGCTGTATGCAGCAGTAACTCTGGAAGAATCTTTTTTCTGCATTCTGCCTTCCCAAAAAAACAGGTGCAAGTCTTATTTGGACTTATGAGATACATGAGAAAATACAGTATACCAAGCCTTAAAAAAAATCAACATCTTCATTAAGTCCATGGTTTTTGGTGCTCAGTCATTTATGAATTTTTATTCTCAGGCTTATCTTCATAAGATACCATAGAATCCAAGTTATATATATCCAGATGGTTTGCAACCTGCTTGGTTCTCAGCAGATTTACAAATAAAGCTGTTTGCTACAATTTTTACTTCAAAGAATCTTGCTTTTCTATTGACCGGAGAACATCAGTGGTATCACACAGCTGTAGCTCAGGGGTGTAAAACGGTACAGCCTACAGAGCTACTTCATCCAATCCAGCCTGCTAGACTGCTAATGAGCATCTGAGAGTTGGAGGGGATTGCTGGGAAGAGTGGCCTGCTATAGATTCGGGGACCTTTGGGCCCTGGCAGGATGGCAATTGAGTGCTGTACAGATATATCCCTGCTCATCCTGCAGCCACTTGCTCCTCTGCTGATTCCTGGCTTGTCCCACCACAGCTGCTACCAGCCCGGCTGGTCCCTCCGTCATCTGTGGCAGTCCTGCTGCCACTGCCCCTTACCCCAAGCCCAATTCAGCCTGTGAGAAACCCCATGGTCCAGATTCAGCTTGGGGCAGAGGGTGAGTTTGGAAACACTGCTGTATTTGTAGGTGCCCCCTGTTACTTCACAAAGTCTCCTCTTTGAGGTGGAGGGGCAGGGGGGATGAGAAACCTAACTGTATGAAGTATCCAGGTTTGTACTGTACATGTATAGCATGGATGTGTGTGTGTGTGATGCACATGCATGTTATACATATTTCCTTTGAGGACAAGGACAGTGAGATTAGAAGTGACACAGTGGTTTTGTGGAAAGCATTCCTCCACTGGTCATAGGGAACTTTTGTCCCATATCATTTGCTTTGTACTTATCTTGGCCTAAGATTGCGTCTTTCCCAGGCTTAGTGTAAGGGTACTTGAAGTGGAATCTCTTGTCTCCTGTGTCTCCCAACTATGCAAGATATTGGTAGAAGATATTACTTACCTCACAAATCTTGCCTCCTCACTTGCTCTTGGCTTACCATATTGCGACTGTAACACTACAAAACACCAAAAAAACTATTATACTATTATATTGAGGACACCGGTAGGTAGGGCAGTCTTTGCTTACAGTTAGAGGGATGGACCCTGGAGCCCCAACCATAGGATAGGGGTTGAGAGGGTTCCCAGCAGTGGGGTCAGACTTGGGGATTGGAGGGTTCCTGTTGCTCCAGGGCTCTTGTGGCAGCTAGCGATCTCCTGGCTGGGCTTAGCAATGGGCTGAAGGGTTTCCAAGCTACTCTGTAAAGTCAAGCTGCTCAGGGTTTCCTGCCTAGGGCTACTGGAGAAGCCCAAATTAGGGTTAGAGAATGGGAAAGGCTTAGAGCCATCTTTCTGTTTGTGATTGGTAGTACTCCTGAGGCTTAATTGGAGAGACAGGTAGGTAGGGCAGTCTATGCTGAGAGTAAGCAGGATGGATCCTGGAGCCTTCCACTTAGAGCTGGGGCTCCAAGGGCTCCCAGCAGTGGGATCAGGCTTGAGGGTGGGAGTGTTTGTCTAGCTCCAGGGCTGTTTTGGCAGCTAGGGATCCCCCAGCTGGGCTTCGCGATAGGGTTTAGGGTAGGTTCCAAGCCAGTTCTGGTAGTCCATCTGCCTGGGGTCTCCTGTATGGGATTGTTGGACCAGTTCAGGCTAGGGTTAGGTATAGGGTTAGGCAACAAGAAAGGTATAGAGCTGTGATTGTAAGGACTCCTGGAGATGTATTGAGGACACAGGTAGGCAAGACAGTCCATACTAAGATTAAGTGGGATAACCTCAAAGCTCCTCACCTAGGGTTGGGGCTGGGAGGCCTCCCCAGAGTGAGGTCAGACTTAGTGATTGAGTCTGGGGTCTATCCAAGCCAGCTCCTGTAATCAGGCTGTTCGGGGTCTTCTGCCTGGGTCTGCTCCAGCATCCTGAACTAGTGTTAGTGTTCGAGAATGGGAAAGTTTTGAAGCTGTTTTTTCTGCTTGCACTTGTTAGGGCTCCCAAAATATATTTAGGACATGGGTAAGTAGGGCAGTTCATGCAAATAGTACATGGGATGGAACCTGGGCCCCCACTTTAGGGTTGGGAGGGAAGCTAGGGAATCTCTTAGCTTGGCTTAGCTGTAGGGTTGGGGGCTTTCCAAGCCTGTTCTTGTAGACAGGGAGCGCAAGCTCTCCTGCTTGGAGCTGCTGGATCAGCCTGAGCTAGAGTTGGAGTTAGGGATCAGGGTTAGAGTTAATTAAAAGACTGCTTTAAACTTATCCCATTCTCTAACCCAAACACCAACCCTAACTCTAAACCTAAATCCAGCTTCTCTGGCAGCCACAGGCAGGAGACTCTGAGCAGCGTAACTGCAAGAATTGATTTGGAAAGCCCCCAAGCCCCACTAGCCAGCACAGTCAGGAGATTCCTAGCTGCCAAAAAGGGTTCTGGAGCAAGAGGAACCCTTCCACCCTGAATCCTGACCCCACTTTAGGGGCCTCTCCTAACACATGGTTAGGTGGGGGCCCCCAGGGTCTATCGAACTTACTGCCCTACCTACCTGTGTCCTTAATATAACTCCTGGAGTCCAACCTATCACAAGCACAATGACAGCTTTAAACTTTTACCATTATCTAACCCTAACTGTAGGTTAGGCTGCTCCAGCAGCTCAAAGGAGGAGCCCCCAAGCAGCCTGACTACAGGAACTGGCTTAGGAAGCTCCCAAACCCTGTCACTAAGCCCAGCTGGGAGATCCTTGGCTGCCAAAAGGACCCTTAAGCAGGAGGAACCCTCCACTTCCAAACCTGAGTCCACTACTGCGAGCCCTTCCAACCCTAACCCTACGTGTGGGGCTCCAGGGTCCATCCCTCTTACCCTTTGCCGAGACTGCCATGCCTACCAGTGTCTTAAATATTCCTCCGGAGTCGTGCCAATTGCAAGTCATACTTTTCACATTCTCTAACCTTATCCCTAGCTCGGGCTGCTCTAGTAGCCCCAGGCAGGAGACCTCACGTGACTTGACTATAGGAACTGGCTTGGAAAGCCCTCAAACTCCAATGCTAAGCCCAGCCAGAAGGTCCCTGGCAGCTGAAACATCCCTGGAGCAAAAGGAACCCTTCTACCCCCGCAGTCTGCCCCCCCTGCTGGAAGCTGTCCCAAGGGTTGATCTGAGAAAGTTTCTTTCTATAAAGCACTTTTTCTCTTAGGAATGTTATTGAAGCTGGGGAACTGTTGGTAAAATTTCTTGCTGTTGGTTCAGTTTCACTGATCATATAGCAGTTATGGTAGTATATAGTATACAGGGTTCGAGGCCACTGCCACCATTTTAAGCACTCATACATGGCCTACTTAGACTCAGAGCAAATCTACAGAAAATTAGTGCTTAAACATGTTTATGCTGTACATCCCAATTAGGCCTTGAAACTGTATGCTGGAAGGGTTTTATGTAAGCCTTGTTCTCACGCCCTAGGTATCGGTGAAATTTCTCGTGCATACAGAATCCTATGGTACTTTGAACTACAAGTTTTTATTCTTCTCCCAAAGAGCAAAATGGGTGAGATAGCAAGTGTTAAGTTAGTGTCTGTAAAGTTAAAAGCTATACATTTGCTCAGTGCTGTTCCCATTCTTTTTAGCAGTCTAACAGGTCCATTTTGCTTGTTTTCTTAAGTGTCTATTTTAATTTGAGTGGAAACATTTTGGCAGCCGTCTGACACAATGCTTTTGTTTTTTTAATGATCTGTTATAAGCCATTATATATTTATAACATATTCTGTCATTATTAATAATTTTTTTTTATGTGGTCACAGAAGCAGCATGTTCCTTTCAAACACATGTCACTACTGCTTGGTACCATTGCTTCTTAGAGCTAAGGGGAAGAAATATTCCTATAGTTTATAAGTGTAATCTTTGGAAAAGTAAACTTTACTTGTGTGGAGCCTAAGATGCTTAAACGCTGACACAAAAATCAATATCTAATATATCTTCAATATCTAATAAAAATGTGTTATGAAGAGATGGTAAGATTGGAATTGGTATAAGGCAGTGGTTTTCAACGTGTGGTCTGTGGAACCTGAGGATCCATGGACTATATTTAAGGGGTCCGCAAAAGATGACTATGATCAATCAAAAATATGTGAATTTCCACACTTACAATTCACAGGGGTCTGGACCTCAATTTAAAATATTTTAGGTATTCAGAAATGAAAAAAGTTTGAAAACCACTGGTATAAAATGTAACTCTTACCCTCAAAAAGTTATGAATTATTGCCAGAACTGTATGATCCTACAGACATGCTCTGAATAAGAAGGGACATGGACATGATCTTGAACACAGCTCAGATCAGAAGCCAGGATCACTTTGTTTCATCTTCATCTGGTTTATGCATGTGAAAAGAAACTCTATTGTTGAAAAGCCTCTGAGATCAGAATCATACCTACGGTGTTCTGAATGCATCTCACCCAGTCCATGAGCAAGTCATTTAAACTCTGTGCTTCACGTTAGTCTCTGCTGCTTATCTCACTTAATATCTCACATTTATCACATATGGATTATTACCATGGAATAATTCTCATGGTAAATTCACACCTTAATTTACCACAGGGCACTTCTAAAATTGGTGTCCATTTTTCTTCCAAAGTACTGTCTATTTCTAACAAGTTCATGGTTCTGTTAACCTCTCCTCACCTGGCAAGAGCTTACAGAGCTGAAGGTAAGTGAGATGAAGATGGAGGGAGACAGAGAAAAAAGGAATGAGAACAGGAGAGGAGGTAATGGGAGAAGAGAGTGAACCAGGGGGAGGGGAAAAAAGAGAGAGAGAGAAAGAAGATAAGAGTATTTGAAGTGTTGCTGTTTCTTACCATTATGTCACGACTCATACTATTTGATATCTTAAAGGCCCAGTTCCTAGAGTTATGTGATTTTATTGACCTTTTCAACTTTCATTATGAAACAAAGTAAATTCCTACATCTATCTGATACCTGTAGAAGAAACTTGAAAATATGAACTCTAATGGCTCAAAAAACAGAACAGCTAAAAAGAAGCGAATGTTGATTATAGATCAAATCTCAGGTTTTTAGATTAATCTGATTTTTGGCAGATCCTGAAACATGGTTTTTCTGAAGTTTAGGATTGGCAGTGCTGTATTTATAATGGCATAATCCTGCTTACTGGTAATTTTTTACAGGTACATATTTGTGAGAGTAATACTTGCTAACAACTTTGCATCAGTGTATATCATAATTCAATGTGGAACCAATTAAAACACTTCAGGAATGGTAAAAATGTAAAATAAATGTTAATGTCATGTTATGTTGAGATGGTTTCCTGTCAAGGAGTTAAATAGATCCCTTTTGAGAGTCATAAAGATACCAATTGGATCTTTATTTTTCCTTTTTTTTTTTTTTTTTGAAACACACCAAAATTAGCTGCCTTTAATCTTGTGCAAGCCTGCCCATCAGTCTTTGTTTCTCTTTATTGGCTCCATCCAGTGCTTGTGTCTGTTTGGGTTACTCTGGTTTGTTTTTCCAGTTAAGTTTCTTCAGTCCAGTGCAATAAGTAATAAAAATACTAACCGAATCTGGCCTAGTTTCTATTTAGGTTGTCACAGGGCAGTTTTAATAGTTTCTTGAACTTTTAAGGAAATAATGAGAGAGGTATACATGAGAAGTCTGGGGGGAAAGGTTGGTACTTGAAGTAATATACCATTTCACAAAGCTTACCTTCTTACAGAGCAGACTTTCAGATATAGCAGAATTATTATCTGAACCAGTAGGAATGGCATCTATGTTACAAATTAGTAAAATGTTCCCATGGTGTTTACTTATTCCTGCTCACCTTTTTTATTATTAGCCCATATTTTTTATCAACGTCATGGCTAGCCCTCTTGATTATGCCTAAAAATAGCACCTCGTTTACTGTAAATAACATGGAGGAGAGGGAGACCTTTACATATGGTAAAGCAGTCAGTGTCTTAAGATTTTTTCCCTAGCCTAAATCTTTCTATTCAACCTGAAGCATATACTACATCCTGTCCAGCAAGATGTGTTTTATAATCCATTGTATTCTTTATGGTGTACAAACAGGTTTATAATGTGCAGACTAAGGCCCTTAGCTTACACACACATGTTCACATTAGTAACGCAGGCACTACCCACTTGTGTAAAGTGACTTGTGATTTGCAAAATCAGGGCTGTAGCATTCTAACGAGTGCCCACCAGCTAGACAGGCATCTGTTCATCTCCCTAACAAGACTCCAGGCAACAAGTGTGTACTTTTGTTTGAGGGGTGTAGGTTGTAGTCGTGTTGGTCTAAGGACATAGGCAGACAAGGTTCCTTGAGTGAATCTGATATCTTTTATTAGACCAATCCAAATAGTTGGAGAATAGTTATTAAGCAAGGTTTTGGGTTCAAAGACCCTTTGTCAGGCTAAGGAAGCTGCAGCAGTTGGTGTGTGCTCTTCCTGGTATGAAAAGTAAAGAAGCCAGGGGTTGGGCTGGGGAGTCAGGCAGATTATAATGTATCAAAAATCCAGTGTCTATGTTTAGTCCATGATCTCTAGTATCCAGGAGGTTGATGAAATGGAGCTCATAGGCTCGTCTCTGGGAAGTGTTGTGTAAGTTTCCCTTGAGGATCAGGACTGAGAGATTGGAAAGAGTCCTGTGAGAAATGTGCCCCCACCAGTAATTGGGTATTCCTGTCTTTGATGGATTTCCGGTGTGCGTTCATTCTGGTGCGCAGTTGTTGTCTGGTCTCTCCTACGTATTTTCCATCAGGGCATTTGGTGCATTGGATGAGGTATATTACATTTCTGGAGGTGCAGCTGTAAGATCCTGGGATGCTGATGGGTCTGTTGTGGGGTGTAGTAATAGCGGTGGTGGTGGAGATGTGTTGGCAGGTTTTGCATTTCTTGTCCTGGCACGGTCTGGATCCTTTTGGTGTGTTCTGGGCTCGAGGAAGTTTGCTTCCGGTGATGAGGTTAGCGAGTAGTTCGGTGCTTGTTTGAAGGCTAGGATGGGTGGCTCTGGGAAGATCTTTTTAA
>NW_005842252.1:1194310-1199024 GCF_000455745.1 Alligator sinensis
GCTGTAAGATCCTGGGATGCTGATGGGTCTGTTGTGGGGTGTAGTAATAGCGGTGGTGGTGGAGATGTGTTGGCAGGTTTTGCATTTCTTGTCCTGGCACGGTCTGGATCCTTTTGGTGTGTTCTGGGCTCGAGGAAGTTTGCTTCCGGTGATGAGGTTAGCGAGTAGTTCGGTGCTTGTTTGAAGGCTAGGATGGGTGGCTCTGGGAAGATCTTTTTAAGCATAGGGTCTCTTTCTAGTATGGGTTGCAATTGTTTGAGGATTTTCTGTACTTTTGTTTGATGAAGCTGTACTGGACAGCTTTGTATAGAACATCGATATGTTTTTTCTGAACATACTAGCCAATTGCCTGTTAAGAGTGATGGGGGGAGGGGGTCTGGGATGGAGTGCCGCCACCTAACACCCCATGCTGCCACTGTTCTGCCTCTTGCAGGGAGCGGGGTTGGGGGGCGCTGCTGACCTTAGCTCCCTCACCCTCTGTCCTGTCCTCGGTGCGGCTTCGGAATCGTGGTGATGCTCCCTCACACTTGGAGCACTCCAATTGGCTGTTTCCATCAGCCAATCAGAGCGTGAATAAAGGGTTACAGACAGACAGGCAGGCGGGCAGACTTAGGCCTTTATAATATTAGAATGTCTGAGTTGTGAGTATTCATGAGAGCTACAAACTCAATGACCATGAAAGTATCCAGCAGTCAATTGTTGAAAGAAGTAAACCTCAGAAAAGCCTTGTATTTTCAAGGCTGTTTAATAGAGATTTACATGTGAGTCTTCTCTTCATTTAGCAGGGCCTGCAACTTTTTTTAACATTTAAGAACTGCCAGGGGTGTGTGTGTGTGTATGTATGCATGTGCACATGTACGTTTCAAAAGAAATGGTCATTTACTAACAAAAAGAGATGTGTAATTTCTTAAAGGCGCTTCAGAACTTTTTTTTTTTTTTTTTTAGTCCAGAATGTATTGTTTCATAGATTCATAGACATTAGGGGCTGGTAGGGACTTTGTAAGATCATGAAGTCCAGCCCCCCTCCCTGCCATAGGCAGGAAGTCAAGCTGGGATGAAGTGATCTTAGCAAGAAAACTATCCAGATGTTTTTTGAAAGAGTCCAGAGTAGGTGCTTGCACCACCTATGGGGGGAGTCTGTTCCTGCCTCTGGACACACACACCGTAAAGAACTTTTTTCTTATGTCTAGTCTAAATCGGCCTTCCTGGAGTTTATGGCCGTTAGACCTTGTTATCCCTTGGGGAGCTCTGGTGAACAGCTGTTCTCCCAGGTCCTGATGTACCCCTGTTATATAATTGTAGGCTGCTACCAAGTCCCCTCTGAGCCTTCTCTTTTCTCTTTTAACAACTTTATTGTTATAAAGTGCTATGCAGAATAAGTATTCTTCAGAACTTTTTGGATCAGTTGGCAATACATAATTCTATCCACCATTTACTTACCTGGAAAGAAAATATAACCTAGGAAGCAGGATGATATTTTTAGCCATAATATTTTTCTGCCTCCTTGAAATGAACCTACTATACCACAGAGGCATGCCCATAGTATGGTGCTGTCTAGCATCATAATTGTGTGATAAAGACATACCCTTAAAAAATCCCAGCCTTACTCCACCCAATATTTCAGTATAGGTTGTCAGAGCAGATACGCTCTGGACATTTTCTGGTTTAAGCGCTAATTCATGCTGAATTGTTTCACCAAAATGAACATTCTCAAGACCACTTTTAAAAAGAGCACTTTGTAAAAGTATGGTGCATGGAAGTTAATGGAAACTACCCAGAAGAGCCTGGGGCCATTACTGGCAGGGGTTATCAGTGTCTTGCTCTGAGAGAAGAGGGAGCTAGATGTTCTTAAGTATATTATTGCCCAACTCCTTCTCTTTGCTTGGAGATCAACAGGAGAAATTATGCCATGTTGATCTCGCTAGATCTTTGAGCAACTTTTAATACTGTTGAGATGCTGATAAAGTGTTCACACAACCTAATGGTTATTGTGGAACTTTTCTAAATTGGTTCTGATCTTTTCTAGCAGGGAGATCCCAGAGAGTACTCATTGTCACCTTAGAACTTTTTCTGTGGGTCCCCCAGGGTTCCATCTTGTCCCCATTCCTGGTCCACCTATATATGAGGCTGGCAGGCAAAATCATGTGGAAATTTGGAGTGAGGTGCCATCAGTATACTCTATCTCTCTCTCATCTTACCTGAACCCCATAGTCTCAATTGTTTCCCAGTGTCTGGTTGTAGTTGGGGACTGGATGCAGGTGAATCACATGAAACTGAATCCAGACAAGATAGAAGTAATAGTGGCTGCCAGACCTTGTGATTTGTGGGGAATAGGGGCACCTATTTTTGGGCTTCAACTTCCCCCTTGTCATTCATGTTCACAGTTTTAGGGTGCTTTGTGGATCCTCTGCCTCTCCTGGTTGTTCAGATGGCAGCAGTTGCTAGGAGTGCCTTTCACTAACTCTATCTTGCTTGTGTAATCTCAAGGCTAGATTACAAATGCACTGTATAAAGGGCTGCCCTTGAAGACTTCCCAGAAGTTGCAGCTGGTGCAGAATTGTGTCTTCTGACATGGGTGGGTCACCAAGAGCACATAACTCCAGTGCTCCAGTGTCTTCACTGTCTTCCAATAGCTTTCTGGGTGCAAATTTTGCTGATTTTGGCCTGTAAGGGTGTAAACAGTCTGAGCTTTCTGTATCTAAATGACCCTCTACTTTCTGCCCCATCATGAGCCCTAAGGTCAGCCAAGAGCCTCCTCCTTCTAGTATAATCAGTGCACTAAGTTCACTTGTTAAAAATACAGGGGAGGTCATTCTCGGTATTTGCTCATCAACTTTGGAACTCCCTTCCTTTTGAGGCCCACTAGAGATCGAGCTTGGACATCTTCCAGAAGCACTATAAGACATTCCTATTTGGGCAAGTGTTTAGCAAGCAAGTCTAAGCTGGGATCCTGCTTCGGGCAGGGATGGCGAGTCTGTGGCACATAGATTTAATAGATTTCATAGACATTAGGGCTGGAACATGTGCCAGAATTGGCACAGGCAGCCTCTGTGTGTGGCACAATACAGATCAGGGAGAGGAAAGGCAGTGCAGTGGCAGATAGGGCAGGGAGCAGAAAGCAGAGCAGCAGATTGGGCAGCGAAAGGAGACTGGAGTAACATTTTGGGAGAGTGTAGGGTAGTTTGTGGCAAGCCTGCCATAAAGGTTGGCCTCCACTGGCTTAGAGAGGTTTTAATTTCATATCTTATTCCACTTGCTTTTACATGTTGTTCTGTTGCTGTGAACCTTAGTTGGGAAGGGCACCATCTAAAACATATAAATAAAAGTATCACATGAAGCTGTCTGAGGCTGAATGCGGTTGGGTCTGTGAGACACTGAGTTAACTACTGCAGAAAGGTCCAGTAACTGATATCCAAAGATACTGCTCCAAGAATGCAAAAGGAAGTGGTTGATTATCTGAAGAAGTCCATATAAAAGATCTTGTTTTTTGACAAAAACTAAAGCAACAAGGTGGCTTATAATGAAATGATCTTGTAAATAAGTAGCACATTGCAAAATGTTTGACTTACGTTTCACTAATTTTTTGTGGGGAAATGGAAGATTCCTTAGTCAATTAAATTTTGCACCTCTATGCCAAATCTGTTGCATAAGGCCACCACAAAAAGCTCCAATTAAATGTTAGACATTACAGTCCATTTTTGTAATGTATTATAAATAGATTACATTTGAGTTTCAAAACCCCTGGAGTTGAGGAAGTTCAGTTCTCGGCCTGAAATCTGAAGTCTCATTCCATCTTTTGTACATTATGGGAGAAATTTTATTTTGGCAAATGGGGATTGTGATAGAGAATGTTGTCACAAAGCCGGTGACATTTGGCCATTTGCTTGTGTGACTATATTTTCTGGCACAGGAGAGGAAGTGATCCGTACATTTTTTGACAGAGGCATCACAAAAGGCAGTGGTCACTCAACAGCAAGGTTGTGCCAAAATTTTTACACATGTTCTATACAAAGTGCTGAAGTAGACAAAATCCCTTTCACAGATCCACAGGCAGAAATGCTTTGAAGGGTTCTTTGGCTCCCCTGAAGGTAGGTGGGGAGGTGGCAGACACTGCATGAAATGTTCTGAAGGTAGTGATCATTAGAGGGTGGCTAAAGAGAGGTCTCCCGGTGAGGAGAGGGGGAATGAATCTCCCTGGTTGGGGGAGCTGGCGGTGACTGAGAGGAGGTTAACCCCTCAGGCTTACAGAAACCTATAGTTTTTCTTTGGGAGCACCCTGGCTCTGTAGAGTTTTATCACACCTCCTTAAAATGGTGAGCCTGAAATAGCTGTGTTACCATCCTGTTTGGATATCCAGGTTGTAACCGTATTGCCATATTGGTTTGGAGGCAAAAGGAATCAGAACTCATGGTAGAGGTGATATCTTTTATTAGACCAACTAGATTTTTGCAAAAAAACCCAGAACTTTATTTGCAAGCTTTTAGGCACAAGCACCCTCCTATGGCTGAAGAAGGGTGCTTGCAAATAAAGACAGTTTCATGCTGTTTGGGGAAACTCAAAGGAGACCGGGACTTGCAAAGTGGCCTACTAGCAAGAGGAGTTAAGCAGCTGTAACTCTAACTGATCTTCTGAGGTTTGTGGAAGTTACAAGGGCTCAATAGATTTTAGGATCAGGTTTTAATCAACAACACATCAAGATACTTTATCTACTGCA
>NW_005842252.1:1199055-1201835 GCF_000455745.1 Alligator sinensis
TGAGAAAGAGCCCTTGGATGAAATTAGCAGCAAGAGTAGCTAGGATAAAATCAACTGTCTAAGATTTATGGCATTTGGTTAAGTCAAAAGTGCATCTGGGCCTAGGTCTCGGTGTGGTTAAGACGCACTAGCTTCTGTAGCCAACAACATTCAATGGAGTGATATGGCTAGCATCGTATAGAAGTTTAGTAAAGTATGGCTAGAAAAGACCTCACAGGATCATCTAGTCTAGCAGCCTGCTCAAGGCAGAATCTTCTCTAACCAAACCATCCCACCCAAGTGTCTGTCCAGTGTGCTCCTGAAAATTTTCAGGATAGAGATGCCACAACTTCTCTAGGTAGCTTGTTCCAAAGCCTGACCACACTGAAAATCAGAAAGCTCTTCGTAATCTACAACCTAAATGTTCTCTGCTGTAGCTTGAAGCCATTGCTCCTAGTCCTGTCTCCCAACTCCATGGAGAAAAGCCCATTTCCATCCTCTTTATAATCATCCCTCAGGTATTTGAAAACTAGTATCAGATGTCCCCCATCTCCCTTCCTCAGCTATTATCAGATACTGTCCTCAGTCTTCTCTTCTCCAAACTAAATAAGCCTAGCTATTTCAGTCTTTCCTTATAAGTCTGCTTTCTAGGCTTTTAATCATTGTTGTTGCTCTGTGTTGGACTCTTTCCAAACTCTCCATATCTTTTTTGAAGTATGGACACCAAAACTGGACACACTATTCCATGTGAGGCCTCACTAGTGCTGAGTACAGCAAAAAGAATCAGTTCTCTTGATTTACAAGTGACCTTCCTGTTAATACAGGGGCGTCGAACATACAGTCCTTGGGTTGGATCCAGCCTGCAGAGCCCCATAATCTGGCTTCAGTGTTGCTCTATATGCTGTATCAGCCCATCCCTGCACGCAGCACCCAGGATGCACACTGCATGTAGCACTTGCTAGGCCTGGTCCCAGGCTGCATCACACACACTGCCTGCTGGAGCCAGGGCCTGGGCTGTGCCACTTTCTGGGCTTGGGTCCTGGGCTGTGCTGCTTGTTGGGGTTATTCCCAGGCTGTGCTCCCCGTGGTGCTTGCTGGGGCCAGCATCCCATACCGATGGGTGCTTAATACACTGGATCAGGCATGTAGGCAGGGGTCGGCACATGAACCACCCCGCAACATTCACCCAGCCTGTGGGGTGAGTTTGGCATCCCTTTGTTAATACAACCCAGTACACTGTTAGTGGGTTTTTTTGCAAGAAGAGCACTGTTGGCTTATATTCAGCTTATGGTCCACTGTAACTCTCAGGTTCTCCTCTGCAGTACCTCAGCCTAACCAGTCATTTATGCATGCAGTTATTTTGTTCCATGTATACAACTTTCACTCTGTCCTTGTATTTCATTTGGTTGATTTTGGACCATTTTTCCAGTCTGTCTAAGTCAACCTCTGACCTGTGGGCCAAATCTGACCCACAGAGCCATGGTATTCAGCTTGCAGGGATCTCCTCAGGTCAACAAAATTGACAGCAGGGGAATGATCCAAGTTCCATGCAGCCAAATCCAGCCCTGCCTGGGCTATTGCTACACAGACAGATCAGGGCTAGGCTTGGCCCCCACCCATCCAGATCAAGCCATGCTGCTCCTAATTCTCTACTCACCTCTGCATGTCTGGATCAGGGCCAGGATGTTTTGCCCACTCCTCTATCATGCATCCAAATTGGGACTGCTCCCTACCCCACACATTCAGATTAAGGCTGGGCCCTGCCCTGCCTCCCAGGACAGGTCAGGGTTGGGCCATGCGCCCCCACAACTGGATCAGATCCCTGCCACACCTGCCCCATGTACCCGTTTGAGCCCACTAGACAGATCCAACCTATGATGGACCTGGCATCACCCATCTGGCTTGCAGGGTGAAAAGTTTGGGTACCACTGCTCTAGAGTGTTTGCAGCCCCATCCAACTTGGGGTCACCCACAAATTTGCTAAGTGTGCATTCGATCCCATCATCCAAATCGTAAATGATGATATAAACACTACCAGATCCAGGACAGATCCCTGGGGAATCCCACTTAATGTGTTGATGTGTCCTCCTAACTAGACATTGAGCCATTGATGACTGGTTGTTGAGCACAGTCATCCAACCAGTTAGCCACCTTTGACTCTCCAAGTACTCATTTACAGCTGAGCCAAATAAGGGGCAGCCGTTTGTAAGCATTTTTGTTCCAGTTGCTGCTGATATGCAACCCTGATAGTTTTCCTTTAAAATGCAAATTTGATGATGTTTATAGCCTTCATACTGGTGCCACATGTGATAACCAAGAGAGCTATTTCTGCATTATAAATGAACATTTATTAAATAATTACTGCAAAATTGCTCTGTTCGCGCAGGTTCCTGTCCTGTGTACAGGACCTCCACCTGATGCAAGAGGTACATGGTCCCACTAGGGGGAATGCCTTACTGGACCTGGTATTGGCAATGGGGGATGGCATGGTAGGGGATCTACAGATCGGTGGTCACCTGGGGGACAGTGATCACCAAATAATAGAATTCATCATAAGACGTTGAGTGGGTAAGGTAACTAGTAGGGTGAAAGTGATAGACTTTAGGAAAGCTGATTTCAATGAACTCGGGTGATTAGTCAAGGACGCACTGCAGAGTAGGAGTTTTGAAGAGATGGGAGCCCAGGAAGGGTGGCTGTACCTTAAGGAAATGATCCTTCGGGCACAAAGGGAGACGATCCCGATGCGAGGAAAAAGAGGGAAAGGGGCCAGGAGGCTTCCTTGGCTGACCAGAGAAATCCAG
>NW_005842252.1:1203491-1212645 GCF_000455745.1 Alligator sinensis
ACTCTTTCCTGCCTATGCAGGGGGTCGGACTCGATGATCTATTGAGGTCCCTTCCGACCCTAGCATCTATGAATCTATGCTGTACAAAAGCATAATAACTACTTCCATTTTCTGACCCATGAGAGAGATTCAGAAAATTCACCTATTCTAAACATTTAACTTTATTAGATTGTTAAATGGAAACAACATTGCACTGAATAGATTCTTTGTAAAGATAATGCTCATCAGAAATTCTTATTACTCTGAATAATACTAATTCCAGTATCACACCTGCTCTATTTCTGTCCTGAACAGGGATACTCCTACTAGTACCAAGTCCAGTAGAATTTTTAACTCTTCTGAAACAGAGTCTCTGCAACAGATGGAAACATGCCTCACTCCAGTTTATTTTATATATATTATGAGCCTCTAAAACTGCATAAAAATGTCAGGCTGAATTTGTTTTACCACTGATTAAAGTTAGATCATGATGTCTGGACAGGACTCAAAAACACACAAAATAATGTAGATTTTTTTTTTCCTCTCATATGCTTCCGTTATTTAAGCAACAGAGAAAGATAGTTTTTCAAAGTCAGAGTTAGGTTTATTCTTGGCAGTTTGTATCAGTATAATCCCCTATAAAATGGAATGCTCATTCTAACTCTGCATTTGGTTCATTAAATAAAGACCAGCCTGTGAAGTTTTTACTCTCAATACTGAGCTGTTATTCATGAACTCGACAGTCAGACCCAATGAGAGTTGTTGCACATTCACAGAAATGTAATCTGGTACTAATCAGGGGATGACTGCTAGAGACAAACATTTCTACTTTTTTTAGTACAGGGCCGCCATAGGCCAGCAGAGAAGCATTATTTCACAAAGCTGTGGAACATTCAAGATGCTTGCCCATCACCACACATCCCAAAAAAACTAAGGGTTGTATGCCATCATAGACACAGCTCCAAATATGCAGAGTCACTCCAGAGGACCAACAGCAAGTCTAGATTTTTTTTTTCTCTCTCTCTCTGATAGATTCACCCACTCCCTGGATCCAGAAATAGCTTGTTCATGAGTGTCAGAACCTGTTTCTGAAGGGCATGATTTTTGCTTTTGGGACAGACTGTGTTATAACTACTAGTAGATACTTAAATCCAGGGACAGGATGTTGCTGAACCCCCTACCTAGGCGTTCACCTTTCTCCCTGTATGTGCGTGCGTGCGTGCGCAGAGTCATAACAAAACATTGCCGTTGATCACTTTGCTGTATTCTCAGTGTGGACAGTGTTTTATTTGGAACAAACCACAGCTGAAAATAAGTTTCTTTATCTCACATGCTTTGCCTCCTTGGTTTGGTTTTGAGAAAGCATATTTGTCCCAATAGGAAAACTAATTTTCCTGCCCCTCGGACCTCCTTTCTGCAAGCTTATACATGCTGGACATGAAATTGTTGTGCAGATTGTCAGAACCCATTGTTCATATGCCTATAGTACAGTGGGAGGATTCCATAGTTTGATACAGAAGGCAGTCTGTCAATCATTTTGTAAGTAGGTCATGTAAGTAGGTCACGAGGGGAAAACTCCAGAGCCCAGTGACTATATGTTATGACCTAGAAAAAGTTCCCGCCAATTTGTAGCTTTCTTTGCAGTGTGCATTTCTTCTTTGCAGCACAGAAATGCATGGTGCAAAGGAGTTCCCGCCAATCTTATGCAAATTTGTACCCCACTATTGGACTGTTCTAAATTATTCCTACCTGGCGGCCAGTGATTGGCTTGCTAGCCGTATAAGAGGCTTGAGCAGTTTCCGCCCAAGTTGGAGAGCTCCACACACATCTCGTGGAGAACTCCGAGTACACTGTGGAGCCTAGCAAACTCCACGCGTGTTTCAGAGCGAACTTAGCGACCTGATCAACCACTAAGGACTCCCTGTCACTGACCCAAGGGGGCCTAGCACACCCCCACCCGAGACGTAAGATGACTGCCAGCCCAAACACCCCGAACACTTCTGCAGACCGACCAACATCTTTGTAATTTCTGCCCGACCCAAGTTTGTAACCGTAACCGAAGCAAGCATCTGACCTGCACTGTACGAGCAATGTAAGTAAACAACCTTTTGTTTAACCAAAACGCTTGAGTACCTGATTCCACCCCAAGCGTCACAAGTACCCGCCCACCGATTAGGGCTCCTAAAGCCCCGAACCCCGCGCCACGGCTCTCAGCGGTGACGCAGATAACCTCATAAAGGACCAAACATTTCTTCAGTAATCCTAGTGAGGATCTTCAGTATATAGTATTTAGCTGATGGATCAAACATTTATTTATTGCCAGAGATGGTTGAACTCTCCATCCTCATGGTAAAAGAAAAATGAGTTGTATGCTAAGAAATAATTAGGCATACAGTATTGTCAAGTGTTCCCAAGCCATGAGCCTGGTTTCACAATCATGTAATTTATTAAAAATAATGCATTTACAGCTCTCTTATTGTTTGACTTGTTGCCTGACTACTGAATCAGTAGTATTCACTGGACTTACATTTTCAATCTTTTCTCCTTATTTAGTAGTTTTTGTTTTGGTTTATTTTTTGTTAATGAAAACCAAGTGCTTCACATATTTGTACAAATCCAGAGCTGAAATTTTAGGAAAACCCTTAAATATAAGACTTCTAATAAAACTGTAAATTGGCACAGTGTAGTGGAGCCAATCTGCGGTGATGATTTTAAAATTAAACAGGGGTAAGCTACTTATTTAACAGAGTAGCGCTGCCATATAATCCTGTATATGGAAAAACTATTTTGAAGACCAAGGGATTCTTTACATTGTGGCATAATGCTGAAAAAATGTGATGTAAAAATGAAAGTTTTCCAGTGTGGTAAAAACCCCCCCTGTAATTCTTTGGGTCAGACCACGTGCCCTTTAAGATCATTAAGACTTTAATGCTGTTCTTGACAGGAACTGGATGGATAACAATGTTCAGTTCATGAATCCAAAAGAAATATTTTTGTTGTGACCCTAAATGAAAAAGAAAAATAGAAACTTGTAGGCGTGTATGGCAGAATGTCAGCAGAGTCCTTAAAAAGGGGAAAAAATATTTTTCATTCGTTTTGCAATGTATTGGGGGAAAAGGTCACATTTTTCAAGAAGGTTTTACCTTGTAGGATTAAACATTAAAGTTTACTTGTCTCATTTTGCTCTAAACAAGAATAAATATTGTTTACCTCTAGATTCTGTGAAGGTCAGTTATTCTTGATCTTTTTAGATCCAAGGCATGCCTTGGAAAATGTCAGCACTTAGCTTTGGTTTTTTTTACTACAGAAAACTAATAGAGCATATCCCATTGCAAGTAACTCAGAAAGCACACAACAGGTCAGAAAATGTTTTCTCTAGTGGGAGCATCAACACACAATATTTACTTCAGAGCTACCTAATTAGCAAGGATCCTGGTTTTCTCTGATAAAAAAAAATTGCAAATTCTCTGACAAAGAATTGCAAATTCTCTGATAAAACCCCCCAAATCTGTTATTAAAATTAAAAGCCCCCTGCAGCCCCCGCTTAGCCCTGCTGATGCCTGTCACTCACCCCCAAAGCCGTCCCAACCCTGCTGATGCCCCTTACTGCCCCCACAACAGCCCCCCACCCTACTTGTGCCTTGTACACAGCCCTTGCCCCCCGGCCCTGCTGGAGGGAGCCCCCAGCTGCCAGGGCTATGGGGCCAGGAAGCCAAGTCTGCAGCTCCTTGCCCCCAAAAGCAGGCAGCTGCAGCAGAAGCAGCGTGGAGCCGGCTCCTCCCACTGCTCTGCCTGCTTGGGTGGGGGTGGGGCTGGCTCCTGGCTCCCTCCAGCCATGACCTCCAACCCCTCAGCCCTGCCAGAGGGGCCCCCTGGCCACTGCAACCCCCATGTACCTCAGGCTCCAGGAGCAAAGAGTGAAGCTTAGCTGAGCAGAGCTGTGGCTGACTGAGAGCCCCAGGCCCCATCCTTCCTCCTCCCCCTTCCCCTCCAGGCAGGGCTGGGGGTTTTCCGCCCTGTTTGCAAACACCTCTTGCAGGCTGGAGCTCAACCAGCCTGCAGAGCTCTTTGCAAAAGCAGGGAATCCATGGGTTTCACTGCTAAAAAAGAGAAAGCCGCGTTTTCTCTGATAAAAAGGGGAAATCTGGTATACTCTGTTTTTTCCATGGGAAACAGAAAACCAGGATCCCTATTAATTAGCTCCACAGTAAATCTCTCACCATCTAAACATGCAGCCCTGTTAGGCTGCAGTAAAATAAAACTGCCACTGGTTAGTACTTGTAAATACCTGTACCACCTTCACATAGTTTCACAGAAGTTTAGGACTGGAAGGGACCTCGTGAGATCATCAGGTCCAGCCCTTCTGCTCTGGGCAGGAAAGACTGTTGGGGTCAAATAACCCCAGCAAGATGTGCATCCAGTCTCCTTTTGAAGACCTCCAGGGTAGGTTCCTACACCACCCCCACTGGGAGTCTATTTCAGGGTCTGGTTATACAAACTGCAAAGAAGTTTTTCCTTATATCTAGTCTGAATATAAACTCCTTCTTCTAGGAGTTATGACTTGCAGTAGAGTGTTTTACTGCACAGCAACGCAGTGTAGATGCTGATGGGGCTGGCTGGGGCATGAGAATGCTTCAGTGCAAGGCTGCCTCCCAGCTAGTCCTATACTAGACTATCCTCATGCCCCAGCCAGCCCCTCCACAGCACATTGATCCAGGTCAAAACAGACCCAGGCCCCCTACTAGCTGGGGCTGCTCCACCCTGGCTAAATGTGCTACAGTCCCTGATACACTTTCAAACATGGCACCTGGGAACAATAAACTCCAGCACAATATGCCTCAAATTAATTGCACGTGTAGACACACCCAGGAATTCCGATTTCAAATTTTTGGATGTATCTTGGGAATCAAGCCATAGGTGTTTGCACGCGTAACAGTGCAAATATTCAGTGGCATCCTGCACACTCTTAAAAAGATCCTGTGGCGCTTAAGGATGCTGTGAGACCCCAGTTGAGTCACCATACCAAATAAATGAAAGTCTTTAGGTATACATTACTTAGCTCTGCTCATTGGCTGTTTTACTTAGGGAAATACGGATCATTGTTTTCTGCATTTTTGTAACAATAGCTAGCAAGGCCAAAGTGGAAAAATGGACAAAAGATCTGGAGTTTGGCTTTCTAGCTTACTTAAAATTAGGTGTGTATTAGTCATTACCTTTTTTCAGTAAGCATAGACATAAACATAGAATTTGGGTAATTTGCCATAATCAAATCTACACTTCAGTCCTGAATTGGCTAGACAGCATGCCTCCATACCTCTGCTCTTGTCCATTCTTGGTTTATATGCCTACTGCCTGTTGCTTTTGTTAATTCCTGACCCTGAAGTTGAGTATTCTAAGCAGTTGGTGCAAAGCATTGGAGATTTGATATATTTCCTCAGATGTGCCTATAAAACAGAGCCTGGAGCGTAAGGGTACCTTTCCCTTCACTTCCTTCTTCCTCTGTGGGCAATTAGCTTTTAGCAAGGAAGTGATTGTCCTGACTAAAAATAGCCTCAGTTCCATCACCGTAAGGACAGAAGGCTTGATTGGCCTCCTAGCTTACACTATTTTTACATTGGTGAAACTCCACTAACTTCAGTAAAAATTCTCCTGATTTACACGAATGTCAGTAGTGCTTTTTGCCTTTCTTGCCTGGAAGACTGGATGGGCAGTGGCCAGTCCATCCATGAGCCAGATCCAGCAGGTTGTCTTAATCTGGCACCCAGGGCATGTGCAGCCCCATCCAGCCACACAGAGCAGGGCAGGGTGCAGCTCAGCCCTGCGGGAGAAGGTGGTCTGACCCAGCCTAACAGGGAAGAAGGAGCCTTAACCTGGCCATGTGGAGGAAAGGAGGTCTGGTCTGGTCACATGTGCCCTTGGATTTAGGATTGGGGAATTTGGCAGCAGGGGGAGGGTGGCCATATTAATTGCTACCATTCCTCCACTGCCAAATTTCTCAACCAATGGGGAGCCCTGCAGACCAGATACCATGGCTCCATCATCCATATTTGCCCATGGGACAGAGGTTGAGCACCCCTGACATACATAAATAAGAAAAGAATCAGAACAAAAGAGAGTGTGATGAGTAATTAAACACTGTGATTTACAAAGAGTGTTCTCTATGCTGTGGTCATAACCATTACTGATGTTCGTGAACATTGTTTAAAACTTGGAAACCAGTAGCTGCATAGCTGTGGCAACGTGGCATTGAGTGTTGGGTGCAAGTTCCATTGCAAGCCCTGGGTAAATACTCAGAAGCCTAGTGTTTTCTGAGCCCTCTTCTACCACCAGTGCATTGCTTTCAGTAACCAAATTAGCTTAGTTTTAAAAGTAGTGGAGGTATGTTGGCATAAGCTACCCTCAGATTTTTGACTGCAATGCAGACATACCCAAGGACTCTGGCGGGGTGGCAGGGAGGCAGCAAGAGCACAGCTCTCCGGCTGTGTGTTCACTTTCTCTTTCTGTTGCCCCTAGGTCTCTGCGATTTGCAGTCCACAATCACAGAAGCAGGGCTTTGCAGGGTTGCTTATTACTACTACTTCTTCCTGCTTCCAGGTGCCTCCGATTTGTAGTTAACAGTTGCAACCAGCAATAAGTTTGAGCAGGGGAAGGGGTGTTTAACCCCAGCCCCAGACCCCAGCCAGGGTTTGCCTGGGGATAGCAGTCCCCACACCAAGGCTGGGTGGCATCCCTAGCTGGTCTTGCCCCCTGCACTCCCTTATCAGCCAGCCTTCACTGCTCCAGCTAGGGATCAGAGGGGTGGGGCCAGCCCTGCTCTCTGGTGTAGACAGCACAGCCCAGCCCAGGGCTGGAAAGCATGTTGGGATGCAGGGGGATTGTGATTTAACATGAACCAGGAAGGGGCCTGGGACAGAAGTTTCATAAACCATTTTGACCCAAATCAGTTATGTCTATTATTACATTCAACCAGGTTCTTCTTAAACCAGTTTCAGTTATTTTGAAACTGGTTTATGTGCACTGAGCTTCTGTTCTGTTACAGGTTTAAACCAGTTTCTGATCACTTAAACCAGTTTACGTGTAACTTCTGTCCTAGCCAGTGGGTATTCCCTTTCTGTTTTGAACCAGCAATTTTTTAAAGAACATTTTCAGTTGCAGTTGAAATAGAAATGAATATAATACCTTGTAATTAATGAGAAATAGGCCCTTACAATCATTCCTTTGCTTTTGGAGCAAATACTGACATCTGTCAAACATGTTCCCTTCCCTGCTTCACAGATGGGGAGAGCAATTAGATTTTCATTTCTCTGCATTTGTTCCCACACAACCTGAGTGGGATTAAACTTCACTAGTTACCTATGAGGATGAAGTCACAGTAGCACATTTTGAAGCAGTTAACTTAAAAAAAGAACATATATTTAACTTAAATATATAAGAAGTGCCATACTAGGTCAGACTAAACTAAGTTTATCTAGCCCACTGTTTTGTCTCTGACACTGGCAAGTAGATGCTTTAGAGCAAGGTTCTCAAACTCATCTTATGCTCCATATTGGATCTGGATGGCAGGTCTCCTTTTGGGCTGGATCTAGTCTGAGCCATGGGGAAGCAGTGGCAGTGACAGCTCTAGCTCTGACCCAGAGCATGCGGCGGTGGTGGTGGTGGTACACAGCAGTGGCTCCAGCTCCCGTCCTGAATCCTGTGTCAGAGCCAGAGAAGCCACTACAGCAACATCTTCAGTTCCAGCATAGGGCAAACAGCAGGGACCTGGTTTAGAAAGTTTGCAGTTTTGTCTCTGAAAATTGTGTAGATTTAAACATTATAAGACTTACCAAAAGCTTACTAGACGTGTGAGAAATGTCTTTCTTTTTTGTATGTTGAAGGTTGCATTGAATCTTTTAAACTTCCTAATAATAATTACTAAACATTGCAATACATCACTGAGAACTGAAGTCATACTGGGTTTTTTTTAAAGCACAACGGTGCGTTCCTAACACAGAAATGTAATTTGTGTTTTGTTGTTTCTATGTACAATTAAATTAAATTTGTAGAAGGTGATTTATTGCTTTAGGCTAAAAGAAAAAATAATCAAATGCCTCGCTTAGTGAGTGAAACAATATGCCTGGAGATTGTTCTAAAATTATAAATCACAACTACCACTTTTGGTGAGAATATGAAGAGTTTCTTATGCATTCTTTTTAGCTTAAAATGCTTGCATTTCAAAATCTCTTCCTTAATATGAAATCAAGTCCCCTGTTGTGCAAAAAACCAAGGACGGTGCCTAAACAACAGTAAAAATGGTATGACATTTAAGTTTCAATGAAACCAGGCTGGGAAGAGAAAATTACCCACAATGGGTAAGTTGCATGCCAAAGGACTACTGAAGTCCTTTCATCAAAAGCAGCAGCAGCTTAAATTGATTGTTTTGCAAAACCAGGAAAATTGGTTCTATCCAAGATAGAAATGGATTGCAAAGCCATTTCCTTTCATTAGTGTGTTATGGATAGAGTTTCAGGGATCAGTATGACACCAAAAAAAGAAATAAACATACAATTTTTTGCAATTTGTCACAGTTCTTAAAATAATACTTTCCCTAGTGCCCTGAGTAACTTTTAAACTATTACTTTCCTTTCTAGGAAGTTGCATGCTATTTTTAACTCTGACTTGATAAAACAAGACTTTAACACAGTTTTTTTTTTTAAAGAAATCAGAATGCTTTAAGTATCTTCATCTTTACAAGTAGCAACCTCTTGGTAATTTGTTAGCCTCCCTGATGCAAATAGCATGCTGGAGATATGTACACGCTGACTAAATGGCGCCATTATCTTTCAAAAAGCTATTTTCATGGACTTTTTTTTGTCTGACCCCTCCCCCAGTGCTACTGAAGCCATGGCTACAGTTTGGATCTCAAGATTTTAGGTTGCTAACTTATAATGCAAAGTAGTATGTAGCAGCAGATCATGCCTACTACAAGGTGCTAAGGAATGCACAGGGTTTTTACTCTGGAAAGATTTCATTTGGCCCCCAGCTCTGCTTCTGACCATAACTCATGGGATGAAAGTAAATGTGAAGTTAAAGCTCTCAGGGGTGCAGCAGAGGGGGAGAGAGAGGTAAGAGGGAGGAGCAATGCAGGGGTGGGGAGACTGGGGGCTGTGGGGGAGAAGTGGTGGGGTGTGGAGAA
>NW_005842252.1:1212655-1213382 GCF_000455745.1 Alligator sinensis
AAAGCGGCGTGGGGGGGGGAGGGGGGCACATGCCAGCTGCAGCTCCAGCTGCAACCCCAACCCTGGGTTGGGGCCAGAACTGCAACAGCTGCCTGTCTCTCTCCCACCTCCTCCTTCCCCCACTTCCTCTTGCTAAATATGAAGAAAACTTGATTTTCTAATTAAGTAAATGAGGTACATGGTTTAAATAATTAAAAAAAATATTGACTGAGTTCAAATCTTCAGGAATTTTTGAAGATCCCAGCTTAAATTGTCAGGATTGTTTGCTTGGTATACTTTTAACTAGTTAAAAATATACACATACTGCAAAAATGATGTTAAAAATGTTACAGTAAATCTGTTTCCTTTGTCATCCTCAGGAAAGATGTCCAGCGAGCGTGCTTTGAGGAAGCAGCAGCAACTGAACAATTTGGTAGCTATGGTGACAAACCTCAGTAAACCTGGAGATGTGATTGTGGATTTTTGCAGTGGAGGGGTAATATGTTTTCTTTATAAAGTGCCATTTCTGTTGCTTTTTCACCAACCAGAAAAGAGGGCAAAGCACAAGCTCTGAAACTGGAGCTTTTTTCAAAGTCTTTGTCACTTCATGGAGTGTTGCACGTGGGACTGAAGAATAACACCGGGATTTTTTTTGTTTTGTTTTTTTACAGGGCCATGTTGGTATTGTTCTTGCTCACATGCTGCCATCTTGCCAGGTGAGGTCTGAATATGTCTTGACACAACACTC
>NW_005842252.1:1213413-1217356 GCF_000455745.1 Alligator sinensis
TTGATCATTTAGAACTGTCTTAAAAATCTGTGATTTGGTAGAAACTATGTGCCAGTGTGCTCTGTCCTGAAGTTCTCTGTATTGGCATATGTAAAGTATTTGTCATGAGACAAAACTGTGGAGGCATCTCTCGAAAGGATAGTTCAGAAGAAGTTTTCCAAAGATGCTAGCAGCAGTGCTAGTGCTGTGTCCTCAGTGCATTATCATCCACTTGTTTGGTCCAAGTCATCATGGTACAAGCTCAACTATGCCCATGATTGAACCTACCCCTATTCAGAAAAGCTCTGAAGTATCTGCCTAAGTTTTGTGCTGAATTGAAGCTGTTATTATTAAGGGATTGTCTGTAATACCCCACTTTTCCTATTCACCTGAAAGGTGTTTTGTGGGTGAGGAACCAATCTGATTCAGGTACATGAAAACCAGCACATGCCAGCAGAGTACCTCAAGTTTAAAAAGATTGCAAATGCTAGAATGTAAAAGGTTTAGTTTAATTCCAAATGAACCTGGGGCTTGACTGAGAAAAGAGATTGTGTTTAGAAAATGAAAGTGTTCATTAATTGTTTGACTTTTAACAGGCATAGGATCCCTTCCATTTCTATTTGTTTTCAAGCTTGCCGCTTTGGAGGACAGCTCAAGATGTGTGCCAAGGAATTAAGTGCAGATTTTTGTGTTCAAACAGAGTATTTTTGCAATAGTATCTGGGTACTTTGATTTTAGACTAATATTGCTGACATATTTTTCTATATGCAAAATCCAGGTGGTGCTAATAGAAAATAAAGAGTTGTCATTGGTTCGTGCTAAAGACAGAAGCGATGAACTAGGATTAAATAACATTTGCTTCATTCAAGCAAATCTGGACTATTTTAAAGGGACTTTTAATATTGGGGTAAGTAATTATGTCCTTTCAGCTTTTAACTTTAAGCATTAAGAAATAGGTTTATTTCAGTATTTAGCTATACTTACAAACAAATCAAACTCTTCCATTACTGTTTATTTAAAGATGGGCATTTTTGGTCATAAAGTCACTCTTGTTAAACATACAACATGCACCTGAATAAAATACGCAACCTGGTTTTCAAAGGCAGGATGAAGGAAAAAAGATCTTTCCTCAAGAGCCGCTGCTGAGGTGGAGAGAAAGTATCCAGAGGCAGCAGCTAGTGTGCAGCACCTGCAGTGTTATTTTCACTTTCCCTTGGAAGATGCATAAGCAGCAGAATCTGCTGGTGTTATATTTCCTTGATTATAATGCATATCCCAATTTCCAGCAGGTGAATTGGGGGTTGGGAAGGTATATGCAAGAAAATATGGCATTAGGAAGTGAGTTTTGAATTCATTAGAGTTAGGAGGGAAGATAATGTCTTCTTAGGTATTTATTGCATGCTCCTACCACTCCCTGCAGTAAGCAGCACATTAAAGACGGTCCTGCTCCAAAGAGCTTTAAAAACAAAGATAATTAAAGTACATTAATACTGATGACCATCTGGTAGAGAGGGGTAGCAGGGTTTTGTCTTACTCTTAATCATAGCATTTCAAGATGATAAAGGTTCATGAGAGGAGTGTACTTAGAGGAACGATGCAGAGAAAGGAAAGAAAGGTTTACTGCACCCTGACTCTAGGTGACAGTCATGATAATGTAAAAATGATGCTTTTATGCAGTGGTGTTGGGAACTTTAGAAATGCCCCCACTGGGGAATGTAGGGGAGAAATTCAAATGTTTGGGTCAGGAGGATGGTGTTAGCACAGCAAATTAGGCCTTGAATGAGAGCGGTAAGGTGAGACTAGAGACATGGAGATAAAGAGCGCAGTGGGTATGGACAAACACAGATTTGTAGCCTCTTCAAAAGGGGAAGGAGAGCTGCTACCCTGTAGTGCAGCAACTGTTAACCTGCATCAGCCTGTAGCAGTACAAGCTAACTAGGTTGCCCTAACTTTGACCCTGGAGGAAGCAGGCTTAAAGTTGGAGTAGTTTTGCTACATTTGCTGCTCAAAGCAGACTTGACAGTAACCAGGGTAACAGCTGCTGAGCACTGCAGAGCAATAGCTTGCCCCCCCACACACACTTTTAGAAGAGGCTACAAAATTACCCTTTCCCATACTCTTTGTAGATCAAAAAAGAAAAGGAGAAGATCAATTTAAGCATGATACCAAAGCTGAAAGTGAACTAATAGAGAGTAGGTATTACAGCAAGAGAAAGAGAGACTTGATACTCAGCCTGGAATTCCAATTGTATTACATACACAAAAGAGTCTTAGACCCAATTTGTGTGCGTGCGTGCGCACATACACACACAAGCGCGCACATACACACACACACACACACACACGTGCTAAGGACAGAAGTTAAACATAAACCAGTTTAGGTGATCCGAAACTGATCTAAACCTGTAACAGGATGGAAGTTCAATGCACCTAAACTGCTTTCAAAATGGCTGAAACTGGTTTACGATAAACCTGGATGGATGTAGTATCAGACTTAACCGATTGAGGTCAAACTGGTTTATTGAACTTCTGTCCCAGATCCCCACCAGATTCAAGTTAACTCACAGTCCTCAACATCCCAGTCTGCTCCAGCAGAGCAGTGCTGGCCCTTCCCCCAGCTATCACAGAGCTAAGGCACTAAAGCCTTTGCTCCCTGCTAGCACCTGTCAGCCTGGTGGGATGGGGAGGGGCAAGGGAACAGACCCCCAGACCCCTCTAGACCCCCTGTCTGTATAGGACAGGGAGAAAGCCCCAGTAGTGGTATTTCTCTATTGCAGCAGCCAGGCAAGTGGGGTTGGCATCAGTTTGTCTGAGAGGGGGGGGTAGACGGGGAACACACTGGCTGTGAAGATTGAAATGATTCTGCCTCAGGCTTTTTGAACCTCTGTGCTTAGCCACACACATGCACTCTCCTCAATTTATTTGTATGAACATCTCCATTGAACTTGTAAGAGTGAAGTTAAATTGATCTACTTGCATGTCTCCATCTGAAGTGATAAATAGCAGTGCATTGCTGAAAACCTTAATGTTTATTACAAATTGAAATTGCTGTTTGCCTTTTCTATATGACTTTAGATCAGTAAGTATTAGCTAACCATTTATATTTGGCTGCAGTTATCGCTTACTTTGCAGCTTCACAGAGTTTATGCTTTACAACTGTTGAAGTTGTCTGGACTGCACAAGTGTTGGAGTTTACAGACACTGACTGATCTGCTAAGTATCAAGACAAGCCCAAAACACGTGACCGTGGGTGTAAGGTGCAAAGACAATAGATAGACTTAGATTCAATGCACATAAACTGTTTGTCCCCAGACCTGGATTCTTAGTATGTTGCCTCTTCTTTTGCTGACTTCTGTGTAGCAGCTATTCAGGTGTCTGTAACAGGTTGGGATGACTTTTGTTTAAATCTTGCTCTAAGCATGCCAGAATTCTGCACCCAAAATAAAGACTTGGTTACAATATTTTGCCATAATTTTATAACAGTCTGTGCCTTCAAAACTATTAATAGATCTCTACTAATAGATCTCGAGGCTTTTATAGCATATCTCTAGTTGTTGGTACTCTGTCACCATGCTGCTGCTGTAGTTTATATGGATTCAAGGGCCCATCCTTCAGGACATTTTTAATTTTTTTTTTTTTTATAATGTAGAAGCAAGAGGGAAGGAACAATTATTTGGATTCGCACATCCAAACTCTGAATTCTTCTAGCTACTTCTTCTCTGCTATCGTAAATCAAATAAAACTTGTATTGTGAGCTCTAGCTTTGTTTAAAAAAGCCATGAACTCCCAAATAATTTACTCCAGTCCAAAGTATATTGTTATAATCTATCAGCAAAATTAGCTTGCTAATTTTTCAGTAACCTCTTCAGTTTTTCTGCTGTTGAGATTAAGGATAAAATATATGTGCTATACTTTATTATTATTATAATTATTAATATTATTATTATTAAGTAGTAAATTATTTT
>NW_005842252.1:1217366-1225649 GCF_000455745.1 Alligator sinensis
GAAAATTTTACTGGGTATGTCAGTAGCCATTTAGATGAAAATTCTTCAAGTCCTGGCCTATGATGACTGCTTAAGTTATTTACTAAGCACACCTGGAGTTTTACTCTTTATAGCAGGGGTGTCAAAGATACAACCTGCAGAGCCCCATCATCCAGCCCCAGGAGCTGCCCCAGCATCTGAATTGACCTCCAAGGCACATAGGGCTCTGGACCAGACCCCACTACTACCCCAGCCAGTCCTGGACACACGTCACATTCAGTACCCACTCTGGCTAGTCCGGGGTCCATGTTGCCCTCAGGCCTCCTTCCCCATTGCATGTAGCATGGGTCCGGATCAGCTGGAGTGGGCGCTGTATGTGGCATGGGTCCCAGATGAGCACCAGATGTGCTGGATCCAACATGTGGGGGTGGTCCATGGACTGACATGGCAGCGCTCGTCCAGCCTGCAGAGTCTGATGAGTTTGACACCCATGCTTTTTGGAATTCAGTGTCACTTTTAGAATTGTTAATCTTGGCTCTAAAATTGTAATACAAGTACATATTAAGACTCTTGCCTTCTCATAGTTAGGGAATTTCTTTCCTAGAAAGCCTGGCCCTATATTGGAGTAAAAATAACTTATTTTCCTATGTATCAGAGGTGTTGTAGAAATGTATCATGTAAATTTTGTATTATTATTTCTTTGGTACTGATCCTGTACTGATAATGTAATTGCTATTATTTGCAAACAAAATGAAGAAAGAAAAATAAATGTAGCAAAACAATCAACCTCCATCATTACATAGTGATGAAAGACTTAGCGCAGCTTTTACTGTATATCCGGCATCTTACAAGCCGGCATGCTTTACTAACCAGCATGCCAGCTTGTAAGATAAAGTGAAACCGGAAGTGCCCACTGTGGCACTTCCAGTTTCTCCGAGCCCCCACAGCTGGGGGCAAAGAAGCCTGCGCTGCCGAGCCCCCATGGCCCGGGGGCATAACAGGCTGTGTGGGGCTGTGCGGGCCTGCCTCCCTGTCTTGTGGGCCCTGTAGGGCCTGCGAGAGGGGCAGTGTGTTGGGAGGGACAGCGATGCCACGGGAGGGGTGGAGGGACACCTCAGATGCAGTGGGAAAAGCAGCGGCTGGGGCTGCTCAATTAACCAGCATATTTTGTTATCCGGCATCCCCCATTCCTAGGAGATGCCAGGTAACAGAGTTTTTACTGTACATCTGAAACCATTTTTTAAAGATTCCCTGTGCACAGTGGCAAAAGGGAAAAACTTCTCTGTACCCTGCTTTATAGTTGATTTTGAAGGAAACACTGTATTTACTCAAACCTAAGCCAACCCTGAATTTAAGATGACCCCTCCATATTTCAATTCTATATATGGAAAATTTGTAAATTCGTTATAATTTTCGAGGTATAGAATCTGATTATTGGAGGGTTGCCTTAAATTTGTCACCGCTTTCCTCCCCACTGCTACAGGCCTCTGCCCCCCTCCCCCCCCACTTCATCCCCTTGCAGCCTACCTGCCCCTCCTACCATTGCCCTGCCATCCGCCAGCTCCCCACAGCCTCTGTCCCTCCCCTCCCACGCCCTAGTCTCTTCCTCTTTCCCGCCCCTCCCTTCCCCGCCCCATGTCAGATATAGGCAACCCCCGCTTAGTGCTCTTAATTGGTTCTTGAAAAACTGAGAGCTAAGTGGAATGAATGGTAAGTGAAACCCAAAGTATTTGACGACACAAGATGGCGACTGCGGTTGTTTTTAATGACTCAGTATGGTGACTGTGAGTGTTATAATGAAACTCGCTAAGCACTATGTGAACTCAGGTATCAATTTCAATGAGCATTATAGCAAAATAGCACTAAGAAACAGTGTTAAGCGGGGGTTGCCTGTACTGCTGACATTCTGTTCCCTTCTGGAGCACAGCTCATGGAAATGCAGCCCCTTCTGACCATGCAACAGTGTTGGTGTTGCTGTTTGGCTGGGCAATGACCAGGCAGCATTGTTGAAGCTGCTGATTGGTCAGGCAGGGGATGGAGTAGGGTTGCCACCTCTGATTCTATTCCGGGAGGTTTCATCACATGACATTTTAAGCATATTGCATAACTAAACATAAATAAACAACATCAGTGTGCCAGCAAGGCACAATGCAAACATGCCCGCATGCTTGCGTATATCAGTTCAGATTATGGTGTGTAGACTTTACATCAGGAAGGCAAATGCACATTACTATTACATTTTAAAAACCCACTGGATTACTGTAGAAATTGGATTCAACATTTATTATTTATTTTAATGAATGCCCTATCATTTATCTCCTGGGTGACTCTCAGCAGTCTCCTGGAGATGTATATCTAATTTCTGGAGACTCCAGGGCAATCCCGGAGAGTTGGTAACCCTGGGACAGAGTTTCCATGTACTTTGTGCCTAGGAGGGAACCCTGTCCCTGCCAGAGCTGAGCTGTGCTTGACAGTAAAGGGGGCAGACAGGGGAAGGACAGAAGCTGTGGAGGGCAAGCAGGAAGGGAGTGGGGCAGGAGGCTGATGTGGATCTGATTCTGGCCCTGACCTGGGTTTAGAGCCAGAGCTGCAGCAGCTGCCTGCCCCAAAATCTAAGATGAAGGGCTCCCCACCTCCCATGCTGATTTGGGGAAAAAATTGTCTTAGATTTGAGTAAATATGGTATTACAAGTTTGTCTCATGCACATTATCTGGAATATGGTTCTTACAGGTCACACAATGATAAATCAGTACATGTAGTATATAGATCATCACAGTTTGCACTGTGTTGCATTTAAACCAACCTACGAAAAATCAGTTATTTTTCATGCATTGCATACATTCAGTGAAATAGCCCTGATTGAAATGGTCATGGGACTATGAGGGTAAACTTGGCAACGGGTCATTCAGTTTGTAGCAATGAATGTTCCAAATAACATTAAAACAAAGCTTTGTTGTTGTACTAGGCCTGAAAATAGTCTTTCCTGTTCATTTTGTGGCTGCGCACAATAGAGTTAAATGTACAAAAGAGATACAAAAAAAGTTAAAGAAACCATGACCTTTCTGGATTTGTATTAGTGGAGAATGAGGGTGACTTCATTTTTAGCTGGTTTCAGAAAAAAATTGTACTGTTTATCTGTTTTCTACGCAAGTTCACATGTAGGTTAAGAAGAACTGGTGTGATCCAAATAAGTCCTTTTACTTTATGGATCAATTGCACAACTCATGGAGTAATGAAAAACAAGGTTCTGAAACTTCATTTATTTGAATGTTGTATGTACTGTTAATTCATGATATTATGTAAACTAGCATAGGGCACTGAAAGGGGAAAAGCCTTCCAAGAGCTGGATTGTTTAGGGTTCTCATTTATATGTCAGTACCTAGAATACCCTTTAAACTTGCAGTTCTTTTTATATTTTTTTCTTTATTTTTTCTAGATGCATTAGATAGTCTTCTTCCTCTTTATACAGTTACTAAGGAGAAATATATGGTCACATGAAAAATTCCATTTTTCTCATTCAGTTTTCTTTATAAGATAAGCCACATTGAGGGTCTCAGCATTCATGATATATAATGCACAACAATATTCTCACAATGTGTAGATCTCCATTATTGCTGTGGAAACAGTGTTGCGTCCCTGGTGAGGCAGGATCCTCAGGCATTGTACTGTTCTGTGGCTGTATGCTTCTGAGGACTAAATGCATTATCTGTCCTCACCCTTTATCTAGTTACTGATTGATAATGGGAAATGTAATGGAATAAGACATCATGAAAGGACTCCATGTTGGATGTTGTTTATGGCTGTCGGCTGCTTCTCAAAGAACTCAATTTACCTGAAGGTTCATGGAGGCTCAACAAGATGGTTCACTACTGGTTTTATCTTGAGGCAGTTAATTGCTTCCATTCCAAACATTACAACTACATTTTTTGCAATAAAATGAAACAGAGTCTCTGCCTCCTTGGGAACAGGGGGAAATGACAAAAGCCAGTCAGTGTTACACCATGAATTTTAACAATCTGATTTTGTTATTTTTTATTGTTAAATTATTCACATTAGGAATAAGAAACCAGTGTGAAATGATGCTGTTCTTAGAAAATGCTAAATTGTCTGCTTGACACAGTCAAAGCACCTTTTTTCTCTAGTAAGAACTAGCGAGGATATTTTTTAACTGGTTTGTCATTGAATGAACTAGTTCAGGTATTGATAGATGCTCCTTTCACTTGAGCATATATAAATCAGTTTGTAGATTTAATATACTTTTAAATGTTTTCTAAAAACTGCTGTGCAACAGATGTCAACAGCATATGAATATATCTGAGTATGCAGGATATTCAGTTAAAGGCCCATTAAGAAAAAATGGCATCTTTTCAGTGATGAGAAACTACAGAAATTAAGAACCTTTAAGAAGTGTACAAGCATGTCAGTGCGTGTGGTACATTTCCCCTCTACATGTAAATGGCTTTGGTCAATTTATATCATACCCGGATAGTCTTTTGATGTACTATTTTGTGGATGGGCTTTTCTTCATAATGCAGAGACTTACATTTTATATGGGACAACATTATTACTTAATTGCTTGCCTCAATAATTATATATAAAACTCTTTCATGTAATCCTACAACAATTAAGAATTGTAATTTACGTAATTACAATTTATGAATTGTAATTTGTATTAAAATACAAAATTAATAATATTGTATGTATTTATGTGCATTTTATATCTTTAAAATACTGAAAAAAGTATTGTGACTATATAGCAGGTAATTGTCACTATTTCAAACTATAGCTTGATTCTGCCAAAATGGAAGAGTCAATATCAGTCATAGCTAACATTACTGTAAAATGTTTGTTTAGGGACACGTAGGGCCTCGTATAAAAACTGTACAGTGAGCGGTGACATTTAGATGTGTCTGTGTTTTAGACAGCACCCTAATGCTCACTGCCTAGGAGCCTGGTCTTTTTGTAATCCCTGATTGCTATGGAGTGTGAGAAATGTGACTGGTGGCCACTATCTGCCCCCACAGGACACAGGGAAGATGCCTGTGTCCTGTGGCACAGGACACAGGAGATCTGCATCTCTAACTTTCCATGCAGAATATACCCACAGGTAAGCCTCTGTTCTGGGAGACTGCAAAAGATCTAAGACTTACTGGCTCAGTGCTACTCAAAATGGTGGTGTTCTTCCCAGGCATCATTTTGCTTATTGTTAAAACAAAGGTTTTGACAATAACTGACAACTTAGGTATGCATATCATTTATTTGTATATATTTGTGCCAGAGGCCCTAGCTTCAAGCCAGGCCCTAACGTAGTAAGCACTGTGCAGACACATTGTGACAGATGATTCCTGCCCCAAGGATCTCACAGTTTAAGTGAACAGGACAGACAAAGGGTGGGAAGGTTAACAGACAGGGTTGGGCACTGGTCTTTGAAAATCAGGCCTCTAAGTTTTCTCAAGCAGGAGACTCAGATTAATTATTCCCTTTGAAAATTTTGGTCATGAGTTATAAGATCTCAAATCTTTGCAGTACCTGGATACAAAATCATAATTAAATACAGCAGAATAATCCATATTTGGATTCTTTTACTTTTGTCACAGCCTTCACTTTAAGTTAAAAGTGATTTCCATTGTTGGTGGTGTTCTATGCAGCTGCCAGTGCACAGTATTGATTAAGTCCCTGCCTTAATGGCTTCCATCCCAGCCAGTCTAAGGCATTTACAGGTTTTTTGTCAGACTTTTTCACTGCTGCAGGAAGCCTACTGCTACTACAGTTGTTGTTTATGGCAGCAAGCTTGCCTTTGTTTAGTGTCCTGTGCATCGTGTTTTGAAAGTAATAGTAATATCAATTTTATCTTTCTGCTCTGAAAATCTGTGGATCACCATATCTATTCTAGAAGTGTAGAAGGAGGACCAGAAATCAGAGGAAGCAGGGCATGGAATAAGGGAACTGGAACTTTAGCTCTCTTTTTTCACAAGCCAGGATGGTAAAGAGTGGAGAGGATGGGCAACGCGTAGGGGGTGCACGCGGGTGCACGTGCATCCCCTACAAGAAGGTGCCACCAACACTGTTGGCAGTGCCTGCAGGTACTCCCCGCTTGCCACCTCACCGCCAACACTGCCGGTGGTGTCTGCGGGTAGTCTGCAATCCCCGCTGGCTATGCATTCCTCTTCCCCCCCCCCCTGCTCCCCCCCCCCCCCCCCCCCCCCCGCCGCCCCCCCCCCCACCCCCCCCCAGCTGCTGGGGGCATGCACTGTTCATGGTGAAGAAAGATCTCCTTCTTTAGCATCACTGGGTGCATCTACATGTTAAATTAACGTGAAGCAATAAACTTTAGTGCACATCACGCCAGAGTTTATTGCTGCCGGTGTGATGTGTACTGGAGTTTACATGCGTGCCTGGGACCGCAGCACGTTGAGCCAGGTTGGAGCAGCCCTGTCTGACAGGGATTCCGAGAGGTCAGTCTGCCAGCTTGGGGCTGCTCCGACCCAGCTCAACATGCTGCAGAGGGACTGGTTGGGGCACAAGGGGGCTTCATTGTGGGGCTGCTAGCCAGCAGGTGATCCCTGCACTGAAGCATCCTCATGCCCCAGCTAGCCCCATCAGCATCTACACATACATTGCTCCACAGTGAAGAATGCTGCTGCAGATTAGTACTTGTATTTACAAGTACTAACCTACAGAAGAGTTAATTAGTTTACTACGGTCTAATAGGGCCACACATGTAAAAGCAGAGACTTTACTGCAGAACTAATTAGGCGGCTCTACAGTAAGCCTCATGTAGATGTGCCCACTGAGACTTCGTCTATATTGCATATTAAAAAGTGCAATTCACCTCTGAGGCCTTTGGCACACATTTTATTTCTGAAGTGATTAACATATTAATTGCACCTTGAATGGCAGCATACCACACATTAATTGAATATATGGCTCCATAAAATAGCAAAACAGACACAAAGATGTCAGGCTTATATGGTGCCCAGGGAACTCAAAAAAGCAGATGGGTGTTCAACCAGGGCTTTCAGCTGTACACGTGCTTTTTAAAGTTCCGGGGCAACTGTGAGTCCAACTTCAGGGAAAGGCTCCCTGATCTCAGGCTCACTGTGTCCCAGACCTTTAAAAAGTGGGAGTGAAAGTAGGAGCCCCAACTGCAAACCCACTTCTTTACCTTCCTGAGTGCTCCCTGCTCCCCAGCTGCCTCTTTCACATTTGGAAGGATGCAGCTGGGGATCATGGGGCTTCTCACTCCTTAGCTTCCCTCTCTCCTCACACTGGCAGGTGGCAGTTACGCAAGTGGAGTTTGAGGAGTTGTATACCCTATTCCCAGAATTGTGAGACCTGCTGTGCACGTGTGTCATGGCAGGTTGCACGATTTGCAGAATAGAATGCCACAGACCCCAATTGTGTGACTTAATATCTGCCAGCAGCCTGGCAGTTCTGTTGTCAAGACCCCTGATGTGGATATGGCTCAGTCAGCACAAGGTGGCTTCTGCTAACAGAGTATCTTTCATTCAGGGGAGTTGGCAAAAGAACTCCTGTTGTCCACGCCAGGGGATCTGGCTGCCATGCATGTTTGGCATAAAGTGGCAGCAACTCCTCTTTGGCAAACAAAGCCCAAGGAAAACAGGGGTTTTAAGAATCCCTTGAAGAGGAGGAAAGAGTTAGCGTTCCCCCCCCACTTTTTTTTTTTAATGCAACTGTTCCTGTTGACATATTGAGTGTTACTGAGAACATGTAACTCATCTAGAGCTCAGCACCTCTCAGGATCAAACCCATAAATTGCTACTACATTTCTGCGCATCGGTCTAGTCTGTTTCACCACCTAATCCGTTCAGAGGATATGTTTCAGTTTTTAACATATGCACATGATGTACAAAGTTTTGAAATATTAGCCTGGAATTTCTGACAGTCTCAGACATCAGTTTTAGATGATTGAAGTGTTTCATTTCTCATATTATAAGCACTGAACCTCAAGGAGGAATGGAATTGAATCTGGTTGAGAGGTACATTCGAAAGGTCACATATTGGAAACCAGATTTTAGATCAAGGCTTCTGTATTTCTGAATCAAATTTAATTATTCACAGATCAATAAACATCCAGAAGTACTAACAAGTCAATATAGTCAAAGAAAACATCTTAACTGTTAACTGTAAATCACAGCCAAATCCTCAGCTTTACCATTCAGGCTGCATGCCCTCTTCAAACTATTACTACTGCATACTTTGGAAGATATTTTTGGACTTGAATGGAGCGCTTTATAGGAGCAGTTCTATCGGATTTCTTCCCCGGTTTTGTTCTTCCCTAC
>NW_005842252.1:1225680-1266815 GCF_000455745.1 Alligator sinensis
TACACATAAAGCAGCCTTAACGAACAAGTAAATATGGTAAAGTATGGTGGTATATTAACCTTTCATTTTGAACCATTTGAGCTATTTATCACATTCTGAATTGTTTTGCCATTTTTATTTTCTGTTACCAAAAAAAGTTTAAGTCAGTCTGTAAACTGTTCCCCTGAAAGGTTTGTTTGTTCCTACTTTTTTCTCCAATTGAAATCATGGTCTTTGTGATGCTTTACCCACACTAGCTCATCATGAGCGTCTCGGACGGCCAGAGCTGACTCGAGGTGATTTAGAAATTGCTCGTTCGTTAGGGCAGGCTGGTGAATGGAGAGGCAGACAAGGTTTAATGGTTGCAAAAACGTTTACTTACGCCGCTTGTAGTTGCGACGCAGATGGTCCTGTCGTCTGAACAACTATGTGAGTTGTTCCAGCTGGCGAGGCCCAAGCCAGTTAATCCGTCCGCAAATCAAGCCGGCGGGAAAAGGGTACGTCTGGGATTGCGCTCGGCGACGGGAAGAAGGATCGATAGGTGATCAGTCTATCGATCAGCTAGCCGCAAGTCAGATCTCTTTAGAGGCACTCTGCAGCGTGCTCAAAGTTCTTCGACTTGGGCGGAAGTCACACGAAATTTTAAACGGCTAGCAAGCCAATTACTAGCTGCCACATGTGAATAATTTAGAACTGGCCAATAGCGGGAACTCTTTGCACCGTGCACTTCTGTGCTGCAAAGAAGAAATGCATCCTGCAAATTGGCGGGATGTCTCTTGCACCGAGGTTCTTCTGCTGCAACAGAAAACCTTTACTTTTGCAAGAGGCTCTCATGTGGCGGAAAATTCCACCGTGCCGAGGCACCAAAATCACTGGGTTGTGACAATGAGGTCAAGCAGACACTTGTATTAATAGGTTGGTTAAGAATGAGAAGGAGGAACAAAACAATGCTTAAGGAACAAGAACTTTTTTATGAATAAAGGCAAGAGAAAAATCATGAAATATGGATGTAAGGAACATTTATATTTATAAAGCCACCAATTTTTTTTCCCCTGAGCTGTAAGATGAGCACATTGAAGGCCATAAAGTAAAAGTTAAATCCCAAAGCTCACAGCAGTGTTCTTGAGCAGTCTTTCTGCATTTTTATAACACAGTGGTCGCGTCTACATGAGGCACTAACTGTTCAGTAGCCTAATAAGATTGTGTAGTAGCATGTCATAGCACAAACATGCACAGTAGCGTCACTAACAAGACGTTCATTGGTGCTACTGGACAGTAACAACAGTTACTGTTCATTTATTTAGTACTTGATTATACAAATATGAAATTAAATGTGCAGTAACCACTATGCATTAATGAGCATGTAGATGTGCCCAGTGTGTTTAAATTAGTTACAGTATATGCAAGGGTGTTTCAGAAACTAACGGCAAAACATCTGACTGTGCTGTAAGACTTTGACAGACAGGAAAACCACACATAAGCATCTATAGCAGCATTGTCAACCACCCCCATCACTTATAGCTATGTAGAGAAGTGGTGTGCTCCTATACAAAATTGCTGCTAGTTCTTGAATCATCCTCATACTTATCATTGCCTTTGCATATCTGTTACATTGCCTGGCTAAATGGTCTCCATCCAACCAAATGCATTTCAGTATAGCCACGGACAAGGTAATTTGGGTTGCTGCTGAAAGATGGGAGACTGATGTCCCCTTTTCTTGCTTTCTAAGTCAAAAGAAATCACTTCATTATGAGCTCTCAATGTAATGCTGTGGCAAAAATGGCTATCGAGATTCTTGAATATGTAAAATGGGGAATACTGGGCAGGAGTAAGTAAGTGATCTTGCTTGAGAAGACTGCTACCAAAATATTGCGTCTGGTTCTGGTCTCCACACTTCAAGAAGAATGTGGAAATACTCGAAAGAATTCAAAGGAGAGCCAGGGACAAACTAACACACTTTTCCAAACTTTAGGGTGGACAATGCATTTGGCTTAGCAAAAAGAAAGTTGAGATCCTTATGCAGGTAAAAGCATGTCTGAAGGACCTCCAATTTTGCTTGCAAAGCAAGCAAGCTGAAGTTAGACAAATTCAGCATTAGAATAATTATTGTACTGGGTGAAGTGGTGGATTAACAGTCTCTTGGAGTCTTTAACATGTTTTATTTTAGCTTCTGAGAGAACTACTATGGCTTCTGTGTGTGCGGGAGAGACTGCTTTGAAAATTATTGCCATGGTCTGTTCCAGTCTTGGAGTTTGAGTGTCCAGCTGTTCTTTCCTTTTTTTTGTGAATGTGGGGAGAATAAGATTGCCTTAATTGATTTCAGCATGCTCATAACTCTTCCCAGTTATCAGTAGAGACTGTAACAGAGTCTCATGCTGCAGGCTGTTGCCTGTGGGAGTAAAAGCAGAAAGCTTTCCCCAGTTCACAACCGACCAGATGTGGAAGGAGTTTGTCATTTTGAGATAAGCCTTAGCTTTAGATAGGACAAGGCGGACTAGTGTTCTGGGAAGGTAGAGTGAATCATCTTTATTTAATCTGTAGTTATTGTGCCTTGCTCACGTGGCCCAGGGTCAAACTGATCGCAACGTTTGGTGTATTGTTTCTTTGCTAGGAGGATTAGCTGGGCATATCTCACCTTTTTAATTTCCTGGGCATTTCTGGGATTCAGGCATTGGTGTCACCTTGGTCCCTACTGTTCTGTGCCTGTGGCTCAGTACAGTTTTAATCTCCTAAGGACTAAAATATTTTAGGATATGTCTACAGTGCAGGCTGTAGTATGGAGTAAAGATGCCCAAGCTAGTTTTAAAGGATTGAGTACTAGAAGCAGTTCTAGCCACAGCAGCACAGAGCTTAGCATGGACTAATTTAGCCACAGGGAAAAATAGATTAGAATATGCATTACAGACATATGTTAAGTATTGCATTGTTTTATTTGCTTTTATTCTGAAGTCTGCCATTCTCCCTTCCTTTTCCCTTCATCCAGCAATAGCTATGATGCCACTTTCCTATTTGAGAGACCAATATCATATCTGTTTTTGGATCAGCTAGTTGGAAGGTATAAATATATGTTCTCTAATTCTAAGTACAGAGCTATTTTCAGATTAGTATCTCTTGTCTTTCTGACCATTTCTGTGTAATCCTAGAGTATGTTTGCTCTCCTCTGGTGGACCATGTTTGCTCTCCTCCGGGTCTTTCTGGTGGAGCATCGCAATGTGATTCTTCAATTCAGTCTTTAAAATGAGTGTCTTTTTACATCTTTTAAATTTTGCGCATGCTCTATGATTGGCTATTTGTATACATAAACCAGGATTTCTGGTGTTGTGTACATTGTTTTAATTAACTTCTGAGTTGTCGTGTTTAATTAGAAAACACACTGCAACTGACTGTATATGGAGATAAGAAAAAAAAATGTAAATGCATTAATTTTTCCTTTGCTTTATAAACTTTCCTCACTGCCACTACATCATCACCCCAGATAACAAAACCATCAGGCAACAGAATTAATAAAACCATGGTTCCTGTACATGCCTTTCTCAAAATGTGATATATCTATAATGCACCAAGGCCCTCGTGGTGACTATCTGAGTGAAACTAAACAGCACTTACACACTAGAATGAACTCTCACAGAAAAAAATATAAAGGACAGAGATGCACATAAACTGTTTGGGGCATATTTCTCACAGAACAATCGCTCCCTCTTTGACCTCGCTATCATGCTCAGGGGAAATCTACCTTGAAAAGGCAAACTTAGGAACAAAAAAGTCAGAAGCTGACTGGATACCAAGGACTTTACACTTTCATCTTTCCGTGAAGAAGGGTATTTTTGCCTTATATCTTCGAATCATCAATATTATGCACGGCAAAATATTCCTGAGCTATTTTAGGTTGTGAATCAATACCTAAAGAGTTTTTCAGTTTTCCTTTTCTCTGTGAAATGGTGGTATTATACGATCAGAATCTGAGGATTTTTTTTAAAGCATTTCCTCTAATTTATACTATTTGATTTGTATATGTAAAGCCATGTTGTATGTGGAACCCATTTACAACAGTACTTTGTGCACTTTTTATTTGTGTAAAACAACTCTACTGTGTTGTAACAATGGGATGGAAATTAAATCTGTAGCAATATGAGACAACTTTTAACCTGCTAGTAGCTGGAAACAGTTGCACACCCAGTTGCACGCCTCTCTCTGTTATCTCAAATCATAAGATAAACTCATTCGTTCACAGGAAAGCAAACATTAGACTAGGAAAGCAGTCTGATTTCACAAACTGGACGTTGTGTTTAGAATATAAAGATTCTAGCACGCAATTTGTAGGCCTTTACAGAGGTGGGGGATTGTCAGTTAAATTTGTTTCATAGGAATCTTTTTGCTTTTTATTTTAAGGAATGTACAGAAAATCCCTCCTGAGGACTTTTTCCTGTATTTAGGTAATCTCATTGGAGCCATTCACAGAAATTAGCTACATGGAATTATTCGTATGTGTAAAACAACATGTATGCATGAATGTTTTCAGGATCAGGCCCTAACTTGTAAATCACTGTTTAGAAACAAAGTGGATTAAGGTTGGATTGTGTAGTTGACAACAACTGAATGAACTGATGTAGCCGCATTAAGTTGCGTTGACATCAGCAGTCTGACTGTATGTAGTCAGCCTTATTGCATTAGTGCTGCTGCTCTGGAGGTCTGGGTCCAACATTTGTATCAGAACTTCAGTCAAGAGAATCAGTTTAGTCTCAAGCAGGGATGGAAACTTTCAGACAGAAAACGTAAAAGCTTTGAAAAGTTATGGCTGCGTTAGAAGGTCCTTGGAAGGGGGAGAAACTTTTTTGCAGCCTCTAACTATAGCAGGAGTAATTTTCATAATGCCTGCTACATCACTAGATGACACACATAACGGAGCTGTGAAAGATTTAACTCATCTTTGGAACAAACTTGGCAACAAAAGCTGTCAAACAAGCAAAACGTATTCATTTTTGTTTAAAATAGTTTTGTTCTACCTCTGAATAAGAGATTTGTCTTGTACAAGCCAGCTCCTTAGTTCTCTGCATGCTACAATGCGGAGTTAATATATTTTGTAGATGATTCTTCATCTTTTCCCATAGGCATTATTAGGGTATCACAGATTCCACAGTTCTGCAAGTCTGAAGTGGAGAAGACTAATAGGTCTCATATGGAGCCCCCTGTTAAAAAATATTATTTTAATAATTACCTGAGTGCTTGAGAAAAATGGGCATTGTCTGTATTATGGAGCAGTTTCCATCCAAGAGTGACTGTCTCTAGCCATCAGATTTCTTATGTAGTTTGGCTTTAGGAGGATTATGCAGATTGCATCCCTTAAAATGAATCAAACTGTTCTTCTCTGTGTGCCTTCCCCATCCCACAGCCTTATGGGTGGGTGAGGAGTAGGGGAAACAATGGCTTCACCTCCTACGATTCCTTTTGCATCCAGATAAAACACCAAAGGAACTGACCTTGCAACTGTGACTGGCCCTTGCATGGGATATTATGGGGGGAGTCATCTGGTATCTTTCCACACTCTCAGGCTGGCCTGCCACAAAAAATAACACTTTAAATACATTTCAGGGTAGGACAATCCATCACTTAAAAAAGAAGGAAGTGGACAAAATGATGGCAAAACAGATGAACAAAAACCTTTACCTGGTCTATTGTCTTGGATAAACAAGTGCCTGTTTACCATACCCTTCTGCTAAAATGGTGCCATCTCTTAAACCTTTAATTCAATAGATGTATCCCTTTGTCATGGCTTTGTAGAAGCCAAATGATCAAACATATATTACAATTTACCTTTGAGGAGAAGTGATACTAAATGTGAACTGAAAGTATATTTATTACCTAGTGCTGTTTTTATGTGGTTTTTTATTAAGAAATTCAGCTTTGAAATACTTCTATAGATATCTATACACTTCTTTGTTGTTCTAACCCTCATGAACTTGTGTATTTGAAAAATTGTTTTATGGTTTTCTATTTTTACTTGAGTTGATGTCATATTATGTCATATGTCCCTGCCATTAAATGCATTCTGTCAGCCAAAAATCTGCTAAGAAATTAAACTGTAAGTGAACATAACACTACAGTTAAGGTTTCTTGGGGTTTTTTTTCCTTTATTTTAGGTTGCTCTGCACGCTTGTGGAGTGGCAACGGATATGGTGATTGAGCACTGCATCAAGGCTCACGCAGCCTTTGTTATCTGTCCTTGTTGTTACGGTTTCATTCAGAACACAGCAAAGTTTACATTTCCACGAAGGTAAATAATTCAGAGGCTGCAAACTTTAAGTTTAAAGTTCCACTTTAAAAAGTGTGGGGGAGAAAACCCCCCAAATATACAAATGGACAGTTAATGTCAAACTTTTCCCTGTTAAGCTGCTGTCAGCGCTGAAAAAATTCTAAGTTTAACTGTCCAGGAAAAAACAGGTTCACGTCACTGGAACCACAAAAATTCCTTACTCACAATCCTGCACTACTGCCTATTCTCCATGCATCCATAGCTTAACAAAATAGGGTTGTGTTATTAATCCCTGGTTTTAGGCTGAAGGCAGATCTTTATGCTATCACATATACAAATGTTATTTAGATGCAATGCTAGAAAATCTACCATACGGACTTCCAACCCTGAGATCTTGGCATTATGGAGCTCTTCTGAAAAGTACTGCCTTTCCGTTTGTTCAGATTGATTAGCTTGTGCTTATGACAGCACTTCATGCCATTGTCATTCTAAATCCTGGGTAGTTATTTTTTCTTTTATTTGTTTTGGTCTTTCAGAGAACAAGGAAAATATTTTTAAAAGCAGGATAATAGGATTTAAAAGCTGCAAAAATGTACAGAGGGATGTAGTAATAAATATAGTACTTAAAACTAAAAATAAATTAAGTAAAGAATTATTTAACGTCATCTTTGTGACGACTGACAAGTCCTGGATTGACAGACACAAAAGGCATGTGTATATGTAGATATATGAGCATATCTGTATGTAGCATAGGGTATTTAGATGAATATATGACTAAAGTCAATTATACTTTGCATTTATAATGTTTTACAGATAGATCTTCTATAAATATGATAAATAAAATGGCACGTAGCCTGTCTTTTCTACTTAAGTGACTTAAAACTGGCTTCAGTTCTGCTTTTGAATACTGCTTCTTACAGATGATCTATTTTGTTTAAAAATCAATCAGGTGCTTAAAGGCTTCTGCTATTTTCAATCTTTGTGATTTCAACTTTTGATTGAATCAGTCTCTTTTTCTGTTTCAGTCATCGGTTCAAGGAAGTTCTATCCTATAAGGTATGTAAAAGATGTTTGCTGTGCTATAGGTTTTCTGTATTGTGCCTTTTTTCTATGATTTGTTGTGAAATAAATAATCTGTCTGTCCTTTTAATCACAAGGGTGAATGCATGGTGTAGTAATGATGTTTAGCAGATCTCATGTGCTGACATTCCTTTGCTTTTGTAAAGGCTTTTCCCAGTAAAATAAAATGATTTCTTCAGAAAAGAACTGTATGTACAGATAAAGTACAAATGACATGGTTCTAAAGTACATGTTTTAACAAGTATCAGTTAAAATGTTGCAGATGCCAGTCATTTTTAAGGCTTAGTAGAAATATTTAATGTTCTTAAGTATATAGCCCTTAAGTGTAAATGCATGGGAACATTTTGAAGAATGCATGTTTCTAGGAACCTCATTTTCCTATTGCTTGTTTTATTCCTACAAGCTTCAACTTGCTGTTGTGCTTGGAGATTGGGATCGGAATCCCAGACTTCACATGTGCCAGCAAGTTAAAAGGGTGCTGCTAGAAGCACAGCATTGGGAAGCAGTCCCCAGTGCCAGGCTCCCTGCACCAGCTGAAGTACAATTGGATTCTGTCCTTGATCCCAAAAATCTCACTTCCTGCCATGCATGTGTGGCATGACAGGATGCATCATTGTTGGAATCCCGGATCACATCCCATTGTGCCGTTAAATAAATGTTTGGCAGTGCCCAGAGAGTCCTAAGCAAGAGGGACTATGAAGAAGGCTCTCTAGGAAATGGGGAAGCACAGTCCAAAAGTCAAGAAATTACCATAAGAGCAGAGGTTCTGAAGACTGTGTTGAATGAAACTGTAGAAGAAAGGCATAAGTATAGCAAATGTTTTCAGCGCCCAGGGATCCATCCAAAATCAACTACTGGGCACGGGCCCCCGCTCCTTCCTAGATACACCCCTATGGCTGTGCAACATGGGGCTTCCCCCACCATGGTAAAGACTCAGGGAGGGGACCATACTGGCACCTGTTCTAAGTCAGCCTCTGGGGCTGACGCCTCATTCAACCTACTGAGGAGAGGAATAAACTCTTGTATACCCAGTGGATTTTCCTTCATTTGCACTCCAGTCATTTTATATAGGGAGTGATTAGTAACCCATAGTGCAGTGAAAGCTTAGGGTTTTTTTCTGCACGTCTGGTTTATGTACCCTTTACTAATTGGCATGGGAAGAAATTTTATTGCTGAGGTTGAGAATGTTAAAAGCAGCCTGTGGTAGTTAGATTTGTATCTTCCATTAATTTATATTCTGTAAACTGCTTTGAAAAATTTCAGCCAGACTTTTGGGCCTTTTTGTTTTTTAACATCGACAATACCATAATTCAGGTTTGCACTCAGGAAGTTTGTTTACTAACTTGATATTCATGCTAGTTTTGTTGACAATATGAGAGAGAAATGGAAGAAAAAGGTGGCAGATTGGAAACAGAAGGTGCACATACAGTTTTTATACAGTGTTGTTTATGTTTTCTCTTCTTTTGTTTATCTGTTTGTCTCATTGCCACCACGGATTTTTTTTGTGGGGGCCAGAATCTCCATGTTATTACTATTATTCATCTGTAGGGCCTAGTAACTCAACCAACATACAGATAATAAATGCTCCTGTTATTAATTGTAAATGACCAAGTGCCTTAAATGGCTTTGCTTATGTAGTTAGCTATGAACATTTTTCTGTATCATATTACTATACTGTCTTAGGTTATTGGCTAGTGGCCAAAGTTGCAATGTGGTCACCAGACATTAGCTGTGTTGCTCAGGTCTTTTTCAAATGCATTTTTCTTATCTTCCTTTTAGTGAGATTTATGGAGATGTCAAGGAGTATGACAATTCCCATACAATAACTAAACCTTATACTTAACAAGGCCTGTTGGGATATAGACTCTCTGTACATGGAGATGTAACACTGTTATTTATCTAGGCCTATCTGTTATAATTTTAACTTTTCTGATAGGAACATTTTGACTTATTAAAGTTGTAAAGATGAGGGTTATGATAGATGTAGACATGAACCATACCACTCTCAGAGCCTCCATTTGTTATCTTCTTCCCTGAGGGACAATTTGAAGGTAGAACCAAATCACTTCAGATATGCAGCTTTGACGACTTAATAGAACTTGAGTCCATTCTAGAGATGAAGTTAAATGCTTAACCACACAGTTAAAATGGATAGTTAAAATAGTGTCTTGATTGTCTGAGTAATGTTATTTGTACCTTTTCCGTTAGCAGGGTACATGACCATTTGCTATTGTTGTGAAAGGAAAATTATGCAGTCATCATTTAGATACAAACTTAACTTTCAGGTTGTCTTTGTAGAAACATGAGGTTTTTTCTGAATTTGTGATCTGGTTGACATTTTCAGGTTAGTTGAATGAGGTAGCTTGGTTTGATTCAGTTCTGGCATAACACGCTGCAGAACTTGTGGGGTGCAGATAGTCCCCAGTTGGGTGGACAGCTCAGAGGGAAGTGGAGAGCTCTCTGTATCCTAATTCTGCATGCCAGAGAACTGAGCTAGGCCTCTTCCTTGGAGGACATAAAGTATGCATGCCCCTAGATCCTAGCAGGATTTGCTGCCTGACATGTCAGCAGGGTTTTAATTACACTTTTACTCTTTGAGGGGTCTGCAAGAAAAATTGTCCAAGGTCAAGGCTGTGTGTGTGGGTCCCTGCCAGTACCACATGGCTGGGGTTAGCGGTGGTGGCAGCTGCAAGGAGCCATGGCCACCTAGGCTGCTTAGAAAGGCATGGGATGGCCCGGGGGCTTTGTGCGATGGCATGCGCTACGGGCTCTTGCAGGGGACGGCAAGGAGATGGGTGCTGACTGGCTGCAGCAGCTCCCCAGAACTGTCTATGTGGCCCATGGGCAAAAATAGTTGGCCACCCCTGACCTAAGTGAAGGAGCAATCCAATCCAAGATCCTCCCCCCCCGGCTATGATTTTCATATCTTACAGGAGGGGCTCTTGTCTCTTATCGGGGTTCAGCCCCCCGAAGCTCCTCTGTAATTCAAACTCTGCATGTAGGAGTCATCCTTCATATGCTCACAATAAAATGACAACAGCTTCCCATTTTGGAGTTGTTTTTACCTACTCTTGTTTTCCCTAACTTTAAAGCTTCTTCCAGTACCTTTCCACTGCCCCTGCTGTTCCTATAGCAGGGGCAGGCAATTATTTCAGGTGGAGGAGCGCTTACTGAGTTTCAGCAAGCCATTGAGGGCCGCATGACAAGCAGCCAGGGGCAGATGTATATTAATTTTCTAAATTTTTTAGGGGCCCCGTGGGCCAGATAGAATGGCCTGGTGAGCTGCATCTGGCCCGTGGGCCACATTTTGCCCACCCCTGTCCTATAGGCTTTCCCTCCACCTTTTCCCATTTACCATAGTTGGATATAATATTTTTGGTCCTCTGGTACTACAAAAAATACAGTCTAATTTAAATATGATTAAAACATTCTGGCCTAACCGTATTATAACATGGTGGGTTTGGATCGAACAAACTCATTGTTATGGCTGTGTTGTGGAGCTGTGAGCTGTTATCAGTATAGATCAACTGAATTAAGAAAGCAAATATCCATTCTTGGGACACAAAAATAAAATAATCTTTAACTTGCCATCATCTTTGAACCTTGAATAACAAGAATAATCTCTTTTGATTAAAAGGTTACATATTTAAGCAAAGCTTTTTTCCATAGTTAGGACAAATTGCTTGTGTACCCTGTATAGGGTAGAGGAAGCTCTCATAATTGTTTGATGTGATTATGTTTCTCTCTTATTTTCTGATGTTTATGCTGCCCCCATTAGAAGTCAGGTTTAACTGAACTTGCAGTCCCTTCACTTAATGCAGGAAGTGAGGTGTTATAATTTTTTTTGCAATAGCTAATCAAAGAATCAAAAAATATTTTACCTTGGATTCCTTTTAAGAGTTTTCTCTTTCTGATACCCAATAGAAAACTTACTAGTGTCCTCACATCCTTTCTGCATCCAAGTTGGACAGTTCTGGAATAGTTCTGATTGCTGTGTTCTGGCACTTGAGAGTGCATCTATCTCACCTAGTACAATTGTCAATGAAGCTTTTATTTCAGTTGTCACTTCACATTAATTTTCCCCCTTCCTCTGCTTCAGATATAGTCAGCTCTCTCATGTGTGCCTTTGACTTCCCAAAGTCTGGAAATTGCCAACATAATCCATTGTGGAACTCTTGCAAGCTTCTTTATGCCTTTTGTTTGCAGAATTGCTGACTGAAGTTGATTTAGTGCTATTGAGTACAGAAAGTTTTCCCTAAAAATCCATATAGCTGGGCTCCACTTTCAGACTGACCTTTGAACAATTTGGCTCAGATTTGAGAAGAGGAAAATATCCTGTAACTAATAAGTTTGATGCTGATTTCTTTCCCTGCTCCTAATGGTTCCTCATGGGGGGCATGAGGTGTTTCAGAGTGCCTCAAGCTCCAGTTTAACCATCCAGGGATGGGGAGAGGCCCTCCAAAATTGGCCCTGCTTACTGAAGGGCTTTGCTACTGATTGGTAGATGAGAGGAAGTTCAGAGAGTCTGAACCGTGTTATCCAAGAGCAGTGCCAGGTAAGGGGCTGCATCCTGTTCTATTGCTGATTGTAAATATGGAAAACTGTTCCAAAGGAAACATCCTTCCTCCTCCCCCCAAACCTTTATGCAAATGGATGTGTGGAAGTGGCTATAAGAACTTTATTAGCACAATTCACAAAGAAAAAAATAATTTTCTCAAGGAAGTATTGGTATTAATCTCTGGAACTAGTGTATATTTGAATTGTTTCTTGGATTCTGCAGCTAATGACTGTTTGAAAGAATGTAATGAAATAAGACCATGTTTCTGTACATTTTGTTCTAGGAGCACATGATTCTCTGCAGATTTGCAGATCAGACGGCTGTCCAGCTTCCACCCGAACGCAAGATAATAGGTATGTATTGCCACAGAGCAGTTGTTTTACAGATTACAAGCACTGTACTTGGTGATGTGCTTAGCTGACTGTATACGGGAAGAAGTGGTACCTATATCAACGGGGAGTTACCGGCATCAATATGCAGTTCAACCTAGCTTTTTAGTTTACTTGAAATTTGTGTGGTTCTGTTTTCCATTTTGTTTTTTTCACTATGGTTTATAATAGCAGTAACTTCCTTCAGGTGGGATGTTTACCTGCAACTACTGACCAGCAGGATTAAGGTACATTCTTCCTCATTTCTTTCAGTGGTTCATTGAATGTTAAAAAAAAACACGATGTTTTGGCAAATTTGGCTTAATTAATACACATCTTGATTAATGAAAAAAATGAAATGATCTAAAAAGTGAAGAAGTGAAAAGGTGCATTAAAAAAAGATGTACTTTACCAGTGCTTATAAAGAAAGGTTCCTGTTAGGTATGAGTTTGAACCAAGATCCCAGATTGAAATGCCTCAAAGGGTAGATGTTTGTGGTATGAAGCCTAAAACCTCGATCTACTGTTTACAGCTTGAGTTCTTTTCTGGTTTTAGGAAGGTGACAAATGACAAATGTTCCTAGATGAACAAAGAACTAGGTTAGCTGTGGAAAATGGAGGAAGTTGCGACTTGCTGAAATTAGAGCTGAAGAGAAATGACTATATGGAGTACAAAAAAGAATCAGGAATAAGACATGTTGAGTATCAGGAATGTCTGAAAAGAGCATGCAATGAGGCAGTAAAAATAAGGGTCGTAGAGGGGATTTGATTATACAGTGGGGCAATAACAGGCATCGTCTCATGTAGGCCAAATAAAAGAATGTAAGAGAGAACTGTAATTTTCTTTTCCTGCCAACATCTTCAGGGTGTTCTTTAAATTCTACAAAAGTCAAAACCACTGTCAGCAAGTTTGAAAAAGAGACACAAATCATTAAGTTTGTCCAAGCTTCCAGCCTGCTTTGGCTTATAGAAAGGCAGAATGTATTATTGTATTGGATGTTCTAAAGGAAATTGAACGGGTAAAAGCTAAAAAAAAGGGCTGGGATAAATTTAGGCCAAGATAGGGCCAGCACTATGAGAGTGCAGGTAGACCCTTTGGTCTCAAAAACACTCATTATGAAGCATATCAAACCAGTAGCAGCAGCTAATCTAAATGGATTAAAAATGCAGCATGTGCAGCAATTTCTTTTAGCTAACAGCATTAAAAGAAATGCTGCAGATACTGAGATAACTTTATCTGTTTTTAAGTAAAATTGGCAATTATTTTGCTAGTGCTGCCATATTTGGAAGGAAAGAAAAATCTTGTCAGTGTTAATAGCTACTGGGAAGATTCCAGCTGGTGGGAAGAGTGTCTTTTGTATTGCTTGTTAAGCAGTCTTGGGAAATGAGAAGGAACTGATAGCTAGGAAGAGCTGAGGTGGAAAATAATGGATCCTCTTTCTGACTTTTGTTATCTATGTATTTCAGATAATCTAAATCAGTAGTGCTCAACCTCCAGCACAAGGTGCCATGTCATCTGACCCACAGGGCTCTCCACAAGTGTGGAAATTTGGTGACAAGGAGTGGTGGTCACATTCATTGCCATGGCTTAGATGTGGAAGGTTAGTGCCACAGCAATTAATGTTGCCACCGTTCCCTAGTCGCCAAATTTCTGGAGCTGTAAGAGCCCTGTAGGCCTGATGACACGGCCCATTGTGCCAGATCACCCTGGTGTGTGGAATCGCGCTGCAGCCACATCCAGCATGCAGGGCCGGGCCAACTTGCTACATTACTGTTGTGGACTGACTCCACGCTGTATTTGGTCCACCGACCGCTCATGCACCACTCATGCAGCCTGTGGGACCTAAAGGTTGAACACCACTGATTGTAACCGTTTGTATGTTCTTGTAGGAAGTGCATGGGTTTTTCTTCATAAATTTCTGTTAAGCATACTTTCTCTTGAGAAGAAAAAATATACTCCTTTGTATGCCTGTTTCTAAAAGAACATTATTTCCCATTTGTGTTCCATTTAGAGTACCCTGCATCACCTATTTCACTGTTGAAACTGGTTTTACAGGGGGTGTGGCTGGTGTGGATTAAGTTTTGTTTTCCCCGAGTAGGGTAAAGGTCACACCAGTTTATTGTGAGATTCATGTTCTTTTACAGGTATTCAGAGGCCATCGTAGATTTCCATTTAAAAGAAGTTTTAAATGAATAAAAGATCTTCTTTTAAAATATATTTCTCTTTATTTGTAGATAGTAAGAACATAGATTATTTTTTCCCATCTTTAGAAATCTTAAGTGTGTGTGTATGTAAATGTGTATGTGTGTGTATATAAATATATTTATACACACACACACAATATACATGTATCAATATACATATATGTGTGCATTATATATACTTAGCAATTCACATTGTGGGTGTTACAGTTTCACTAAGGTTTATTGCCTGTATAACATGGGTGCCAATTTCACCTTTTGCCCCCAGCTAGGTCCAGAGCACAGGGCTGCTTTCAGGTCAGATCTGGATCAGGGTATGAAGAAGCTGCAGCAGCAGCTCCAGCTCTGACGCAGAATTGCAAGAGTGATGGCAGCTTCAGGTTCAGCTCCAGCATGAGGCATGCAGTGGGATCTGGTGGTTGGGGAGGTAGGGCCACAACAGCGTGGATGGGCAAAGCCACCAATCAACATGTCCACTGGAGATACTCCCCCTCCCCTGCCACACTGGTTGTCCAGTGGGTTGTGGAGAGGGGTTCCATGGGCTGGATCTGGCCTGTGAGTTGTATGTTTTACATCCTTTATCACATTGCCCATGCATATATTCAAATACAGTGTAAAGGTTTTGGCTAGTATTGGTAACCCTGTTTATCTATATGTTACCAATTACTGTAGTGTTGGTGAATTAAAGAAAATGCTTATTTCACCCAGTACTCAGTGGACAGAAATTCCTCATAAAATGAATGATGACTTATTTTCCTGCAGACCTTCATTCTCTTCCTCTCCCACCTTTTCTACAGCACAATTTGGGCTTTGTGTTGGATCTTATACATGTCCTCAGTTGCAACATCCATCCACAATCAGTAATGTCACCAATACCCCTCCAACTATCCATCCAGTATGTACTCTCATATCTAAGACCGATTCCTTTGAGACCCCCAGGCTAATTGGGTCTATATTGTGAATAAGGTCCATACTATAACATTTCCAACTGGCACCTCTTAGGTGAACAGGAAATATTTGTAATGCTGCAGTGAAATGGTGTGTGTCCATTCACAGAAATTTGTCCAGTCTGCCATAAAAGGAAATTGTCATTCTAATAGCAAATACAAGGTTCGGTGCTGCGCAGTGCAACTCTACAGAGATCAGTCTTGGTAAGGTGTAAAAACTGCCTGCAAAGCGACCAAACTGCTAAAATGGAATCCATAACTGGGATGGCAAGAGGTAAGCATTTGTATCAGGCAAGCAAATATGCCTGCCCTGATTGCACATCCCTAATTTTTTTTCCTGCCAATTGTAATTAAGCACTCAATCACTGCTTGTGCCACACTCAAAGCCACCAGTCACCCAGTGGGGGGCAAACTCCAGCCCTATAACTGTCTCAGTGGAGGTAACATATTTTCATTTGTAACTAAGGAACATGCATTTTAGTTCTACAGAAGAAATTAATTTGGAGATCCACTTTTTATGAAAAGACAAAGTAGACTGAAGTCACTTTAGCTTAATATTGAAAAAGAAATAAACACTACCATGTGATACACAGCCATCTGTGCACCAGCTTTAGTAAACTGGATTGTAGAATCCTAACCGTCAGATCCCAAATGCATTTGATAGCGTATCAAAAGGGAGTTGAGCAATTGGAATGTGAAAATGAGTGGCTATCACAGCCTTGTTTCTTGTTCAGGACTTAGGACTGTATAATTATCAATCTCATAAATACTTTTCAGGATATTGCTGAAATTTTCTTCCAATGGTTGTGAAATGGCTGATAGTTCTATCTTTTCCATGAACAGTCCTTCAGATAGTTTGATGAAACATAGGAGCCAAATATATTAAATAATATTCACCTGGAATCAGTTAAAATAAATAAATGAAGAAGCAGAAAATAAACACAGCTTTTTCCTTCTACGGTCATTCAGATTTATTCCCTTATGTATTTTTAAAATGAGGTTTATGCTTCCATTTTAGAAGGAATTAGACTGTAATTTTGGATCTCACTTATAAACACTCACATGCTTGTGCCCTGATCATTTGCTTAAGCTACACTCTGTTTGATGTTTATTTTCATATTGATTGTGGAAATGAGATAATATTTATGTAAGATCCCCAGGTTTAAGATGAACCATGAGGAAGATGAGGACAGTGAGAAGGAAAAGGACTAGAGCTGAAGGGAGGTGAAACTAGTTTGAACGCTGACAGTGATATTTGTTGCGCAGTTGGCCCCCTGAAAGCACTCTGTAGCCATGCCCTTACAGAAGCACATGGCTGCAGAGCACTTTAAAAGTGCCCAATTGCATGACAAATTGCATCAAACCCATCATTTAATGAGGGTTCAGATGAAGGTGCTCCAAAGTGGAGCGCCTTCATTAACTTCTGTTTGTCCCTGTGCACGTTCAGGGGGTTGCCATCAGCCCAGCCTACCCCCGGTGCTGTCTTCAGGATGGAAGTGGGGAGAAGGGAGAGGAGGGAGGTCCAGTCTGGAGTTTGCTCAGCCTGCACTTGATGGGGTGGAGGTAGGTGGATTGCAGCCCCCCCACCAAGGTGCTCCAGTCCACCTGGCTCCTGCCCCTCCCCCAAGCACAGGCTGGGCAAACTCCAGAGTGGAGCTCCCTCCCCTGCCTTCTTCCCCCTCCCGTCCTGAAGAAAGCACCAGAGCTGGGGGGTGGGAAGGGTGAAGCTGGGGCTCTCCTCTGGATCAGCTTCAAAGTAGAGCTCAATGGTTGGTGGGGGGTTCACAGTACAGTGGGGAACTACACTGTCAACGCCCTTTCAGACAGCATGGTGCCAATCTGTTCCCACTACCTGGGATCCTTTTCCCCACTTGTGTGTCCCACATCTCTCAACTTGGAAAATATCAGAGAGCAGGCTGTGTCCATTATGTGTCTCCATCTGTAAAGGCTGATAATAATTCTTCTCAACTTCTTTGCTGTGTTAGGTGTGTGAGGAACATAGACAGCAACTGCCAAAGAATAGTTATTTCGTAATTAACTTAGAAAATAAACAAAATGGGAAAAGCAGATTTGATGATGCCATACTTGAGGAGTAGCTTGCTTCTAAATTAATTGCCACATTTTCTGACCACCTGAATGACTGAACAATGACAAAGTGTGTATTTCTTTGTATGTTAAATATTTCTACATATAGTTCCAGAAGCCATTTCATCCCCTGCTTTTGCTTTTATATTCTAGGAAAACAGTGTATGGGGCTGGTGGACCTGGATCGGGCATGGGCTGCAGAAGCATACAACTATTCTGTCCAAGTGATATCCATGGAGCCAGAGAGTTGCTCCCCAAAGAACAACATGGTAGTTGGTGTCCCCGTTTAGAGTAAGGGATTTATATTTAATTTCAACTTAAGCATCAGTCCTCATGATCAAAGCCTGATGACATCTAGGGAATTGAAACCATAGCTAGGAACCAAAAATCAAACATCTTGAACCCATTGTCTTGGTAAAAGGAAGCAGGAAAAAATTTGGAAAGTCAGCTGCCTGCAGAGCATCGCAAATCTTCCTTGTAACTATTGTTTTTAGAGCATCCTCTGACTTCCCACCTAGCTCTAGAGTAACATCCATCAGCAAAGGTTCAACAAAGTTTGGTTTTATTGCTGAAAGGATGATTTCTTTTTAATATTGGCCTCCCTACTGGTCTTCCATTTGAAATTGTATCTCAGGAAAAGATACACATTCACAGGCTGAGCATGCTTCTGGCACTAACGTAGACCTGCAGATGGGCAGTAAAAGTTACTGACTGCATGGTAGTCTAATTTTAAAATATCTAGTCACATTTACAGCATGACAGGGTAGACTGAACAGTAGAGTGCACACTTCGTATGGGTTGATTTTTGCTGTAAATTTTCTATCCTGTTGTAACTGCACTGTTTTTCATAAAAATCTTTGAAATACTGTTCACCCAACAAGGACAGTCCTCCAGAGAGATAGATTGCACGTTTGAAAGAGCCACCCAGATACCACGTGAAGAACTGCTGCAGTACAGAAGAAAAACCCCCACAAACCGCACACCTCTGGTTATGACACATCACCCCTCCCTCGAACCTCTACGGAAAATCCTCAAACAGTTGCAACCCATACTAGAAAGGGACCCAGTTCTTAAAAAGATCTTCCCAGAGCCACCCATCGTAGCCTTCAAACAAGCACCGAACCTCACTAACCCCATCACCAGAAGCAAACTTCCTCAATCCCAGAACACACCAAAAGGATCCAGACCATGCCATGACAAGAAATGCAAAACCTGCCAACACATCTGCACCACCCCCACTATTACTACACCCCACAACAGAGCCATCAGCATCCCAGGATCTTACAGCTGCACCTCCAGAAATGTAATATACCTCATCCAATGCACCAAATGCCCTGATGGAAAATACGTAGGAGAGACCAAACAACAACTGCACACCAGAATGAACTCACACCGGAAATCTATCAAAGACAGGAATACCCAATTACTGGTGGGGGCACATTTCTCACAAGAAAACCACTCTCTCTCCAGTCTCTCAGCCCTGATCCTCAAAGGAAACTTACACAAGATATACAACCTCCAGGAGGTTGATGAACTCTACTTCATCAACCTCCTGGATATTAAAAATCATGGACTAAATATAGACATTGGATTTATGACACATTATAACCTGCCTGACATCTGACTCCCCAGGTATCTCTCCACTGTTCATCCCCCTTCTCTTCCCTTCCCCCCCCCCCCCCCCCCCCTCTCTCCCACACAGCTCCCCCATTGCCTCCTCAATCTACGTTTTCACTGACTGCCTGTCTTGTATGCATACCAGCCCAGCCTTTGGCTTCTTTACTTTTCATTCCATCTAGGAAGAGCACACACCAACTGCTGAAACTTCCTTAGGCCAACGAAGGGTTTTTGAACCCAAAAGCTTGCTTAATAATTGTTTTCCAACTATTTAAGTTGGTCTAATAAAAGATAACAGATTCACGCAAAGAACCTTGTCTGCCTATGTCCTTAGACCAACACGGCCACAACCTACACCCCTGCTCACCAAAGATACATTTTTAATCTCTCAGTATTTTTTTTTTAACATTTTTTTAGACATGGAACATGAGGATTTTGAGCTCAGGAGTATGAAAGAGCAAACAGTGGGAGAGGAGTTTGATACTATATGGACTTCCTAGTACTTCATTGCCATTTCTACCAACCAGGATATGTTCTCTTTAGCTTGGTAGACCCATTGACAATGCTAGCTAATGTTTTTCCATTATTGAAACTAATAAATATGTTTGGAGATGCTGCATTTTTACTTCCATTATCCTCAGTTTATTTTTTCCTTTACAGTATGTACAAAGTTGCAGCAAGAAAACCACGTGACAATATCATCCATGCATATGTTACATTAAAAGAAAAATAAATCTGTTGTGTTCCAACTGGTAGACTGTTTCCTGCATCCTAATTTAAATTTAAAATCATTCCCTGACACTAAATCAAATCAAAATAGTGTGTCATGGATTTGTTTTGCAGTTTTTCTGGTTTGGTGCATTTGTGAATTTTGTTCTTTGTTAGTTTAATATATAATTAAGGTTTGGTCCAGATCAACAGCTCTTCAGTGAGTGTTGTGTATGCATCTACAAGACAAAAAAGGTGTGGGAGAATGAAAAGGCATCTTCTGAAATAATCTACACCTCGTGAAGGTCACATATACAAAGAAACTGTGATGGTGCTATACATAATGGCCACTAACAGACGTGAAGAAAAACAAAGAAACAACACTTTAATGGAAGAGGAGGTGTCCTAGTTTAACCTGGCTTGCCAAGCATCTGTATAGTTTGTGCACTTCAGCAGGGCTTTTTGGTGCTTTTACCTAAAGCTGATTCAATAAGCTAGTAGATAAAAGCACCAGAAGGCCCTGCTGAAGTGCACAATCATTATACATGTTGGGCGAGCTGGGTCAAACTAATGTGATGCCTCTTCTGGGCATGCACTGCATTTGCTGCCGGGGTGCACCAAGCGGAAAGTAAAGCAGTGTTTGTTTTTTCACATCTGTAAGCAGGCTGTTACTTTTAGACATGCCACACAAAGACATGCACACAAGATATACAAGTAAATATGGTTTTATACCAGCAAGCTGAATTTTCACTACATAGGAATGCTGTACTTTTATATCAAGTTTTTGACAGGTCACAGAAGAAATGGCGGTCTTATTCCGCACCAATTGCTTTCTATAATTTGTCAAGCCTGCCCAAAGAAGTTAACCATGAAAAGAAGAAGGTAATGAGACAAGGGGTCACCAGCCCCATTATATTCACTTTGATAGTTATCTCAGAGATAAGGTATAGCAAAAGAAGCAAATTTCACAGTGAATGAGTTCCCTGTAAATGTGCCTGCTCTTAAAGAAAGTAAATGCTTTAATTTTCTGGATGTGAATAGGAACAAATCCCATGAACACTGTGAGAGTCTGCTGGATGGGACCAGGCTTCAGAGTAAATGAGAAATTAAAATAGAATAAAAAATATGAAGAGGAAAAGTAAAAGTATCTCACTGCTTCTATGTTTCATTATGGTATTACATTTTTGGGAAACTGGGTGGGGCTGTAGAATATAGGTTTTTGTGACACATCTGTGAGGTCAAACAGCATCTTGCCACTCTGGACGTCTGCCTTGCATCCCTTTACAATAGGGGTGGGCAAAATGCGGCCCAGGGACTGGATGTGGCCCTCCAGTCCATTCCATCCGGCCCGTGAGGCCCCTAAAAAATTTAGAAAATTAATATTAATCTGCCCTGGGCTGCCTGTCATTGCAACCCTCAATGGCTTGCCGAAACTCAGTAAGCGGCCCTCTGCCAAAAATAATTGCCCACCCTGCTTTACAAGCTCTGTTTTGTGGCCTTGGAACAGCTGGGTTAGTGGACTCTTTCTTTTTCTTTTCCTCTCTTGAGACTGAAGACTTTTAAGTGGGTAAGAATGGGGTTCACATATTATCAGTAAAAGAAAACAAAGGAACAAAGTATAATGGTTGATTAACCAATGCTCTGATCATTAGATAGAAGAGAAAAATGGATGAAAAGTAAAAAAAAAAAGGTGGGTGAGGGGTTTTTTTTTGGCAACAAATAAAAGCATCTTTCTTACAGGCATGCTATGACTATGCTAGGAAGTTCGATCTGGAAATGTAGACTCAGCCTTACTAATGCTTAGTTTCATTATTCCATTACATATTTGCTATTTAAAATTAAGATGCACTTCATGAAGTTACTGCATGTAGATGAATAGGATCTAGAATTTCAGAAGGGGGCAATTAAACATTACTAACCTGACAGGTCAGCAGTTCATCTATTGCTTCCAGCTGAGACTCATGTGGCCTTTAATCCAAGAAACTAGATTCATATGCAAGTACCTGGCTGGATCTTGTGTGCAGTTCTCCTCAAGTAGTCCCAATAGGACTAAGATGTGTTAGTAGGTTGTACAGTGTTTATCCCAGCACCCACCATCATTCTCTCTATTTGACAGATCTTATTTCATATTGCCTTTGCAGCCCAGTAGCACTGGAAAATATTAAGTTTATAACAAGAAACAGCTGATCAGACTGAACTCATTTGTGTCTTAAAGGTAGCTATCTGTGCCCGTACCTTTGTTTTTGCTTTTTTCATTTGATCTTTCTGTTATGTGAGTTAGCTGCTTTCTAAATCCATTCTCAATATATTTTACAATTGCTATGTTTATATAGAGCTAATAATACACAAATGCATTCCTGGGTATGTGCAATGTACCCCCTTTATTATCAGTAGTTTAATCTTGAAATGCATAATGATGATGCTGATATTGTTCCAAAGAAATGATGGTCTAATGACTTACGCAAGGCACATTTGTCATCAAATTTATCTTATAGTTGCTCCTACACTGAAGCATGTAAAGCATTTTGTTTGTAGGGCTGCAAGCATGCTATAAATTGGTATTTTTTCCCATTGTCATGATTGTTTGACTTCCAGGTAGTTGCCTGATGAATGTCTAGATCAGGGGCAGGCAATTATTTGGGCCTGTGGGCCACATAGGCATTTTTGGGGAGTTCCCGCAGGCTGGTAACCCCCCCCCCATGCACCCCCTTTTCCCCCCTGCGGCTCCTCCCTGCCACCACCAACAGCTCACAGCCCCAGCCCTGACCCCAGCCTGCCCCGTGCCCACCGTGGACTTACCCTGGTTGGAGCAGACTAAACAAAACCCATATGCACAGCCTCAGGGCCAACCCGGCCCTCCCCATGCCTGCTCCAGACTGCCCGCCCACACTGAGCAGCAGCAGTGGCCAGGCAGAAGCTGCTGCTTGGCGTGGGGAAAAAGTGGCCCCTCCCTCTCACTGCTGTGAGGCCCTTCTTACTGCAGCCACCTACAGCCCATGCCTGGACTGCCCTGCAGCTCTTCTACAGGGCAGCACAGACACGGGCTGTGGGTGGCTGCAGCAAGGGCCCAGTAGCGGTGAAGGGGAGGAATTGCTTTTCCTCCATGCTAAGCAGCTTCTTTTGCCCAGCCACCACCATTGTTGCTGCTGCTCAACATGGACAGGTGAGGCAGGAGAAGGCGTGGGGCAGGCCAGGGTCGGGACTGTGCGTACAGGTTCTGGCTGGTCCGGAGTTGGTCTGCTCTGGCCCAGGCGAGTCCAAAGCAGGTGTGGGGCAGACTAGAGTCAGGGCTGTGTGTGCAGGTCCCTACCAGTACCATGGAGCTGGGGTCAGCAGTGACAGCAGCTGGAAGGAGCCGCCACTACCTGGGCCTCCTAGAAAGGCAGTCCAGTTGCAGAGCCACCCCAGCCCCATGTGTGGCCAGCGGCTGGCAGGATGCACCACAGGCTGGATGGCTCCTGGGCCAGGCAGAACTGAGGGACCCACCATGGGCCACACAAAGTCCCTCTGGCCCGTGGGCCATATGTTGCCCACCTGTGGTCTAGATTGTGTTTTCCAAAAGTCATCTTATGGAATTAATAGCTAAAATAGCACGTTGGTTATTAGTTTTTCAAGAAGTAATATTGCCATGTAGTGAATGTCTGACAAACAGCAAGTATTTCCAGGAAGGGCAGCTGATCACTTTGTAAGAAAAATAAAATATTTATGGATTTTAGCTGCACTACACTTTATCAAGCTTTACTTTGGATTTCATATGGATTTTTATTGGCTTAAGATGGACCATATGCTATCAGTTTTAATTCTTTCTAAATAGAGATTTTTGCTTGGGGTGAACAAACATGTCCTGCCTATGCGTTCTATTCTTATGCTAGAACAGTAATCAACTGGAAGTGCAGTGGTTCCTGAAATGTCATGTGGCACCTAATATGAGAGTCAATCAGTCAAACAGCTGTTCCTCAGACTTTGTAGACAAAACAGCAAAGCGTAAAGTCTTCTTTAAACATATCAGAATGTAAAGTTCCATGTGTGGTTATTAGGGCAGGTATGTTTTGCCCACAAATATTCACTCACCGGGCATGAATCCGTGTTTGCTGATGTGCAACTCCATCTGAGTTCCTCTAGATTCTCTCCATCAGATGAATGGAGGATTCTCCTAATGTGTTTGTACCTAGTGACAGGGCTGGTTTTAAGTTTTTGCCTTTGTGAGGGTTTTTGCCTTCCTCTGTAGCTAGGGGCATGGCCCTCTACCTGGGATCTCTTAAACGTATATTAACAATGTTTTATAGAAGCAGGACGTTGGCTGCCATGGTTTCCCTGCTTTATCTGTGGCAGGTTAGGGTGTTGTGTCTTGTATTTTCTCAGGGTTTGTGGTAGGATTATAGATTGTATAGGGTGGTTAGGTAGGGAAAATCCTGCTTTAGGCAGGGGTTTGGACTAGATGACCTCCAGATCTATTGCTCTATGAAAAAGTTGTTTATGGGGAGTGGTCCAAAAAAGGAGACAGATGCGAAAGCATTCTTTGCACAGGAACTTTCACTTAAACTACCTGGCTCCCTGATTTAAATTCAGTAGCCTTTAACAAGTTTACAGAACATCATTACATTTCATAAATGAATAACTGATCAAAGTTTATATGCAATGGGTAAAACTGAACCTTTTTTCTTTTTTCACCTTTATTCTCATTAATTATATGCATGAAATTAGGAGACTAGTCAGATGTCCCATTTTCCTCATTTTTTTTTAAAGTAGAATGTCTTTTGAATATTCTACTACTTTAGTCTTGTGTCAAGGAAAACATTTTGGATAAATTTGTAAAAAATTATTCATATATTTTTTGAGTGAAAAATGACTTTGGTAATGTGTTGGACAGTATTTGCTCAATTTCTCACATTACTTCATGAAATTATGGGATACCTATATACAAAACTGAACAACAGGAGTAAATTAGTCTACTGAAGCTCCATGCTGCTGCAGATAGATTGCTTCTGAACTCAAGTGAGTTGGTTCACTACCTAGCTTTAAGCTAATTTTGGGTGTCCCTACATGATGCTGCTGCCTGAACTCATGATATAAGCAAAGAGATGAAGGAATCTTGAATTTTTGCAAATAACCTTGGCTATACAGTATTACCCAGAAACCTTGCATCTTTAAACAAACAGGTTCCCAAGGCCAACAGTCACGCTATGGAAAGGAAAATGACCCTGGAATGTAGCAGAACTTGAAGAAAAGGTATGAATGCAGAATAAGCAGTATTGTTACTGGTGGGTGAAACTGGGAAGCAGCATGCGATGAGTGGAGCAGACACCCAAGTAACATGGGTCATGGTTTACCTCATCATCAAACCCATCATGTATCACAGTGTCAACCTGAAGAATGCAGGCAGCAGCTATTTATAGAGTAAGCTGAAGACACATGCACATAGTACAAAGGTAATAACATTAACATATGAGAGTATTGCATAAATGTCGCAGAGTACTCCACCAGCACATGGGGCTTTTAGGCTATATTGCAACTCAGTTTAACCAGACCATCCATGGAAATCTCACAAAATGCCCACTGTTTCTATCAATCCAAATATTAAGGTACATTGTGCATTTCTTCTGGACTAACAGATCTGTGTTGATATCTGGGACTTTAAAAGATACTATATGTGATGGCATCACTTGGTTCTCCATTGTACATGCACACTTCTTCTGCCAGCTGTAGTTCATGCTTATTTGGCAGCATGTCAGCAAGGACTACAGAAATAATCCACTACTGGTTACACCTACTGTTTTGTCTATCTTATCTTTTCAGTGCACATGTGGTTTCCACTTACCACCAGTGTCCACTACAACTTTGGTTTATAAGACAAAGCACAGGTTCACTGATGGTTCCCCTCTTCTGTGACTAAAAAGCCCTACCACTTCACTTCCCGAATTACATGCAAAATCCAGACAGTCAAAAACCCTGAGGCTAAACTGATTCAGTCTTCACAGGTTAGTCTAAGATGAATAGATTGAACTGATAAGCAAGTGAACAGATATCCCCTTTTGATTCCAGCAATGCAGCCACATGCCTTCAGTGACACAGGCCAGAAGTCAGGGCTCACTAGAACATGCCTCCCTGGTTGGCTTGAGCTAAAGCTACCCACTCACCCTGCAGGGGGTGGGGGCGTACAGGGGAGGTGTCAAGCATCCTGAGATGCTACAGGTCTAGGAGTTAACTTGAATATGAAGAGGATCTGGGACAGAAGTGCTGCTCCAATTAAAGCACCTGGAGCATCATGTGTATCAGCGTCCCCACGCTGAACAATGGCAGTGGGGGTGCTTTAAAACCTGTACAATGGGCTTTTGTTAAAGCCCCCCCCACCACCATTTTTCAGCATTGGGACACTGATACATGTGACGCTGGAGTCTGCTGGAATGCAGTAATTACTAATTACCACACTACAGCAGACTTAATTAATCAAGGGTCTGGTCCAATGCACTATAATTATAGCATGCTGGAGCAGACTTGCTGCACATGTGTATAAGTGCCCAAAAGCATTGGAAATATACAATGTGTAGGAAGAAATAAGCACAAGATTTCTACCTATGTTTACCACATATGCTCTAGCATAAAAAAAGCACTTTTTTCTTGATGGTCATTGTAGTTGTGTACTTTATTGCACCATCAATAATAGTTCATGTTAAAATGTTTCCACTTGCACCAAGCCAAACAGTTTGTAATTTCATTCGCTAAGTGGTGAGCTTTGGGGACTTGTTTTTTCCCTCTTTCACAATACTGCTTTTCCAACCCAGATCATGATTTAGGGTGCAGTAGAGCAGCATGTCATGCATGGGTTTTTTTTGTTTTGAATGAACAGCTTTTCAAACATACTAGTGTTCTTCAGGGCACCATCTTTTATTTTAGCAAATGATTTTTTTTTTCATATATTCACTAACTGCAATTTCTAACATTCTGTTGCTGCTATTCATGTGTGCAGGCTAACATTTTAATTAGGATTTTATGAGGAGGTTTATGGAAGGCGCACATTTCAAGTTTATAAACATAAGATTTTTAGTCTCCTCCATGTCTCATAGCCTCGAGTGAACTATTACCAGTCTTTTATAGTGGGCTCACTTTCTGAGCATCATGATCAATAAAGATTACACTCTTTAAATTCCTCTATGTCATTAAAGTTGAAATGAAAATATCCTATAATGGACACTCAGGCGAAGAAAAGTAAACCCAAGAAAAACACTACATCACAGGATATGAAAGATACAAGAAACAAATAGGACATGAAACGTTAGGCAAAATATGGAGCAACTAGCAAATTGCCTGTCAAGAATGATGGGTGGGCGGGGACAGAGCCCCACATCCAGTCCCTCCCCCTACTTAGGGTCCAGGCATGCTGCCCCACCCCTGCTTTGGCTCCACTTTTTTTGCTCAAGATACCTTGTTCATGTAGCTCAGGCCTGACTCGCTTGGACAAAGAAGTTTAAAGAGTGTTCTTTGTCACACAGTAGTGTGTTCCCCATTGGTGGTAAAAAGGACCCGTGCTTCTCCAAGTGATGGGGGAATAAGATGTGGCTGGTATATGGAAGCAATGATGTAAGATGTGTTAAAGCAAAGAGGACATGCGTTTTTTTCAAGGTCACTGGATTAAAAGTGCTGCAACAAATTGATTATTAAAAGGCTAGAAGGAAACTGGTATTTCTTTAAAGAACATCTACTTTTAAGCCGAGTAGCCCTATATTCCTCACAGGAACTGAGGTGCCTTTGTGGCATGCAACTAAATTGAAGGTACTGGGAACAGGAGCTTATTTGAAAAGCTCCAGGCATGGAACTTGCTCCTTCCAACAAACTGTACGTATCCTGATTGGGTTTTTTTCCTTGCCCCCAGCTCATGTTTGAACACAAGTTTTCAGCAAGCCTTCGCTTGGAGTCTGAACCAGCTCTGCATTATTTTTGGCTTTTGGGCTTTTTTTGCAATGTCTTCTGGTCAGTTCTATTTACTATCTAGTTGCCTTAATTTTGTCCTGTGCATAGATGCAATGGGAATATACAAGGTCATTAAAATAATACGCTGGAGGCATAGCCAGCTCTTTCAGAGCCAGGGAGAGGGGGAAGGAGAAGGGGAATTTATGCTGACCACTGGAGAGTTGGTGGAGGGAGAAGAGGAGGAGGAAAAGGAGCCTTACCTGTCAGGGCTCACTCTCCTCATTGCTGCTGCTACTGAAGGATAAGCAGCAAAGTGGGCTCCCCAGGGGCTGTTCTGGTATCCTGTTCACTTCCCACCACCCACCTCCAGGGGAAGGGCCATGCCTCCCAGAGTGGCTAAGCCCCCCATAGTGGGGGGAGAATGTCATTCCACTCCCCTCTCCTCCAGATGCATTGTTGGGCATGGGGCTGCACCTATGGCTGAGCTCTACCTGCTGGGGCAAAGACTCCTAGGGGAGGTGGCCAAACTGGCACCCCCTCTAGGTTGGTGCTTGGGGCTGGTGCCCCATTTTCACCTCACCAGTTCAGTTACTGTCATGTGCACATATTTCAACCGCTTGTGTTCAAAGAAAATTTCTATAGTTTTTCAAAGGAGATGATCTATGGTAAGATCTCCAACATAATGCATATTATGGTGGACATATGAGCTGAGGACCTAAAAAGTAATAGAAGAGTACTCTTTGTCATGGTTTTATATGTTCAATACGGAGCATACTGGTGCTTCTGTGCACAGCGTACAACTCCACACATTCTACCTCCCAAATTTGTAAGTGTTTACATAGCACAGAGCTAATTGGCCCACTTCTCATAGCCCTGCTACTTTTGATTTGAGAGGTGGCGCGTAATTGAGCAGTAAAGACATGCCCCCATGTTTCTTAAGAGCAGGCATAATTGCCCTGTGCTGCCCCAAACTAAAACTAAAACTTAGCAAGGTTTTAAACCAAGAATAGCCTTTTACCAGGGTCATGAAACTATCCACTGTTGCAGTAGTCAGAATTATGAGCACAAGACAATTTTTGAAGTTTTAGAGCTTGAAACAATCACTTTCCTTATGAGCAGATTGTTTTATAACTCTTCATTACAAAAATGTTAGCACTTCTTTGAAGGATCCAGTTCTGGCCGCTGTTAGAAATAGGACCCTGGACTTCTGAACAACAGACTTGTCCACTAGGACAATTCCCATGTTATTTGTCCTTTAATTAAGGCCTATAGTAATCATTTTTTCTAAATTACCTGTAATGCAATATTCATCTTAAAGCTCTAGAGAGTTATTGACATATATTGCTTCCTGCTAATGCACTGTAATCTTTGAATGGCTTACATTTTTTCCATGTTTTTCATGCACCTCAGCCTAAACTGTAGATTTTTATTTATGGGTGGATATTAGCTTTCATACTCCTGCTGGTTTATAGTCCATGAACTGTAATATATGCTTGGATGAAGCTATGGTAGTATAGCAGAACAGCAATAATTCCTGGAGGCTTTGACATTTTTTTAAAGAGATTCATTCAAGAAAACGCTAAGGGTCCCTAGGCAGGTGCCTTTAACTGTGCCTGTTACTTTTGTTGGTAGCAAGTCTGTACAAATATCTATTGTATACCGGTTTTTGCATCTATCTGGCTGTGTGCACATGCAAATATCATGCCAATTCATGTCTTCCATATTCATAACTTCATATGAAGGTATAAACAACATTCTAAATGGCCTCCCTTTCTCCATATATGCCCCTCTGGCTGATGACATGCTCAGTTTTTTTCATTAAGTAACTTGAACACAGGCTCTTCTTTACTTTGGAAAAGGAAAAGAAAAGAAAAGAAGAAGTCATCAGCCAGATATTTCATGTTGAAAACAGATTTTCTTTCTGTTTATATGTGGGGATGTCATTAGGATTTCAGGATAAGATACCCAAGGTATTGGATTAAAATCAAGATTTAAATAAGTATTAATTCTTCTTTTCCACATTTGGTCTTAAGCAAAACCTTTGACTGTTAGAAACAGGGTGCATCTACACAAGATGCTTTACTGTGCAGTAGATTAGTCTACTGCACAGTAAAGCATCAAAGTCTACACATGTGGGGTATTTAGGCTACTGTGCAGTTAGCTAGTACTTGTAAATACTGCATAGTACTGTACTTGTAGACAGTGACCAGGAACAAATTTGCTCCCAGTCAGCCTGTGGAACAAGAGACCACAAGGGATGGGGAGATCTCTGTCCCCAGTACTGGCACTGATCAGCTCCCAGCTCCTGTGGGGAGCTGGGAGCCAGGGGAAGCAGAGCTGGAAGCTCCAGAGAGCAAGCAGGGCCTGGGAACCTAGTCCCAACTCGCTCTCAAAAGCAGCTCTGCATGGCGCAGAGGTGGGAACTCCAGTCCCTGCTTGCTCTCTGCAGTTTGCAGCTCCACACTGCACAGAGTTGCTTTGTGGGGTGGGAGTTTGGAACCCAAGCAGGGCAGTTGCTGGTGAGCATCATGCCTCCCTGCTCAGCAGGGGGCTGGCCAGCAACTGTCCCACAAACGGGGCAGCTGCCAGCAAGCCCCCTGCCAAGTTGTGGGGCACAGGGCTCACCAGCAGCTGCCCCGCTTGCAGAATAGTTCATGGCCAGGCCCCTGCTGAGCAGGAGGGCACACCCAGCAGAAGACTAATCTGCAGCTGCCCCACACCCAGGACAGCTCCCAGCAAATCCCCAGCCGGGCAGGGAAGCCCTGTCCAGGACAGGGCTCACTAGCAACTGTCCCCCAATGTGCACAGGACCAGGAGAACTCTGCCAACTGCAGTGGCAGCTGTCTCCTGGTTCTGTGCACATCAGGACCCACACCAATATGCACAGGGCCAGGAGATAGCTGCTGCTGCAGGTGGCAGAGCTCTTCTGGCCCTCTGCGCATCGGAACTGGCCCCCATGCCCCTTGCCAGCCCCCAGGCTAGCACATGGGGGAGTCTGGAGCTCCCACTGGCTGCTGCAGGGGGGTAGAGCAGGGAAGGAGCAAATCTGCTCCCAGCAGGGTACATGTGTAAATATGCTCCCTGGAAGGTCTTTTGCACAGTATTTTACTGTGCAATAAACCTAAAGCACATTAATAGCACATGTAGATATACCCACAAAGGTTTATTTGTACATATTCAGGTATAGGACCTCATTCCTTTGGGATAATATTTTATGTTCAATGAGTGAATCTTGAAAGAAAAATGACTGTTAGTTTGACTTTTTGTTACAAATACTTATTACTTTTTAATACATCACAATTAATACAAAAATGGAATAACTAATTTAAACCATGTTCAAATTGCATGTTCTCTAACAAAAACTTGTGATTGCTGCTGTTTGAAACATGTGAACAGGACATTTAAAATAGTCTATAAATAGTAGATACAGTAGACAGTGATATAAGGAAAAGCATGAACAATCATACAGGAGTCTCACTGATGTTGCTTTAGTTGGTATGAAGCAACCCTAATTTTTCCAGAAAGACATGGGTGTATTCACGTTCCAAAGCTAAAATGGAGTGATTCCAACAGGTATGCCCCTGTGTTGTCAGAATGTTTTACTTGGTTTGCTGCCAACTTCAGCTTGTAAGAATCTGTTGCTCTATCTGCAGATCAACAAATTATATTGCATTAAAACTTTTGCAAACAAATCAGTACCATCTTAGGAGCTGGTCCTGCAAGATTGTATGCATCACTAACTCCCATCAAAGTCTTCATGTTGACAATGTCAATTGAGGTCCATGTAGTCTAACTCATTTTTATGAGTTATGAATCTAGTTTCCTTTACAGAAATCGGGCAATGGAAGAGCCAATGCAGTGCAAAAAAAGAACTCAACTGAAGCTTTTTCAGTCACTCCTTGTTAAAGAAAAGTTAAAACCTATTCACTTCTGCATAGTGGCCAAGCCTACCAAAATTCATTTCTCCTGTAAAGGATGGCAAGATTTTGATGAATGCCTAGCCCTTCATTTGAGTGCAGATAGCTCCCCTTTGCTGTAGAGAAATGGAAAATGCTACTTTTGTTTTCAGTCATTTTCTAGTTTGTGAGATTTATTTTCTCCACCTGTAGGCACAACCTATCCAGAACTGATGGGTTTGGTTCTCCCTCAGAAAGCCTGACAAGGAAAATAATGTAATTGTTGTAGCAAACAGATGCAACCTAGAAAATTAAATCTGAGCTTGACACACACACAGCTGTAGAAGAAGAATTTCCTGTACGTAGCAAATAGGATGAATTAACAGATTGAATCCCAAGTCCTACTCCAAGCACTGTGCTTTTGCCATGGTGCATGGTGCCATGGTTCACAGGAAGGTAGTTGGATTTCCACAAATGGATACTGCCAGATTTCTGCTTCACAAAGCATTTCAGCATCTGCCTCAGCTATGCACACAAAACACCGTGTTCTATAGGATTATACTCTACCTCTGCAAATGCCCACACACCTAATATGACACATGGGGGAGTCCTACTGAATTCAAGTCGCCTACACAATCCCTGCAACCCCTCACAGTTGAGGATGATTGTCTTTCATGGTTGTCTTATCTGTGGGTTGAAAGATGACTGATGAGGCTTATCGGGGATCAACAGACTCTACTGCAGCTTGGGCTCATGATTTCATGTGGGGTAGGTGGCTCTGGGTTTTTGATTTTGTTGGCCAACTCAGGATCCTTAAAATTCTGGTTTATTAGGTGGATTGAAACACTGTAATGAAGTCAAATCATAAACCTTGGGGCTGGTCCCCACACACACATGCACACACACAGTAGTGAGTTACAAGAGTCAGGTATACCTATCCTAGAAGTGCTGGAGTCTGCCATCAATGGCCAGTTGAGGCTTCTTCCAGCGTGGTGTTATCCTCCAGAAGGGGGTCGCTGGCTGGTCCTTCTGGCTGGACAGGTCAGGTGCTAGTCAAGTTGGAGATCAAGAGGGCACCACTAAGGGTCACTTTTCACTACTTTTTATCTGTCCTTGGCAGACTTTGGTGACTCCCCAGTTTTCAGGTTTGCCCAATCCAGGGGTCGACCCTCGTGGGACTTCCGCCTTGGTGGCTATTGGATGGCATCTGTCAGCCCCAGGGGTTGTCCACATGTACGTGCAGGTTTGGGAGTCCGTTGATGACTTTTGAATAGGGCTCTGGAAGCGGTCGATCTGGAGATATTCAGCCCCAAAAGTTGGTCTCTGGCATTGATTAACTCAGACCGGGGCTTCTAGCCCTGGAACAGTGTAGTTTAGAGAATTCCCGGTTGCTACATTGTCTCCTATTGATTTCTTGCATTGGTTGATCTGCAGTTTCCCTAGGTGTTAATTGCTGCCTGCTACTGTGTTACGCATTCAATCACTGATTCACTCACTCTTTCAGGGGCCCGTCTGATACAGGGAAGCAGCGGCTTGATTCCTGCCCTTGTTAACATTGTTACAGTGTATAACTTACTTCTAAAACTAAAAGGGTGTAGGTTCTAAAACTGAAACACAGTTAAAAGGTGAAGAGTATAAAATATAAGCTCCAAGAGTAATGCCATGGCACACAAATAGATAAAAATACCAAAATACAAGGGGATATACAAAATAAACACAAACTTTAAAACACAATTCCTTATCTTATAGTGAAAGAAAGAGGAAGGAAGAAAAAGTAGAAGAGGAGAAATGTATCCAAAGAGGGGAAAGCAAATGCAGGCAAGAGGAAAGGGGGGCTTTCTGCTGCAATTTGGTCCATGACACACAGTTTCTGCCATTCCTTCTGCTTTTCTCCTGTTGTCATTGTAAGGTTTCAAAGAACTGAGATCCTTGCTGTGGACTTCATCCATTTGGGGCAGTCCTGGGTGATAGTTTCCCACAAGATGATATTAATGTTGCGTTTTTTCAAGTTGGCCCTAAGGACCTTCTTGTGCTTTCTCTGCCCTCATTTTGAGCGTATGCCTTGACTGAACTGGGAGAAAAAAACATGCTTCAGAAGGCTGAAGACAGACATCCAGATGAAGTGACCAGCCCAGTGAAGTTGATATTGGGTGATCATTGCCTTGATGTTCACAGTGTTTGATTGTGAGAGGATGTTAATATTGGTGTCCCTGTCTTCCCACTGGATTTAAAGGATCTTCTGCAGGCAGCGTTGGTGGTACTTGTTCAGCGATTTGCAGTGTCTTCTATACATTGTCCATGTCTCTGCACTGTACAATAAGTTGGGGATCATAACTGCTCAATAAACCATGAGTTGGTTTCGGATCTGATGTCGCAATCTTTGAACAGTCGTTTCCTCAGGCAGATTGAGGTCCCTTTAGGAACCCACAGTTTTGTCAATTTAAAGGTACAGTTTTTTGTTTCTATGTTTTTACTACCTTTCCCAATCAGATTTCTGCACTACACTTTAGGAGCCATCTTGAAGGATGGTTCTTTCAGTAGAAATGACGCTGGAGAAGTCTATTAGCATTAGAGAGACAAGAAATAAACTTTCTTAAATATGACGTGAAAATGTACATGGTTATTTCTCCCTATTACATGTCAGTTCTGTTGATCTCCTCTCCCTTGGCATAGGACTTGCATTAGTTCTGTTACTTGTAGGCCCTACTACCTGAGTCTGTACAGAACACTTTAAATTTAGATCTCTTTCATTTGCCATCCCTTTCTCTTTTATATGTTCTTCCAACTGCACTTGTGTTTGTAAATAGTCCACAGACTCTCAGACCTTTTTTTCTTCTTCATATTGCCTATGTTAATATCCCCTTGTTTATTACTTGTTGGTTTTCACTTATCCCTTTACAGAATGTTTCCATTGTAGATGAAAGAGGCTTCTCTTTTTCACCTTCATCCGCTTGAAGAAGGCTTCCCCTCTCTTTTTCTCAGTTCCATAAGGTGAGACAATGGTAAGTATGTGACTATTCACATGCTTAAAGTTAGGCATGTGCCCAAGAACCTAGCAAAATCAGTCTCCAAGTTTTCCATCCCTTTTCAAATGCCAACTGAAAGCCTAACATTTCATCCTTTTGCATGCTTCTAATTTTTCAGTCTGGTTTTGTTATCTAATTATAAATGTGTTATTTACAGTGTGTCTATAAAGGGCATTAATGTAATTGAGGAGAGGTGCGGGAAACTGGGGCCGCAGCCCCATGCACCCCTTTTGTTGGGGGCTGCAAAAACAGTCTCTGCTGCAGTGATGGCTAATTGCATCACTGTAATTGGCATTGCAGGAGCCAGCACTGTCCTGGGCACTGTGTGGCTGCCCCATATGGGGAGCCGCATTGTTACGCCTCTGATAAAAGGTGTTTGAGGATACAGTTTTCATGATTAAAACATAGTACAAAATAAAATTGCATTGAACTGTATTGTTTTAACAGAATACAAGAGAATTAGTAGCCTTATATCAAAAGCTGTAGATACCCCTACAACTGCCTAACTTCCTTGTGTGCTGAACATTTAAACCCACCTTCAGTCTATGCCAGCCTGCTGTCTTTTCTAATATAGTAAAAACACGAGTTCAATTTACATTTTACAGTCTCTTAAATCCCTTCTTATGAAAACAGCAAACAGAAACTTTAATACCAAGGTGCTGTATTATCAAAGGCTCACATAAGTTGCTGTGTGCTACTACTGTCATGCTTTTAAACTGTTATCTAAAAGTAAACTGATGAAGCATCTTAATAAGAAATATACTAGACTGCACTTGCTTAAAATTTCCTTTGTTTTTGCACTAAAAATATTCAGATTCTCAACTGGTGTCAACTGGCAGAGTTCCACTGAAGTCAATGGGACTATTCTAATCTACAACATCTGGGTATTTGGTCTGTTACTTTTATCCTACGATCTTGTCAGTCTTTGTTGTTATTAAAAGAAGAAAGATAAAATTACTGTTGGAAAACTCTGCTAAAATACCTACTGGGTTGTCTATGTCAAACAATTATTTTGGTCTAGGTCATACATTTTAACATGCCCATCACTGTCACATAAAAGTGCCCTCCTCCCCCTACATACAGACGTGCATGCATGTACACACAAACACAGATTCCATCTGAAAAAACTGCATGGTATGGATGTAAATGGAAGTAATCAGTCATTGTATCCAAATCATAAAACAAGCATCAGGTTCCTTTAAAGAACTTCCAGAAATTAAAATTGAGCTAAACAAAGGAATGGGTGAACTGTACCATAACCATCTGGAAACTCATAAACAACAAAAAAATGAATGGCAACACTATTCTTTCTTGCCTGCTAAGCATCTTTGACATCCCAGATTTTATGCTCAGTTTTATATTCAATACTAAAGCTAGATAAAACAGGCAACTTAATGTAAAAAATTAGCTTTTCTCAGAATGCTGAGCTCAATTAATTTAACTTGATGAGTCCAGAGTACACTACTGAGAACAGAGGCCTGATTCTTCACTTTGTTGCAATGAGTTTATACTAGTACAGAATACTAAAGCCAAGAGTTACATCATTGTGAAGCAAATGAAACAGAGTTGAAGAGTAAGCTCCAGAGTTTTATAAGCATCTTTAAAAGCCACAGTCCCTGCCAAAGCACTTGTATCTATCTGAAAATCCTGCAAAGATCTGGACAAAGTTCTTCCAGATTCAGAGTTTTTTTTGCCATCTCTCAAGCAGCCTGTGTATAAAGAGTATTTTTTTGCCAGAAAGGAACTACTGCAGGTCACATGACCAGTGCAAACAGGGTGTAAACATATTAGAAAATCACTTACAAGATAGTGATATGACCTAGACTAGTGTAGACTGATAGCATTAACTCTAGCATGCAGTTTTGTAAATCACTTCACATCTATCTGTGCATCTAGCAACATGTGTCTTACTGTAAGGATTTTATATCTATTTCATGGATAAGATTGATTGAATTTAAACTGCATCATTTCACCAGCTCTTTGTGTCCCAAGGATAAATGTGGCAGTTTCTCTGGTTGAGTTCAGTTAGCTTTGCTTTGTGAGATTATTAAGAGACTCAAGGAGGCTTGACGTGCAGTTTAGGGCTTGGACACACAAAACAATCAAATGTTCCAAAATATCATTGACTCAAAACTGGTTTACAGCTGTCACAGCTCAGAGGTATCCCCACATACAGTGCCCTAGCATTCCAGGTAGAGTGGTTGAAGTGCTGCGGCTCTGACACCAAGGGACAGGAGTGAGCACCCAACACAGAATGCCTTGCATCGATGCTTTGGGGTCCCACAGGATAGGTGACCCATGTCTGGGGCATTTTTACTTTTCTGTTTGCCCTTCTCTCCTCAACATGAGTTCAGTAAACTTCAGGAGCCTGCACTTGACCAAACTGCAGTATGCTTGCCTGACTTGGGGTGCCCAGGAAGGGGGCTAGTGCTTGGACCCATGGGACACCTATACAAATGCCTGCTGCCTGCTCTGGCACATGCTAATTAGCACATGTCAGAGCAGACTCAATTAATAAAGTCTGCTGGAGCATGCTAATTTGTGCATTCCAGCAGCCTCAGCATCATATGTATTCAGTGTCCTCATGCTTCAAAATAGCAGTGGGGGCACATTAGCTAAAGCTCACCAAACAAACTTTAATTAAAGTGCTCTCGCTGTCAATTTGAAGCGCAGGACACTGAATACATGAGACACTGCAGGCTCTTTAATTAGAGCAGCTCCTGAGAGCCGCTGTAATTAAAGGCCCTCTCCCCTCACCATCCCAGAGTATGTGTAAAGATGCCCTTGGTGTTCCCAGGTGTTTGTGGGGGCATAACAAGGGATTATGATCAAGCAGGGAAGGAGGACACAACTGGTTGTTAGCTCCAAGGAGGACCAACCAGACCCATGTCATGTAATGCTTGGTGTCCAGATATCACATTGACATGGTTCACAGTGAACCAAGTCAAAAGAATATGTGATTTCCTGGATACATTTTAAAAACCTTTTAGGTGGCTTTGAACTACATAACTGTCTTATGTATCTATTTACTTCGGGTTTAAACTGCATTTAAACTGATCTAAACATTGCATGCGTCCATACCCTTAGACTCATGTTAAAATCAAACATTTAAAGACCGGTTTACTTCCAAAGTGCCAATCATTAGGACAGTGCTCAGGAACACCTTTTTATTTTGGAGATCTCCCCAGGGGAAGGAAATCTGTATAGTAGATTATCTGCTCATCGGCTTTAATAACTTCTTAGTGCCATGGTTCCCATCTGTTATTTTTCCTACTCACAGTGCATGTGCCTGTATGTGCAATTAATGCACCTGGATGTTCTGTGCAGAAAATTCAGGTAATTAAACTGGACAACCGCACACATCTGCATGTGTGCCTGTCGGAAGCAAATTTGCTCCCAATGGGAGCAGTTCAGTTTACGGCTGTTCCTGCCTTGCTCTGCCCCCCCTCTGCAGCAGACAGAGGGAGCTCCAGGCTCCCCTGGGTAGCAGTCCTGTGCTGGCAGGGGGCACAGGGGCTGGTCCCAATGTTTGTGAGGTGGGGGAGAGCTGTTCCAGCTTCCTCCCAGCCACGTAGAGAATGGGACCATCCTGATCTCCACATGGTTGGGAGAGCTATACTGGCTTCCAGGCAGCAGTCTCTGAGCCCCACATGATCCCAAGCTCCATGTGGCTGGGAGGCAGTGTCCTGCTGAGCTGGGACAGCTCTCCCTGCCCCCTGTAACACCCTGCTGCCTTGGCTGACCAGGAGCAATTTGCTTCCAAAGTTTATACATGCACTTTGGTGCGCTGGTTAATGTGCCATTTTCTAGTACCTGTATACACAGGTACTAGAAAATGGCACATTAGACTAAACTACTATGCAGTAATTGATGCACATCTGTAGATACTGACACTTTACTAAGCATTTAGTGCAGTAAAGCATCTCATGTAGATGCACCCACTGAATGTGAGGCCACTAAGGGTGGTAGTAGAATGATTTCCACCATGGTATTATAACTACAAGGCTGATGCATAGTTCAATGTTTTTAATTCAATATTTGAACTAAAGAGCTGGATAAAAGAAAGCTGGCTGAAACTCTGGCCATGTACAGACACTCAGTTTCTCCTGTAGGAATCGCTATTCTTCTAGGAGAAACCACAAGTGTACAGGATTTTTTCACCCAGAGCAAAAATAGTTGCAAAATAACCTGGGAAGAACCAGGCTTAAATCACTCAAGGGAGAGTTTCCCCTGGGAGAGCAAGTGTTTGCGCACATTCTCTTCTAAGAGGAGCCAGAGAACATTCTTCAAGCATCTGAGAGTGCTTTGTTTCCTTCCCCCAGCCCCTCTCCAGGGAGATAATACATCACATTCTATTGCAGGGTTAGACACTGAGTCAGCCAGTCAGGGCTGCCCTATACACTGCTGCCATCTGGCTCTAGGCAGACTGAGAAAGCCTGCAGAGCACATTGAGCTATGTGCACAGGGCTCCCCTGGCTGCATGGCATCAACAAGCTCTCTGCTCTTCAAGAACTCAACATTTGAATAGCAGGTGTCTTCAGCTAAGTTTTACTACCAGGAATTCTCCCAGATCACTTGAACATTTGTACACAGCCTCAGTTTAGAGACAAAAACTATGGATGTTAGTGTGTTGATGGATAGCTTCTGTTTGATAATAACTTTCATTAATGTGAAAGTTTGCCTCTCCTCTGCTCAATAGGTTCATGATGCAGAGGGCTTTCTGAATTCCTTTTTCCAAACAGCATCTGTAGCCAAATGTATCATTATCCCACTAAAGGCATTTGTAACTGTTTCTCTTTGATGCAGAACTTACTGGAGCTACACCTTTGTGCTTCTAAGTGTGGATCAATACAACATGCTCTGTACCTTGAATACACATACAAACTCATAAATTCTAATACAGGGGTCGGTAACATTTTTGGGCAATGTGCCAAAAACACCCACAACCTCAACTTGTAAGATGTTGGCATGCCAGGGTAGATGGCAGGGGAGCTGCAATGGGCCCAATTGTTGTTGTGGCAATGCAGCCCTGAATTTTCTGGGCAGAAAAATTTCAGGCACATTAAACCGCACCTGGTCACACAACTGAACATGCACCTGTCAAAAGCAAATTTGCTCCCAACAGGGGCAGTTCAGTCCAGGGCTGCTCCTGTCCTGCTTTTCACCCCCTGCAGCAGCCAGTCTGGCAGAGGGAAAAAGGGCTGGTCCTGATCTCCACAGGGCAGAGGGAGCTGTCCCAGCTCTTGGGGCAGCTCCCTCCCAGCAGCATGGTGATCAGGGCTGGCCCCAATATCCACAGGGTGGGGAGAACTGTCCCAGCTCTGGGGGCAGCTGCCTCACACCACACAGTTATCAGGGCTGGTCCCGATTGCTGTGCAGCTGAGAGGGAGATGTCTTGTAACTGGGACAGTTCTTCCCACCCTGGAAGATTGGGACTGGTCCCAATCACTGCACAGCTGACAGCTCTCCCCACCTTGAGGAGGCTGGGGCCAGTCCCAATTGCTGCATGCCTGGGAGGCAGCTGCCCATGAACGACTCGTGCCTTCTGAGGCTGGGGGGGGGAGGGGGCATAGCAACTGCCTGCAGGCCGTGTCGGCGGTGGGGGCATGGCTGTGGCAAGTGGGAACTGCCCACAGGTGGCTGTGGTGACATCAGTGGAAAGGGCAGGCTGAGCGGGGGACTGCCTGCAGGTGGCCACGGTGATGTTGGTGGCAAGGGTGGGCCCATTGGAAACCACCCTCAGGCAGCCACAGTGACATTGGTGCCAAGGGCAGGCTGGGCGGGGACTGCCCACAAGTAGCTGCAGGATTGGCGGCAGCCAATCTCAGGGGGGCACGTTCTCCCCACCCTCGTGCCCTCCCTATGCATCGTCTATGGAACTGCCCCACAGCTAGAACAACTACCCCTACCCCATGAAGATCAGGGCTTAGCCAGGCAGTAGTAGACCCTGCTGCCTAGGCTGATCAGAAGCAAATTGCTTCCAGTCAGGGTGTACACATGCAGTTCAGTGCATTAGTTAATGTACCATTTTTGTAGTACCTGTATATATTGGTACTAGCAAATGGTGAATTGGACTAATTTAATGCACAGTAATTGGTGCACATGTGTAGACAGTGATGGTTTACTATACATTAGGTTAGTCTAATGCACAGTAAAGCATCTCATGTAGACTCACCCAGAGTTTTCTAACTTGTATGCACTATCCCATATAACCCTGGTCAGAGTCTAGTAAGAGGTTATCACAATATTTTTCCTACATTTGAGCACCTGTTGAAAGAGCAATCCCAAGTAGGTCCAATCCTTAGTGGAGTGGATGTCCAGGATTTGCTTGGCATTTGGGGAATAATTATTCTGGTTATGCATGCAAAATATCTCTACACAAAGCTTGATAAGAATCAAATAGGGAAACATAGTAAAGGGTGGGCACAAGATGGTAGTTGTGGCATGGGGCAAAGACTTGGTGATCTGCTCTTAATCAAAAGCTACAAAGTATTTAATTAGGGTAAAAATAT